>NC_091473.1:192318007-192618007 GCF_036971445.1 Narcine bancroftii
TGCGCTCCCTCGTCACGGCCCCTTGTGAAGCATGGCGCTCCGTCAGCCCCACGCCACCCACATTGCAGCGCTCCCTCGTGACCTCCAAGCAACAGTGTTTTTCCCACTGCGTGGCACTCCCTCACCACAGCCATTCCCCACTGTGCAGCGCTCCCTCTGCACCCCACCGCCATTAGGCAGAAAAATCTGACTGTAGCAGAGCCATGAGGGAGGACCATGGCTGCAGACTGGAGCCTTGATGCAATGGCGGGTGCCCTCAAAGCCCCAGCGACCCGGGTTTGTGGAGTTAACGCCCTCTCCCAGTTCTATCAAACACCATGGGTTAATCGCCCTCTTGAGTGCATCTGTGTGGGAGTTGATGGATTATTGTGAATAAGTGTTGTTTATGTGTGCGTCGCACAAAAAGAGTGGTGTATTGTGTTCAGTTCTGGTCACCGCATTACAGGAAGGATGTGGAAGCTGTGCAGAGAGTGCAGAGGAGATTCACCAGGATGTTTCCTGGATTGGAAAATGTCCCATGAGGCAAGGATAGCAGAGCTGGGCCTTTTCTCTTTGGAGCGAAGAAAGATGAGAGACAATAGAGGTCTATAAGGGACATGAAAGGTTTAGATAAGGTGGACAGCCAGCACCTTTATTCAGGGTGGGAGCAGCAGACACCAGGGGGCATTTGTACAAAGTGAAGGAAGGAAAGTTTAGAGGAGACATCAGGGGTAAGTTTTTTTTTTTGTTTTTTTTTTTATTTTTTTTTATAAACACAGAGAGTAGTGGGGGCCTGGAATGCGTTATCAGGTTTGTGGTGGCATTTAAGAGACTCTTGGATGAAAGAAAAATAGAGGGTTATGGGGTAGGGAGGGTTTAATACTTTTAGTTAAGTCTCTTCAATCTGAGGCGCCTGCAAGCTCACACCAAGACACAAGAGAAACTTGTCCGTGAACTACTCTTTGCAGACGATGCCGCTTTAGTTGCCCATTCAGAGCCAGCTCTTCAGCGCTTGACGTCCTGTTTTGCAGAAACTGCCAAAAGGTTTGCCTGGAAGTCAGCCTGAAGAAAACGGAGGTCCTCCATCAACCAGCTCCCCACCATGACTACCAGCCCCCCCACATCTCCATCGGGCACACAAAACTCAAAACGGTCAACAGTTTACCTATCTCGGCTGCACCATTTCATCAGATGCAAGGATCGACAACAAGATAGACAACAGACTCTCCAAGGCAAATAGCGCCTTTGGAAGACAACACAGAGAGTCTGGAAAAACAACCAACTGAAAAACCTCACAAAGATTAGCGTATACAGAGCCGTTGTCATACCACTCCTGTTCGGCTCCGAATCATGGGTCCTCTACCGGCATCACCTACGCTCCTTGAACGCTTCCACCAGCGTTGTCTCCGCTTCATCCTCAAAATTCATTGGAGCGACTTCATCCTAACATCGAAGTACTCGAGATGGCAGAAGCCGACAGCATTGAGTCCACGCTGCTGAAGATCCAGCTGCGCTGGGTGGGTCACATCTCCAGAATGGAGGACCATCGCCTTCCCAAGATCGTGTTATATGGCGAGCTCTCCACTGGCCACCGTGACAGAGGTGCACCAAAGAAAAGGTACAAGGACTGCCTAAAGAAATCTCTTGGTGCCTGCCACATTGACCACCGCCAGTGGGCTGATATCGCCTCAAACCGTGCATCTTGGCGCCTCACAGTTTGGCGGGCAGCAACCTCCTTTGAAGAAGAGCGCAGAGCCCACTCACTGACAAAAGGCAAAGGAGGAAAAACCCAACACCCAACCCCAACGAACCAATTTTCCCCTGCAACCATGTCTGCTGTCCCGCATCGGACTTGTCAGCCACAAACGAGCCTGCAGCTGACGTGGACATTTACCCTCCATAAATCTTCGTCTGCGAAGCCAAGCCAAAGAAGAAGAAATTGCTTATGAGTCAGCACAACATCGAGGGCTGAAGGGCCTTTGCTGCAGTATTCTATGGTTGTGGAGTTTACTCGCTCTCCTTGTGAGGTGGGTGTGAGAGACATCTTTGTGTGTGCGCGCAGCGCGGGTATGCACCTGGTCGGGTATGCGCCCGTGCGCGCGGTCGGGTGCGCGCCCGTGCGCCTGTGCGGGTACGCGCCCGTGCGTGTGCGGGGTACGCGCCCGTGCGTGTGCGGGTACGCGCCCGTGCGTGTGCGGGTACGCGCCCGTGCGTGTGCGGGTACGCGCCCGTGCGTTGTGCGGGTACGCGCCCGTGCGTGGTGCGGGTACGCGCCCGTGCGTGTGCGGGTACGCGCCCCGTGCGTGTGCGGGTACGCGCCCGTGCGTGTGCGGGTACGCGCCCGTGCGTGTGCGGGTACGCGCCCGTGCGTGTGCGGGTACGCGCCGTGCGTGTGCGGTACGCGCCCGTGCGTGTGCGGGTACGCGCCCGTGCGTGTGCGGGTACGCGCCCGTGCGTGTGCGGGTACGCGCCCGTGCGTGTGCGGGTACGCGCCCGTGCGTGTGCGGGTACGCGCCCGTGCGTGTGCGGGTACGCGCCCGTGCGTGTGCGGGTACGCGCCCGTGCGTGTGCGGGTACGCGCCCGTGTGTGTGCGGGTACGCGCCCGTGTGTGTGCGGGTACGCGCCCGTGTGTGTGCGGGTACGTGCCTGTGTGTGTGCGGGTATGTGCCTGTGTGTGTGCGGGTATGTGCCTGTGTGTGTGTGAGTATGCGCCTGTGTGTGTGTGAGTATGCGCCCGTGTGTGTGTGTGAGTATGCGCCCGTGTGTGTGTGTGAGTATGCGCCCGTGTGTGTGTGTGGGTATGCGCCCGTGTGTGTGTGAGTATGCGCCCGTGTGTGTGTGAGTATGCGCCCGTGTGTGTGTGAGTATGCGCCCGTGTGTGTGTGAGTATGCGCCCGTGTGTGTGTGCGGGTATGCGCCCGTGTGTGTGTGCGGGTATGCGCCCGTGTGTGTGTGCGGGTATGCGCCCGTGTGTGTGTGCGGGTATGCGCCCGTGTGTGTGTGCGGGTATGCGCCCGTGTGTGTGTGCGGGGGGGTATGCGCCCGTGTGTGTGTGCGGGTATGCGCCCGTGTGTGTGTGAGTATGTGCCTGTGTGTGTGTGAGTATGTGCCTGTGTGTGTGTGAGTATGTGCCTGTGTGTGTGTGAGTATGTGCCTGTGTGTGTGTGAGTATGTGCCTGTGTGTGTGAGTATGTGCCTGTGTGTGTGTGGGTAATGTGCCTGTGTTTGTGTGGGGTATGTGCCTGTGTGTGTGGGTATGTGCCTGTGTGTGTGTGAGTATGTGCCTGTGTGTGTGTGGTATGTGCCTGTGTGTGTGTGAGTATGTGCCTGTGTGTGTGTGAGAAAGAGAGAGAGCACAGGATTATTGTGAGTTAAGTGTCGTTTACGTGCTTGCCGCACAAAAGAGTGAGTGTTGTGTTCAGTTCTGGTCACCGCATGACAGGAAGGATTGTGAATGAAGTACTGTAAATCGTGGTCGAAGTTAAAAGAAACCCCACACCCGGCTGGAGAAATTCAGCAAGTCGTGTCTTTAATGTAGCCAAGATGCAGAAGCGACGTCTTCGGGCTGAGCCCTTTCTGCAGTTTGAGAGCAGCCGGGGAGGGGTGGGATGACAGAGAGGATCCAGAACTCCCTTTGGAGGTCAAAAGTGCGGAACTTTTTCGGGGGGGGGGGGGGTTGGTGGCAGAGGCGCCCCTCGAAGAGATTTCACAGAAGAGAACAAGAGGAACGTCTGCAGACACGCTGGAGAGACTCAGCCAGTCCTGGCAAAGACGAACTCTAACCAACATTTCGGGGCTTGAACCCCTTCCTTCAATCGAGGTGAATCACCTTGCTGAAAAGTTCTTTGCTTGCATAAAGTTCGTGCTGCATTTTCTCCAGCGTTTGTGTCTTTTTTACGATCCCGGAACCCAACTAAACCCACGGCAACGCCGTTCGTAGCGGAGCGCTGGCTCAAGCCATCCAACACGACCCCCACTCTGGAGGGTCTGCGCCCTCGCCTCGCTGGAGGGGGGGTGGGGGGGGAGAGAGGAGGAGGGGGTGGGGGGGGAGAGAGGAGGAGGGGTGGGGGGGAGAGAGGAGGAGGGGTGGGGGGAGAGAGAGGAGGGGGAGGGGGGAGAGAGGAGGAGGGGGTGGGGGGAGAGAGGAGGAGGGGGTGGGGGGGAGAGAGGAGGAGGGGGTGGGGGGGAGAGAGGAGGAGGGGGTGGGGGGGGAGAGAGGAGGAGGGGTGGGGGGGAGAGAGGAGGGGGGTGGGGGGGAGAGAGGAGGAGGGGGTGGGGGGGAGAGAGGAGGAGGGGGTGGGGGGAGAGAGGAGGAGGGGGTGGGGGGGAGAGAGGAGGAGGGGTGGGGGGGAGAGAGGAGGAGGGGGTGGGGGGGAGAGAGGAGGAGGGGGTGGGGGGAGAGAGGAGGAGGGGGTGGGGGGGAGAGAGGAGGAGGGGGTGGGGGGAGAGAGGAGGAGGGGTGGGGGAGAGAGGAGGAGGGGGTGGGGGGGAGAGAGGAGGGGGGTGGGGGGGAGAGAGGAGGAGGGGGTGGGGGGGGAGAGAGGAGGAGGGGGTGGGGGGGAGAGAGGAGGAGGGGGTGGGGGGGGAGAGAGGAGGAGGGGGTGGGGGGGGAGAGAGGAGGAGGGGTGGGGGGGGAGAGAGGAGGAGGGGGTGGGGGGAGAGAGGAGGAGGGGGTGGGGGGAGAGAGGAGGAGGGGGTGGGGGGGGAGAGAGGAGGAGGGGGGTGGGGGGAGAGAGGAGGGGAGGGGGTCGGGGGGGGAGAGAGGAGGAGGGGGTGGGGGGGAGAGAGGAGGAGGGGGTGGGGGGAGAGAGGAGGAGGGGGTGGGGGGGGAGAGAGGAGGAAGGGTGGGGGGGAGAGAGGAGAAGGGGGTGGGGGGGGAGAGAGGAGGAGGGGGGTGGGGAGAGAGAGTAGGAGGGGGGTGGGGGAGAGAGGAGGGAGGGGGGTGGGGGAGAGAGGAGGAGGGGGGTGGGGGAGAGAGGAGGAGGGGGGTGGGGGAGAGAGGAGGAGGGGGTGGGGGAGAGAGGAGGAGGGGGGTGGGGGAGAGAGGAGGAGGGGGGTGGGGAGAGGAGGAGGGGGTGGGGGAGAGAGGTGGAGGACGGGGTGGGGGAGAGAGGAGGACGGGGTAGGGGAGAGAGGATGGGGGGGGGGGGGGTCTTGCTTCTGCCCCAGCCTCGCCGGCCGGGCGCGTTGCGCAAGTGAGCCGCGCGAAGGAGGCACTCACTGGGGTACCTGAAGTAGAACTCGTTCCGCTCGTCGCCCGTGTCATTGTGGAGCGCCTTCAGCCGGGGCCACTCCTTGGCGTCGGTGTGCTCGTCGTAGCGGACGAACAGGGCGAAGAGGACGATCAGGAGGAGCTGCAGCGAGAAGCAGGTCAGGGGCAGCCGAAGCCGCATTTTGTTCGCCGCGCCGCCCATGGCGAGCCGAAGCGCGGAGCCGGTGCACGCCTCTCCCCTTTTATAGTGCCCACAGCGGGGCGCAGCGCCAAGATCCACCCATCGCCCCGAGCGGGAAGGTGTTGCTGGACTTCAGCCACAAGCTAGGCCATTCATCCCGTCGCTCTCAGAGAGTGTAGGAAGGACAGGTCAACCCTCCGAGGTTTGTTAAGACATTGGAAGCCCTGGCAAATTTCTACAAGAGCGCTAACAGTCTGGGATGAGGCGGGGTGGGGGGGACGACACTCCATGAGTATAAAGCCCTGCAAGAGTTCGTGGGCACTGCCCAGGACTTCACAGGCAAAACCCCTTCCCCGCCATCTCGGGGGACCGCTGCCTTCGGAGAGCAAGGAGCCAGGCCGCACGCACCCTGTTCTCGCTGCTGCCGTCGGGAACGATGTGTATGTGCCACAAGTCCCGCACCCACCAGGTTCAGGAACAGCTGCTCCCCTTCCACTGTCAGACTCCTCAACGACAAACTCAATCAGGGACTAATTGAAGGACTCTTACTTGTGCACTTTATTGATTTTTTTTGGTATTGCACAGTCAGTTTGTTTACATTCATTATCTGTTTACGTGTACCTTGTGTACAGGTTTTTTTTTCCCTACCAATAAGTGGTCATTCTGCTGCGTCCGCAGGAATCAGGATTGTATGTGATGTGGTGTATGCACTCCGACAATAAATCTGAAATCTGATTGTGTGGCAAGGCACAATTCAAATGCAGAGACAATTTACTAGGATGTTGCCCCGATTTCAGGAATTGAGTAACAGGGAAAGGTTAAACAGGTTAGGACTTTATTCCCTGCAGCATAGAGAAATGACAGGAGATTTGATATTTAAAATTATGAGGGGGATAGACAGAGTAAATGTAGGTCGCCTTTTTCCACTGAGGGTGGGTGAGATACAAACCAGAGGACATGGGTTAAGGGTGAAGGGAGAAAGTTGAGGGGGAACTTGAGGAGGAACTTCTCCACACAGAGAGCGATGGGAGTGTGGAAAGAGCTGCCGGCTGAAGTGGTGAATGCGGGCTCAATGTTCACATTTAAGAAGAATTCAGACAGGTACATGGATGGGAGGGGTACGGAGGGCTATGGACTGGGTGGAAGTCAGTGGGATGAGGCAAAATAATAGTTTGGTACAGACTCAAAGGGCCTATGTTTGTGCTGCAGTGTTCTATGGTTCTATCTACAAGTTTTCCGATGATACCCTGGTGGTCGGCAAGATCACAAATGGCAATGAGGAAGCATGCAGGGGGACATGGGTCAGCTCATTGAGTGGTGTCATGACAACAACCTTGCGCTCAACATCAGCAAACCCAAGGAGATGATTGTGGATTTCAAGAGGACGTCAGGGGAACACGTCCTCCTTAAGGGCTCAGCAGTGGAGAGGGTCAAGAACTTCAAATTCCTTGGGGTCAACATCTCCAAGGATCTGCCCTCCATTTTGATGCAATCATGAAGAAGGCTCACCAGTGGCTGTTCTTTTTGAGGTGTCTAAGGAGATTTGGTATGTCACTGAAGACTCTTGAAATCTTCTACAGGTGGAGCATGGAGACCATTCTGGCCGGTTGCATCACTGCCTGGTACGGAGGCACCAACTCTCAGGACAAGAAAAATCTCCAGAGGGTTGTTAACTCAGCCTACATCACAGACTCCACCCTATCGAGGACATCCACACGAGACGGTGTCTTAAGAAGCAGCCCCTATCCGCAAAGACTTCCCCCTCCCCACCCAGGCCAGGCCCTCTTCACTCTGCTACCATCGGGGGAAAGTCTGAAGTCGAGCACGAGGACGGCTTCTTCCCCTCTGCCCCCTAGATTCCTGAATGAACAATGAACCACAGACACTGCCTCACTTTGACTTTTTCTTGCAATATTTTTAATTATTTTGTAAGGTGGTTTATCTAAATGTTTGCCCCGTGACGCTGCCACAAAACAACAAATTTCGTGGCTTGTTTATAACAAAAATCCTGATTCTGATCCTGATTCACCTGTCGGGGAGACCCAGCAGCAACTGCACTTCCTGGGAAGACTGAGGCGGGCAAGGCTACCACCCACCGTCATGTCAACCTTCTCCAGGAGCTCTATCCAGAGCGTCCTGGCCTCACCATGTGGGTACGGTTGCTGCAGAGAAATGGATTGGAGGTCAGTCCACAGGACCATAAGAGTGGCGGAGAGGATCAGAGGAGCCTCCCTCCCCCATCCACGTGTCTGAAGAGGGTGCACAAAATCATTGAGGGTCCCTTCCGCCCCACACACAGCGTCTTTCAGCTGCTCCTGTCAGGAAAGAAATCCAGGGGTATCAGAGCCAGCACCACCAAGCTGAGGAACAGCTTCTTCCCACGAGGCAGTGAGAACGCTGAACGACCAAAGGAACTGCTTGCACTAACCACCCGAGACCCTCATGTGTGAAACACAATATTTATTTGTATAGATGAACACTTGTCCTGCATGTGTATTGTTTGTCTGTGTGTATTATGTCTGGGTGTGTGTCTGCGTGTTTTGTACCGAGGACTGGAGAACGCTGTTTTATCAGGCTGTACTTGTGCTCATAAACTCAACTTGATTCTGGTTCCGTGTTGCATTCATTTGCCCACGTAACCAGCGACCTCCCACCCCCCGGAACCTGTGGCAGAACACGGCGACAGTCCAAGTGGTGTACAACAAGAGGCCATGACCACTGCCACCTCACAGGGGTTGGAGGATTCTGCCACCGGCCACAATGCAAGGAGGTGGAGATTGAGTATGAAGCCTTTCCCTGTGGGATTGTCGCTCACCTTCCTGCTGTTCACCCAACATATACAAACATGAGAGACTCGTTCAGAAAGTCCTGAGGCACGGGATCTATGGAACCTTGGCAACGTGGATTAAATATTGGCTTGCCCGCAGAAAGCAGAGAGTAGCAGCGGACAGAAAGCGTTCTGCCTGGAGGCCAGTGACTAGTGGAGTTCCTCAGGGATCTGTTCTGGGACCCATGCTGTTTGTAATTTTCTTATATAAATGATCTAGATGAAGAGGCGGAAGGATGGATCAGTACATTTGCGGGGGACACGACAGTTGGAGGAGTTGTGGAGGAAGCTGAAGCTTGTCGAAGGTTACTGTGACAGAATATATAGATATGTTTTTGGGAGATAAATTAGGAAAGGTTTGTTAGAGAGGGTCACAGACCAACACTTTAAAACTGATCTTATTTGAAATACTGGAGCTCTGCTGATACTAGACATATCAGCTCCACAGCTTTTGCAAGAGCTTTGGAGAGTGTCCAAGAGACTTCACTAATGGATTGTTGTTTACAAAAGTCAACAGATGAAATAGCTTATCAGAGCTGCCTTCTGTCTGGAAGGGTACTTGCTGTTCTAAGAGAGTGATGTGGGTTTGCAAGCAGAGAGATGCAAACAGGCTTTTTCTCAGAGAGAGAGACACACACAGATCACGTACCATGTTACAGACAGCAGCTGGGACTGGAACAGGACAAGCTGGCAAGCTTGTGGAAACCCCCATTTTGGATGACAGCCTGGTGGTTCATGCAAGATGAAAGGACTGGCTGTCTAATGTTTCACTTGGAATAAGGGAAACAAAAAGTACTCTGTGGTGACCTGAAAGAAAGGTTATCATCTGGAGAATCCTGAAGGGGGCAAGTTTCGTCAGCAAGACACTGGAGTGACTGGTGGAAGTACATCAGTTGTGGACATCCTGGAACAACAAATTTCTCTCTGAAAACCGACAAGAACCTTCCTGAGCGATAACCATTTACCTTTCGAGCACCAAAGCCTGGTGAACTTTATACATGTTAAATTCTGTGCACAGTATAAGAATTGCCTGCAACCAGTGAATTTGGAGGAATGAGAAGTGATAATGGACTGTGAACCAAATAACTTTTCTGAACTTACACACACATGCGCTTAGAATTAGAAGGAGTTAAGTTGGGTTAGTTAAGTTAAGTTAAAGGGTGATTCTGTTTTCATGTTTAAAGATAATTAAAAGCAACTTTTGTTGAAGTAACCACTTGTCTTGGTGAATATCTATTGCTGTTGGGTTTTGGGGTCCTCTGGGCTCGTAACATTACAGAGCAATACAGACAGGATGCAGAGTTGGGCAGAAAAGTAGCAGATGGATTTCAATCTAGATAAGTGTGAGGTGATGCATTTTGGAAGGACTAACCAGAAGGTTGAGTACAGGGTCGGTTACTTAACAGTGTGGAGGAACAGAAGGACCTTGGGGTCAAAATCCATACATCTCTCAAGGTTACCACACATGTTAATAGGATGGTTAAGAAGGCCTTTAGGACACTGGGATTCATGAAAGTCGAGAGGTCATGTTGCCACTTGAAAAATCTCTGGTGAGTCCACACTTGGAGTATTGGGTTCAGTTCTAGTCACCTCATTACAGGAATGATGTGGAAGCTGTGGAGAGGGTGCAGAAGAGATTTATCAGGATGTTACCTGGGTTGGGAAACAAGTCTTATGAGAGCTGGGACTTTTATCTTTGGAGTGAAGAAGGATGAGTGGAGATTTAATGGAGGTCTACAAGATTCTGAGAGGCATAGATAAGGTGGATGGCCATCGCCTTTATCCCACGGCAGGAATAGCAAATATCAGGGGTCACCTGTACAAGGTGAAGGGAGGGAAGTTTAGGGGAGACGTCAGGGGTAAGTTTTTTTTACACAGAGAGTTGTGGGTGCATGGAATGCATTGCCAGGGGTGGGAGTGGAGGCTGGAACAATAGGGGGCATTTAAGACAGACACATGGATGGAAGTAAAATGGAGGCTTACGGGATAGGGAGGATTTATTTTTATTTTGGTCAGACTATATAGGTCAGCACAACATCGAGGGCTGAAGGGCCTGTACTGGGCTGTAATGTTCTACGTTCTATACACAAGAGTGTATATCCAAGCATTTCCAAATTCTCTGCTCCCTTGGGTGCTTTTTAACTTTTATTGTGAAATTAGTGGGGGAGTTGGGGGGGAGAGCACCATGTCGTGGGAAGGGTAATTCCGAGGGAGCGCCCCGCAAACATCTGCTCCCTCAGCTGCATGCCAAAAATCCTGGGATCACAGTTAGAGGGGAGAGGTGAGGTCCAGGTCTCTACAGAAAAGTAATGGCCCCATAACTGTGGTATCTGGTGGTTGACTGACTAGGGACGGGAGCAGGCTAATGGAGAGAGGGGTGAGAGTAAGGGAAGAAGGTGCAAGAGGAAGTGAGTGAAAGGGAGAAGTGTGAGGTGGCGAGTGAGGGAGGGGTCTAAGGGATACACGTGGAGGCAGGGGTCAGGTTTGTGAGGGGAGTGAGGGGGAGGGAGGGGAAGGAAAGGAGGGAAGTGAGGGAGGGGTCTGAGGGATGTGCATGGAGGCAGGAGTCAGAGGGTGTGAGAGGCAGAGGGAGGGGAGGAGGATGAGAGAGAGGAGGGAGAGGAGGGGTGGTCTGAGGGATGTGCATGGAGGTAGGGGTCGGGGTGTGAGGGGGAGGGAGGGAGGGAGAGGAGGATGACAGAGGACGGAGAAGAGGAGAGTGGTCTGATGGATGTGTGTGGAGGCAGAGGTCAGGGGGTGTGTGAGGTGGAGGATGGGAGAGAAAGGAGGGGAGTGGTCTGAGGGATGCATATGGTGGTAGGGGTCAGGGAGTGTGAAAGGAGTGAAGGGGAGGGTGAGGGAAGGGAAGGAGAGTGAGGGAGAGGAAGGAAGCGAGTGAGGGGTGTGTGGAGGCAGGGGTCGGGTTGTGAGGGGAACGGGGAGAGAGGAGAGGAGGATGAGAGAGGGGAGGGAGAGGAGGGGGACATGAGTCAGGGAGTCTAAAAGGAGTGAGGGGGAGAGGGAGGGAGCAGAAGGAGAGGAGGGGAGTGAAGGAGAGGTCTGAGGGATGCTCTTGGAGATGAGTTTGTGTGTGAGTGAAGTGGAGGGGAGTGAGAGGAGGGAGGAGTAACGGAGGAGAGGGAGATGAGGGAGGGAGGTGTGGGGGATATGGTTTACTAGGTGTGTCAGTTATATTGGGCACCACCATTTACAGGAAGAGTATATCTGCCCAGCGGCAATTAATATTGTCCAGGACAAAGGCTGGAATATAATCCCAAAGTGGGACGCCGTGCCAAACATCAAAGCCGCCCTGGAACAGTGAACACCCATGCTCTGTGCAAGGGCGGCCTTCCCTCTGTCCCTGATGCAGGCACCCAGCCCCGTAAAACACAAAAGCCCACAGACCCCGTGGACAAAATGTCGGCAGGTGCCCGAACAAAATGGTGGTGGGGGGTTGGAGGAGGAGGAGCACAGTCCCACAGGCAGGAGGTCGTAGGTGGATTGGGGGGAAGGACACAGCAGGGGAAGGGGGGGATGGCTCTGCGAATGGGGAGGGAAGGGGGAAGGAGAGCCGGAGGCAGAGGGAGGGAGAAATGGAGAGGAGTTTAGCAGAAACAGGGGAAGTGATGGCATCCAGCTGGAGAGGGCCCAGGTAGGTGTCGCTCCTCCAATTTACCAGTGGTCTTGGTGACATGAGACTGTGGATAGAGTGGGGCGCCAAATTGGAGTGGTCAGTGATCCCTGCCACTGATGAGGGCAGAGCGAAGGGCGCTCAGCAAAGCAACCTCCCAGTGGGCGTCCAGTCTCTCTGATATAGAGAAGGCCACGAGCTGTCCCTCCTCCCGTTTACTGCTGCGCCCTCCCTCCCTTATCCACCCATGGGTCCGCGCTCCCCCTCTCCCACCCACCCACCCCCCCCTCCCCACCAAGCCTGCTGGCGTTTTGTCTGCACCTTGATGAAGGGGTTGGGCCCGAAACTTTGGTTCTTTGCTACATAAGGTTTGCGTGTGACCATCTGAGGTTCTCCAGCACTACGATTTTACCGCGGTCTTCTCCCACTGTCTCCCGGTGAGCCCCATATCCAGTGACTGGAAACTAACTTGCACTTCGAGAGCTCCTATTTGAAAGCGGGGCACTGCGGGTAGGATTTGTTGCTGAACCACGCAGGCGACCTCGATTGGGAGGTGGAAAGCGGGAGTAAAAACACACAAGTCTGCAGGCACTGCAATTGAAGTAACAACACATTGAAGTAACAACACATATGCAAACATACATATTATAAATATCTATGTATAAAAAAATAAACATAACAATCCATGAAAAGTAAGGTCGTGACTTTGGTTCATTGATCATTCAGGAAGCAGAATAATCAAATCAAAAAAGGTTGTACGCAGTGAAGGGGAGGACGTTGAGAAATGCAGAAGAATCTTGGAATAACGGTTCATGGTTCTTCGAAAGTGGATTCCCATGTAGATTGGGTGGTGAAGAAGGCTTTGGCCTTTATAAATCAAAGCATAGAATATAGGAGCTGGGAGGTCATGTTGTGACTGTTCAAGGCTTTGGTGAGGCCAAGTTTGGAATATTGTGTGCAGTTCTGGTTCCCAAATTATCGGAAGGATATCAATAGAGAGGGTGCAGAGAAGATTTACTAAAATGGTGCCTGGATTGCAGTATCTAGAATATGGAGAAAGATTGAGTCGACTGGGTCTTTATTCATTGGAGTGTAGAAGGTTGAGGGGGGATTTGATAGAGGTATTTAAAATTATGAGGGGGATAGACAGAGTAGATGTGAATAGGCTCTTCCCCTTGAGGGTGGGAGATTGGAATGAGGGGTCATAAGTTAAGGGTTGGGGGCAAATGTTTAGAAGTAACTTACGCTTCTTCACTCAGAGAGTGGTGGCTGAGTGGAATGACCTTCCGGAAGGGGTGGTTGCGGCAGGGTCAATCTTAAGTTGGATGAATACATGGACGTGAGGGGGTTGTAGGGTTATGGGCAAGGGAGTGGGTAGGTGGAACTAGTGGAGTTTCACGTGAATCGGTGCGGACTAGAAGCGCCGATATGGCCTGTTTCCATACCGTAATTGTTATATGGTTTAGGCTCCTGTATCTTTTTCCCACAATGGTAGCCAATTTCGAGGTCCGCCAGCAATCTTATTTACGGGTAAGTTTGATTTTATGGTTCTGGTTCTGGGGTTGTATTTTAATATTTCTGAACGGGAAGATTTGAGCGTTCCTGTCAGAGTCGCATGCAGCGACCAAGTAGGAGAACGGATTTCATCGAGTGGAGATTTCCAGCGGCAAATTCTGCTTGATCAAGCTCACTGAGGTGAGTGGATGCGGCACGGTTGGCGGTCAGCACAACGGCATCACAGCGCCAGCGACCAGAACCGGGGCTCGAATCCCGTGCAACCTGTAAGGAGTTTATAAATTCTCCCCGCATCCCCGCGGGATCTTCCCTGGGAGGTTTCCTCCCACCCTTCAAAAACAAAACACATCCTGGGGGGTGTGGGTTAATGGGAGGGGGGGTAAAGTGGGCAGTGTGGATAAAATGGCCTGTTAACGTGCGGTGAGTCTAAATTCAAAATTTACATTTGAAATGCAGAAAACAGGAGTGGGGGTAATCACGCTGGAAGTAGTGAGTGGATTTCCCCTCACTCAGGGCTGGGATCAGAGAACATTACAGTTCAACCCACAATGTTGTGCTGACTTACATATACCTAAAAAAAACCCGAAATCCTCTCTACCTTGTATTTTTCTTTGATTCACGTGCCTGTCTAGGAGTCTCTGAAATGCCCCTAATGTTCCAGCCTCCATCTCTGGCCCTGGCAATCCATTCCAGGCCCCCTCAACTCTCTGTGTGTTAAAAAAAAACACCCCCCGATAGCTCCCTAAATGTTTCTCCCTTCAGACATCCTCTGGTGTATGCTACTCCCGCCCTGGGAAACAGGCTCTGGCCGTCCACCTTATCCGTGGTTCTCAGAATCCTCTATTAAGTCTCCTCCCGTCGTTCCAAAGAGAAAAGCTAACCTTGTGTCGTGACTTATTTTCCAATCCAAGCAAAATCCTGATGGATCTCCTCCGCGCCCTCTTCGCGGCTTCCACATCCTTCCTGTAATGAGGTGACCAGAACTGAACGCCGTGCTCTTAAGCGCGGCCTCACCGGAGACTTACAGAACTTCAGCATTGACCTCATGGCTCCTGTACTCAGTCCCCCGTTAATCAAGCCCATCGGCCTTCTTAACTGTCCTATCATCCTGCCCGGCAACCTTCAGAGATGTGTGGATTTGGGCCCCAAGGTTCCCCCCCACACTGTTGAGTATCCGACCACTGACCCTATACTCGGGCTTCTGATTTGACCTTCCAGCGTACACCACCTCCATCTGCCACTTCACCCATCTTGTCCATGCCATTTTGTAACCCTCAACCTTCAGACTCGCTGACCGGTCCTACTGCTTCTTTGTCTTGGTCATTTATAAAAATCAGAAAGAGCCGGGGGTGGAGGGGGGGGGAGTCTCCCTGAGTGGAGTTGCTGATTGTTGCCCGTGTCCAATCAGGAGGTTCTACTGCTGCAATAGAGATTAAAATCCGATGTGCATTATCGCTTTGTTTTCGTCAGCGAAATGTGCGCTGACACCTCCCTCGTTGGCTGGCGGCACTGAGGTAAGGAACGGTAACTACCCTGGTGAGTTCTGACACCGATGAGCCCCGGGCTGGGCATTCCCCAGGCTGGCTTGGCCCTGCAAAGTCGGGGCAGAACCCTGCCTTCGGGGTCGGGTCGGGAATCAATCACCTCCAAAGACCCTCGAGCCATGGGGTTGTGCCAACTGGTGAGAACGTCAGGAGTGGTAATCGGCCATCTGGCTCACCAAGCCTGCTCCACCATTCAGTGATCTGATGAGGGCCTCGTCTCCACCCACCTGCCTTTTCCCCCGTCTCCCTTGATTCATCTACAATGCACCATCGACGACTCGGGAAGCTGTTGTTGAGAAAGCGAATAGCCGTACTGTCCTGCACAGAGGAGGGGGCCACCTTTATACAGGAGCCCCGGGGGTAGGGGCCACAGGTACAGTCGGTGGCCAATAGGTGCATCTGACCAGACAATTCATACTTTGTAAAAATCTATCCAACTTTGTCTTAAATCTATTTACTGAGGTCGCCTCAACTGCTTCAATGGGCAGCAAATTCTACAGATTCCCCACCCTCTGGGAAAAGCAGTTGCTCCTCATCTCCGTCCTAAATCTACTCCCCTGGATCTCCAGGCTACATCCCCAGTTTTCGTCTCCCCCACCACCAATGGGAATGACCTACCTCTATCTTATCGGTGCTTTTCATAATTGTTATACTTTTCTATTGGATTCCCCTCTCCTTCTTCTAAATTCCGGTGAGTGCAGTCCCGGATGACTCAACCTCAACCCCTGGAATCAACCTGGTGAACCTTCTCTCCAAAGCCGGTCCATCCTTCCTCAAGTCAGGAGGCCAGAACCACATGCAGTTCTCCAGATGCAGCCTCACCGGGACCTTGTCCATTTGCAGCACAACCTCCCTGCTCCTAAACTCAATCCCTCCAGCAATGAAGGCCAACATTCCAGTTGCATTCTGCTGCACCTGCAAACCAAGGTGCTCCCGTGACCTTCCGCACGGCTGCCATCGCTTGCCGTTCAAATAATAATCTGATCCTCCATTTCTCCTTCCAAAATGGACAACGCCCCATTCGCGGACATTGTAAACTGGGGCTTGACAACCTAAACCTTCCCTGCCTCGCACCCATAACCATCCATGGGCTTGTCCCAGAGTCTTTTAAATGCCCCTATTGTACCAGCCTCCACCTGGCGATACATTGGTGACCCGAGCTCCAGATCCCAACTCCTTCAGCGGGGGAAGGCAGGGAAATTCAACCTCCTGCTTGGCATCCCCTGTCAGAGCAATGAAGGCATTCACCTCCCCCACCCCAACTTGGAGGGTGGTTGAGAGAGGGAAGGGGGGGGGATGAGGAAACCTCCTCATGACTGTCCACAGCCGTTTGCAGCAGTACGACATCGAAAACCCCGGCTGTTATGGGTGGAAAATGCACGGACTGGCTGCAGTCACGGTGGAGACCGATACTACCCCCCCCCTCCCCACAAGCGGGAAGCCCCGCAGAAGGTAGTGGAGGCGGCCCCGAACATCATGGGGAAAACCCCTCTCCGCCACCGAGAAACATCTGCGGGGAACGTTAGAGCGCAGAATCAGGTATCATCAAGGACCCCCTCCCCCACCCACACCCCACCCGGTGCACGATCTGTTCTCGTTGCTGCCGTCAGGAAAGAGGGTGTCGGTGAGGTTCAGGAGAAACTCCCACACCTCCACCCTCTGTGGAAAACACTTATCCTGGCATCTCCCCCTCGCTTTTCCCAGGGGCCCGCTAATATTTGCCAGGGTCGTCCAGTCCCCCTGCGCCCAGACCGTGACCGCAGCCGGTCCACGCACTTTCCACCCATGACAGCCGGGCTTTCCATCGTCGCCGCGAACTGCCGCAAACGGCAGTGGACAGTCACGAGGAGGTTTCTCCCTTCCCTCTCTCAACCACCCTCCAGGTTGGGGAGGAGGAGGTGAATGCCCTCATTGCTCTGACAGGGGACCCCAAGCAGGAGGCTGAATTTCCCTGCCTTCCCCCGCTGGAGGAGTTGGGATCTGGAGCTCGGGCCACCAATGGTTTGAGCAGAAGAGCAATGAGGAGAGGGGAGACGTGACAGACGAAAGGACATTTTGTGTCACACGGCACCCGTTTATTACATAACAATAAAGGTATCTTTGCTGGGCCGATGGCACTCAGATTGACCTGTAGAAGATGCTGCGATAAGGGAGTGGGAGGAACCTCACGCTCGGTTACTCTGCCAGGTGAATGTTCACACATGAAGCAGGTTTCATCCTCGCCCCCATCACCCCATCACGGGGGAGGGGGGGTGGGCTCCCTCTTCAGGAGTGCAACCAGACTCGATAACATACACACACAACACATGCACTGACATGCACACACACCTACACACAAGCACCCACACTCATGCATGTCTATGCACACATACGCATACACACCTACACATTTGCGCGCACATGCACACTCATACAAGCACACACAAATAGACACACACTTTGAGATCATGTCTCTCTCTCTCTCACCCCCCACCCCCCCCCCACCCCCCCCCCCCCCACACACACTGAAGGAGGTTAATGCTGTTGAAAAGAATGCAGGGAGTCTGCAGCCAGATAAACACAGTTATCACCTCTCACAGGGTGGAGCTCCCTCAGTACCTCCTTTCCCACAATGTGGAGCTCCCTCAGCACTGCCCCTCCCACGGTGGGGAGCTCCCTCAGTACCGCCCCTCCCACAGCGGTTAGGCTGCAAGAGGTGCTGGAGCGTCGCTCCGTTGATCTCCGGTAACGCTCCAACTCAGAACCTATCAACCTCTCTACTTCCTCAGGAGTTGGCGGAGGTTTGGTATCACACCAGAAATCCCAGCAAATTTCGATAGAGGGGCTCTGACTGGCTCCATCACGGTCTGGTGCGGGGACCCCGCTGAGCGGAAAGCCCTGCAAAAAGATAGCGCCCGGGACATCATGGGCAAAAGCCCTCCCCACCGTCGAGAGCATCTACGGGGAGCACTGCCATTAGAAAAGAGGTCTCGGTGCCATAAGACCCGCACCCGCCAGGTTCAAGAACAGCTGCCACCCCCTCAACAACAAACTCACTCTTGAGTCATTATTGATTTTCTTTGCTCTCCCTGCACTGTACAGTCAGTTTGTTTACATTGTTATCGGTTCAAGTTCTTTATTTGTTTACATGTTTATGCTGTGTACAGATTTTTTTTTAAGTTCTATCAATTAGGGGTAATTCTGCTGCATCCATAGGGAAAAGAATCTCAGGGTTGTATGTGAGGTCATGTATGTACTCTGACAATAAATCTGAAATATTAAAAGCCCCCCCCCCCACCATGACTTGGCCTCCACAGCTGTTCTGAGCAATCAATTCACAGAGACACCACCCTCTGCTTCCTCGAATTTAACAAATTTGAGAAAGCGCTAAGAACTTTTTTGGAACCGGTCAGGGTCGGAGGATACAGAGATCATAGTTTTGAGTAGGATACGTGAGCACATCAATGAACTGCTGTAGTGGCAGCAGTTAGAGGCTCCTTGGGGGAAAGCGTGTGTCCGAATTTCGGATTTTTCCGGATTTCAGAACAAAAGCTGTCCCAGATTTAAACACGAATCGCGCTGCTGTATCCACCCCCTTCCAGTCGCGCTGGGCGTCTCTCTCCCCCTCACCCACCTGAGTTGCACTGCTACCTCCCCCTCCTGCCCGCCCGAGTCGCACTGCCGTCTCTCCCCCTGCCCGCCCGAGTCGTGCTGCCTTCTCCCCACCCCCCCCCCCCCACCCCACCAACCTTGCTTGTCTCTGAAATCTTGGGAGATTTCCGGATTTTAGAAGTCCGGATAAAGGATTGTGTACCTGTACTAGGGGGATTGAGTTCAAGAGTCAAGAGGTCATGTTACAAATCTCTGGTGAGATCACACTTAGAGGATTGTGGTCAGTTCTGGTCACCTCATTATAGGAAGGATGTGGAAGCTCTGGAGAGGGAGCAGAGGAGATTTACTGGGACATTGCCTGGATTGGAAACTGTCTTATGAGGCAAGGTTAGCAGAGCTGTTCGGAGCTAGAGGAGATTTAAAGGACTGAGAGGGGGACAGTCAGCGCCTGTTTCCCAGGGCGGGAACACCAGGGGATGTCTGGACAAAGTGAAGGGAGGGAAAGTTTAGGGGAGATGTCAGGGGTAAGATTTTTTTTAACGCAGAGAGTTGTGGATGCCTGGAGGGCGTTGCTGGGGGGGGGGCGGTGGTGGAGGCTGGAATGTTAGGGGCATTTAACATCAGACACGCAATGAAAGGAAAATAGAGGGGTCACGAGGTCGGAAGGGGTTTCGTATTTTAGAGGTGGGACAACATTGAGGGCCGAAGCGCCTGTACTGTAGTGTTCTATGAGATAAAAGCTGATTTTTGTCTCTCTCTCACACAGACCTGGACGAATGTTTGGAATGTCCTCGCAGAGTCTTTGAATATTTTTACGGCAGGCACTGATAGATTCTTGATAATAAACAAAGGTTATCGGGTGGATAAGAGTGTTGCCGAGATTAGAATAGACCAGCCGTGGTCTCACAGAGTTCGCAATGAGACAGGAACGCCTGCAGGCGCTGTGATTGTAGTATCAACACAGAGATGCTGGAGGAACTCAGCCGGACTCGGAGCGTCCACGGGACGGGGGGGTGTGGCAAAGATATATTACCGAATTTGCAGGCCTGAGCCAGGGTAAGCAAGGGCTCAGGGAAGATATCCTGGTGCTCCGAATTTGTGCGGAGTTGTTTGAGAAGCGCTGCACTGGAACCGTCAGCCAAGAGAGAGGGGAACCTGCGGACAGGACTCAGCTGACTTTTCCAGTTCGCCCACATGCCTGAGTTTGCCGGTTGCTGCGATTCCGTCTGGCAGACAAGGCGCCAGACAGAGTTACAAACATCTCGGGGTGGGGTGGGTCCTCTGAAGAATCCAAGGGGGTAATAACGGAAACGGTCAAAGGCTGTTGGTCGAGACCCAGAGCCTGGTCAGTCAGTGCCTTATTGAGGAGTGGGCGAGGCGAAGCTGTGTGTGGGACTGGAGGTCGGGGTCGCATTTCGAGTTATCTCTGTCTGGCCAGTTCAATGAGTGATTCTCTCTCTCTCTCTCTCTCTTATACACACACACACTCACATACACTATCTCTCACTCTCTCTCATTCACACACACTAAAAGTTCAAACTTCAGATTTATTGTCAGAGTACATACAAGACATCTTTATCCTGCGGGCAAGGCCAAAATTACCACTTGTCAGTGCAAGAAAAAAAACCTGTGCATAACGTACACATGTAAACAGATAAAGGAATGTAAACAAACTGCAATACAGAGAGAGAAAAATATTCAATCAAGTGCAAAAGTAAGGGTCCTTAACTGAGTCCCTGAATGAGTTTGAGTTTGTCGTTGAGGAGTCTGACGGTGGAGGGGGAGCGGCTGTTCTTGAAGCTGGTGGGTACGAGTCTTGTGGCACCAAGACTTCTTTCCTGATCCGCAGTGCTCTCTCACTCACACACTCTGTCACACACACACACATACACACACTGTCACACATACTCACTCACACACTCTGTCACACACACACACACACACACACTGTCACACACACTCACTCACACACTCTGTCACACACACACACATACACACACTGTCACACACACTCACTCACACACTCTGTCACACACACACACACACACACTGTCACACACACTCACTCACACACTCTGTCACACACACACACATACACACACTGTCACACACACTCACTCACACAGTCACACAGACACACTGTCACACACACAGTCACACATACACACTGTCACATACACACACACTCATTCAAACACACACCCACTACACACAGTCTCACAAACATGCACTCACAGACACACACACACATACATACTCACAGACCCACTCACGCACACACTCACAGACACACACACACTCTCAGAAACACACTCACACACATTCACACACACAGAGAGACACAGACACACATACACATATCATTGATTTCAGATTTATTGTCCGAGTACATACATGACATCACATACAACCCTGAGATTCCCTTTCCCGCGGGCCAGGCAGAATTACCACTCATTGACAGTGTAAAATAAAATTGTACACAATGCACATATGTAAACAAATAAAGAAATGTAAACAAACTGAGTGTACGATACAGAGAGGAACATAACCTCTCCTTCCTCCTCGGTTTTGGTGACGTTGAGGGTGAGGTTGTTGTTGGTGCACCATTCGGCCAAGTTTTCAATCTCCCTCCTACAGGCTGACTCATCGCCCCCTTTTCATACAACCCACCCCCATGGTATCGTCGCAAATTTATAGATGGACGGATCCACCCAGCTGTCAGGGTAAGGCAAGAAGAGCAGGGAGCTAAGAACACAGCCCTGTGGTGCCCCGGCACTGACGGAGATTGTGGAGGAGACGTTCTTACCCATCCTCACTGATTGTGGTCTGGAGGTGAGGAAATCCAGGATCCAATTACGCAGTGGGGTGTTGGGTCCCAGGTCTTGGGGTTTACTGATTCGTTTTGAGGGGGACGATGGTGTTAAATGCTGAACTGTAGTCGATAAAGAGCATCTTGATGTCTGCACCTTTACTGGGAGGCTGTTCCAGGGCTTTGTGTAGAGCCAGTGAGATGGCATCCACTGTCGACCAGTTGCTATGATAGACGAACTGGAACGAATCCATGTCCCCTACCTGTGCTCAGTTCTGGTTGCCTCACTACTGGGGGCAAGTGGAAGCCATAGAAAAGGGGGGAGAGGAGATTTACAAGGATGTTGCCTGGATTCAGGAACAGGTTGAGTGAACTCGGCCTTTTCTCCTTGGAGCAACGGAGGGTGAGACGTGGCCTGATAGAGTTGTAAAGACGATGTGAGGCATTGATCTGTGTGGATAGTCAGAGGCTTTTTTTCCCCCAGGGCTGCAATGGTGGCCCCCAAGAAAACACGGGTTTAAGGGGCTGGGGAGGTCAGGGGTTAAAGTTTTTTTTTGTTACGCAGAGAGTGTTGGGTGTGTGGAATGGGAACGGTGCTGGAGGTGGATACCATAGAGCCCTTTCTAAGAGACGTTTGGATAGGTAGAGGGCTATGGGAAAGCCTAGTCATTTCTAAGGTGGGGGCACGTTCAGTACAACTTTATGGGCCGAAGGGCCTGTATTGTGCTGTAGGATTTATATGCTTCTATAACCACTGCCTTTTCCTTCCCCCACCCCCTCCAACCCTTCGCTTCTCTATTTGACAAGCACAGAGCCCGTTCAGCCCAACAAGCCAATGCTAGCTCATTGGCTGATTCCCCCCCCCCCCCCACCTGCTGTTTCCCTGTTACGCGGCCATTGCACCCACCGACCTTTGAGGTGTGGGAGGAAACCGGAGACGCCCCCACCCAACCCACAGGGCGAATCCACGCAGGCACGGGTGAACGAAAACCTTTCGCAGAAAGCGGCGGGTGGGGTGGGGATCGGAACCGGGTCTCTCACGGTGAAAGGATCTTGCTCAAACCCACCCCCGACCTCCAAGCCCGGCTCCTCAGTGGCACCCACTCCCGTCACGGGCCGAGTGGATGTCAAGTGGCCACGTGGTGTGGGTCTGTGCGGGGCGCACAATGCCAGTGTTGTGTCCGCAGCCTCTGGGCTCGCTCCTGGGCTCGCCCTCCCTCTCTGTGTCACCCTGTGAGCTGGAACACCATCAAAGGGCCCTTTCAGCCCGCACGACACCGGCTCATCCTCAAAAGACTGTTTATGGCGTTGATCCCACACCCTGCACACGGAGAGGTTCCAAGCTTCCCTGTTCAGCAGTGCCGGCACTCTTGGCTGCTGAGCGATTGCCCTCACGGCACACGCACTGTGGCCTTTGCCACAAGGTAAATGCTTCTCTCTCTCTCTGTCTCTCTCTCCCCCCCCCTCTCTTTCCCCCGTTTTCTCTCTCTTCCCCCTCTTTCCCTCCCTCCTCTCTTCCCCCTCTCTCCCTCTCTTCCCCTTTCTCCTCTGTATCCCCTCTCTCCCCCTCACCGTCTCACCACTCCCCTCTCGCTTTCTCCCCTCTCTCCCCTTCTCTCCCTCCCTCTTCCCTTCTCCCCCTCATTCTCTCTCCCCTCCCCTCTCGCTTTCTCTCTTTCCCCCTCTTCCCTCTTCCCCCTCTCTCCTCTGCATCCCTCTCTCCCCCTCACTCTCTCTTTTCCTCTCTCCTCCCCTCTCGCGTTCTCTCTTCCTCCCCTCCTCCCCTCTCTCCCTCCCTCTTCCCCTCTCTCTCCCCTCCCCTCTTGCTTTCTATCTTTCTCCCATCTCCCTCCCCTCCCTCTTTTTCCCTCTCGCTCCTCTGCATCCCTTCTCTCCCCCTCACTCTCTCCTCCCCTCTCACTTTCTCCCCTCTCTCCTTCCCCACTTCCCTCTCTCTTTCTCTCCCACTTTTCCTCTCTCCCCTCTTTTTCCTTCCCCATCCTCCTCCTCTTGATTCTCGTCTCTCCCCTTTGCATCCCTCCTTTCTTTCTCTTTATCTCCATCCTCCTCTCCTCTCTCCCTCTCTCGCCCCTCTTTTTTCTCTCTCTCTCTATCCCCCCACCATCCCCTCTCTTCTCCCTCCTGATCTCTCCAAAGATCTTTCTCCCTCTCTAGCATTGATTTTTCTCAAGTTCAAGGTTGTGTTTGCTGTCACGTGTGCTGGGGTACAGGGATAAGGCTGATTTTACGTGCGAACCAACAAATCTATCTGCACATCAGCACAGCAAAATAAAACAATCCAGAGAGCAAGGTTACAGTGAGAGATCCGTGTTAAGGGCAGTTTAATTTAACCTCGAACACTCCGACTCTCAGAAATCCCTCGTCAAGTTAGAGCCGGGCTGATCATTACAGGGGAACAATGAGGCAACCTTGGACTGTGGAATGAGCCGTGCTAAAAGTCAGAGAGACGGAGGGAGGGAAAAATAGAGAGAGAGGGGTGACAGAGAGAGAGAGAGAGAGAGAGAGAGAGGAAGTGACAGAGAGCAGAGAAAGGGGTGAAGTAATAGAGAAAGAAGCAGAGGGGGGGTGACAGAGAGAGGGTGAAAAGGAGGGAGAGAGAGCAGTGGGGAGAGGGGAGACGTGACAGACGAGGGCAGGGTGCAGGTGGGGAGGTCAGGGCATGGGACAGGGAAAGCCAGCAGGGTCAAGGAAAAGGAGCGAGAGAGAGTGAGAGAGAATGGATTGGGGAGATATAAAATTGGAGAAAAGGAGGGGTGGGAATAGACAGAGAAAAAGAAGGACACATTGGGGAGAGGGACAAAGAGTCCCCATAGGGAATTCCCATCCCACAGCCCTGTTCCTCTCCCCTACCCCCATTCCCTGCTCTCTTCCCCCTTCTATTCCCAGCCCACACACCCCTGTCCCTTCTCTCTCCCCTGCCCCCTACTCCTATGCCCCATTCTCCTAACCCCCGATCTTTCCCTGTACCCCTGAAGTCTCCTGGCCCCAGTCCAGCCTCCTACCCCCTACACCATCCCTGCACCCTATGCCCCTGCCCTCTACCCCACCCCTTGTGCCTCCCTCTGCTCCCTCCCCGTTCCCCTGCCTGTTTTCCCCGTCCTGTGCTCTGCCCTCCCCCTCCGCACCCTGTCCTCGGCTCTCTGCCCCCAGCCCCCTTCCTCCTGTCCCTCCTCCCTGCCCCCGCTGACCCGTCTTCCGCCCTCACCCCCTGCACTCGGACCTCTGCACCCCCCAACCCCTACATTCTGCCCTCCACCTCCGCCCCTTGACCCCCCCCCCCTCACCCCACCTGTAGAAAGGTCGTTTCCCACGGTGGGACAAGAATGTCCAGGACAAGAGGGCGCAACTTCGGGATTGAAGGGGCGTCTGCTCAGAGCAGAGATGCGGAGGGATTTCTTCAGCCCGAATCGGTGGGATTTGTTACCACGGGTGGCTGGGGAGGGCAGGTCTTTGGGGGCATTTAAGGCAGAGGTTCTTGATGAACCAGGGCGTCGTGGGGAGAAAGACGGGCAGGGGGAGCTAAATGGGAAAATGGATCGGCTCATGATTGAACAGCACGGCAGACTCGATGGGCTGAACGGCCCACTTATGACTTCTCGTCTCCTGTTTCCTACCCCCCTCCCCACCCACCGACCCTGGTTTAACATCGGAAGCGGTGACCCATTTAACAGGAGATCTGATCGCAGAAACTGATCTCTCTGGCACTTGCCAGAAGGAAACATGACCGGTGCTGAACGGTGGGGTTTTTGGGGGAGGGGGGGGCGGGGGTGGCGAGGGATCAAACTTCACCGGGGAGGAGGCGACACTTGAGCAGATCCGCTGAGACTACCAGACAAACCCCCTCTTGTGAGATGTCGATGCTAATCGGTCGCCTTCAGACACGAGACAATGGGACAGAAAACAATTCGAGATAAACAAGGGGCGAGAGTAGAGAAAAAAGCTCTTGTTTGAGGTTCCAGGAACACAGGCCACGTCCGCTGGGTAACAATAGACACCGCCCCGGGCTGTCTAATCAGTTGTCACTTTAAACCAGCGAGAGGGGGGGGAGGTGAGGGGAGGCGTGCTGTGCGTGGGAGCCACTCGCCAGGCACGGGCCAAGTCCCACGAGTGACCTCCTTACCACCCACCCCACCTTCCCTGAAAGAAAACCTAATCTCCCTGCCGAAGGTAAGGGTTTGGGGGGGGGGGGGTTGGGGTGAGAGTGTTAGGTGGATGGAGAGAGCGTGGGGTGAGGGTGGTTGGACTGGATGGGGGGGGGGGGGTTGCCTTGGGGGCTGCGATGGAGGTGGGCAGAATGAGGGGAGGGGGAGTCAATCCTGGGCTGGGAGGGGTGTTGTGTGCAGGGTTGGGGGGAGAGGGCTCTGTAATGCTGAGGAGTGTAGACGATTGGGACTGGAGGAGTGACAGGAGGGTTAGTTGGGATTGGGATGAGTTGGGATTGGGTCTGGGGATTGGCCTTGTGCTGTTATGTCTGGGTGTGTGTCTGCGGGTTTTGCACTGAGGATCGGAGAATGCAGTTTTGTTGGGTTGTACTTGTGCAATCAGATGACAATAAACTTGACTTGATCTGCCGTTCATTTCAAGAGGAATAGAACGCAAGAGCAGGGACCGTGATGTTGAGGCTTTATAAGGCCCTGGTGAGACGTCACTTGGACTATTGTGGGCAGTTTTGGCCTCCTTGTTTAAGAAAGGATGTGCTGATGTTGGAGAGGATTCAGAGAATGATTCCAGAATTAAAGGGATCAGTGAGGAGCATTTGACGGCTCTTGGCCTGCATTCATTGGAATGTAGGAGAATGAGGGGAGGATCTCATTGAAACAATTTGACCATTGAAAGGCTTGGACAGAGTAGATGTAGGAAGGTTATTTCCCACGGTGGGAGAGTCTAGGGCGAGAGGGTTCTAGGAAGGAAGGGCGCCTGATTAGAGCAGAGATGGGAAGGGCAGTGAATCTGTGGAATTTGTTGCCGCAGGCGGTTGTGGAGGCTGGGTCATTTGGGGTATTTAAGGCAGGTTGTTGATTAGCCAGGGTATTATAGGTTATGGGGGGAGGGATGGGCAGTGGAGAAGTGAATCATCTCGTGATTGAATAGAGGGCAGCCTCAAAAGGCTGAATGGTCTACTTCTGCTTCTGTGTCTGATGGTTTTATGGTCCAAGGTGGGTCAATCCTGGGATGTGTTGGCTTGACGTCAGGGTAAGCCTGGGGAGGAGTAGAGAGCTGAGCTGGGGTATGGACAAACCGGAGACTGGGTCTGGGGATCGGTTGCGGGCTCAGATCGGGCACAGGGATGGGCTGGGGGGTTGAGATGGGCCACAAGGACTTCCCCTCTGCCAGCTGATGATGGCGGCCGGGTTGCAGAGAGAGGAAAGGAGGAGAGGGGTTGAGCGGAAGACTGGCGCAGGGCACCAGAAAATAGGAGACCACCCACCCACCTGCCCACCGTTTGAGGAGAAGTAGAGGAGGTGACCCATGGAGACGGTGACCACGGACCAGCCAGGGGCTCTGCGGCTGAAGAACACAGGCGGGCTGCACAGAGCTGTTGGCGACTCAAGGCGAGGAACCTGCGCAGGCTGCGGGCATCTTGCTGCTGGAGACCAGCTGGAGGTGCATAATTGGAACCGAGATGCAAGAGGGTGCTGAAGGGCTCATGATCTTGTTGGAGGTTTGGAGTGGGAGGGATGTGCTGCAACTGTACAAAGTCCTGGTGAGGCCGCATCTGAAGAACTGGGTGCAGTTCTGGTCTCCGCACTTGAGGAAGGATGGACTGGCTTTGGAGGCAGCGCAGAGGAGGTTCACCAGGATGGTTTCAGAGATGAGGGGGTTGGCCTATGAGGAGAGATTGAGTTGTCTGGGTCTGTACTCACTGGAATTTAGAAGAATGAGAGGGGATCTTATAGAGACGAATAAAATTATGAAAGGCATCGTTAAGATGGAGGTAGGTAAGTTGTTTCCATTGGTGGGGGAGACCAGAATGAGGGGACAGCCTCAAGATTCAGGGGAGTAGATTTAGGACAGAGATGGGGAGGAACTGCTTTTCCCAGAGGGTGGGGAATTTGTGGAATTCACTGCAATTGAGGCGACCTCAGCAAATATATTTAAGACAAGTTTGGGATAGATTTTTACATAGTAGGTGAATTAGGGGATATGGGGAAAAGGCAGGTGGGTGGAAATGAGCCCATCATCAGATCAGCCATTCTCAACATGAATTCAACATCATCAGGGCGCTTAATTTTCATGTATGCACCAACCGAACTCCAATACATGAACCCACCGCACATGCGCCAGCCAAATTCCAATATGCGAACCCAGTGGCGCAAGCCCCAAATGAACTCCAATATGAGAACACTCTGCGCAGGCGCCAACCGAAGACTCGTGCGTGCGCACAGGAACCAAGACGTCCACGCCCAGCCTATGGACCCCGGGACACCGACTAACAAGGCAAGTACGCACATTTTGGCCCTTACACGCCCTGTATCCCTGTTATAGTTTGTCAAATACATCACTTGATTAAAAAGTTTGCTTTAAGACCACGCGAGTGGACAAAATTATGACATACGTCCAAGATACAACTGATCCTTCACTCCAATTACAGTCGTACATTGGAGACTACCTGTCCTTTATGTAGCAAAGATAAAGTTATGTTCCCAATGTTTTGGGCTTGAGCCCTTCATCAAGGTATGAGCAAAATGTCGGCAGGTGTCCAAACAAAATAGTGGGGGGGGGGGGGGGGAGCTGGGTAGGGAGCACGATCCCAAAGGCAAGAGGTCCTAGGTGGATGAGGGAGGGAGGGCACAGCAGCCAACGGGGGGAGGGGGAATGGCTCTGTGGAGGTGGAGAGCTGGAAGAAAGAAGACAGAGAAGGGAAGGGAGAACGGAGAGCAGGCCGGCAGAAACCAGAGAAGTCAATCCGGTTGGAGTGGGTCTGGGTGAAAAATCCAATTTACGGATGGTACACAAGGCCGTGGACAGACACGTGACCACAGGAGTGGAAGTGGTCGGCCACTGGGAGGTCACCAACGCAGACAGAGCGAGGGTGCTCAGTGGTGTGATTTCCCAATTTGCGTCCAGCCCCTCGGGATGTAGAGAAGGCCACGATGGGAGCACCAGATGCGGTAGATTTGGAGTGATGTAGAGAAGGCCACGACGGGAGCACCGGATGTGGTAGATTTGAGTGGATGTGGACCAAACGCAGGTAAAAAGGGATTAACCCAGATGAAAAACTCAGCCAGCATGGAGGTGTTGGGCCAAAGGGCCTGTTTCCACTCTACCACAGCGGATTGCAATCCGTGGCTGTTGGGGACTGGACAGTTTGAGACCAGTTTTGTGTTCAGTTCAGGCTACCTTATAGGAAGGATGTGGAAGCTCTGGAGGGTGCAGAGGAGATTCACCAGAATGTGGCCTGATTGGAAGTCTTATGAGGCAAGGTTCGCAGAGCTGGGACTTTTCTCTCTGGAGCAAAGAAGGATGAGAGGAGACTTACAATTTCAGATTTATTGTCAGAGCACATACGTGGCATCTCATACAACCCTGAGATTCCTTTTTCCTGTGGATGTGGCAGAATTACCACTAATGGGGTAGCACAAAAAATAAACTAGGCACAGTGCAAACATGTATTCAAAGAACTGTAAACAGGTAACAAATGTAAACAAACTGACTGCAATGCAGAAAGAACAAAAAGAAAATCGATAAAGTGCACAAGTCAGAGTAATTAAATGAGTCCCTGACTGAATTTGTCATTGAGGAGTCTGACGGTGGAGGGGTAGAAGCTGTTCCTGAATCTGGTGGTGAGAGTCTTGTGGCACTGAGACCTCTTTCCTGATGGCAGCAGCGAGAACAGAGCATGCGCTGGGTGGGGTGGGTCCTTGGTGCTCACTGCTGCCCTCCGACGGCAGCGTTCCCTGCAAATGTACTGGGGAGCGTTTTGCCTTTGATGTCCTGCGGAGTGTCCTTTTGGAAGTCTTTACGTTCAGGGGGTATTGGTGCCCCCATACCAGACCGTGATGCGGCTGGTCAGCGCCCCTTCCACCACACCTCTGTAGAAATTTGCCAGGGTTTCCAGTGTTGGATCAAACCTCCACAAATTCTTGAGGACTTTCTTCAGGATGCCATTGATGTGTTGGGTCCAGGAAAGATCCTCCCAGATAGTGACTCCCAAGAAGTTAAATTTGCTTGTCCTCTCCGCCTCTGATCCCCCCAATGATCACTGGATCGTCCACCTCTGGCTTTCCCTTCTTGAAGTCAACAATCGTCTCCTTGGTTTTGGTTGTTGCCAAGATTTCAGTCTCCCTCCTGTACGCTGACTCATCTCCTCCTTTATACAACCCACTAATAGAGGTCTATAAGATTCTGAGAGGCATAGATAAGGTGGACAGTCAGCACCTTTTCCCCCAAGCCTGGAATAGCAAACACCAGAGGACGTCTGTACAATGTGAAGGGAGGGAAGTTTAAGGGAGACGACAGGGGTAAGTTTTTTTTGCACAGAGAGTTGTGGGGGCCTGGAATGCATTACCAAGGGTGGTGGTGGAGGCTGGAACATTAGGGGCATTTAAGAAACTCTGAGATAGAAGGCTTACATCCTTTTCTGGCACAACATTGAAGGACGAAAGGCCCGTACTGGGCTGCAGTGTTCTATGTTCTGCTCTCCCCTTCCAGGACTCAGGAAGCGATCCCACCAGTGATCTCCCCGCTGCTCTCACTGAACCAGGACCCCCATGGCAAAGCTGATCCTGCTGCTAGCCCTGGCCCATGGCTTGTCCGTGACCTTCGCTGGCCCCATCTACTACACGTCGCAGGGAGGACACTACACCGAGGACGTCAGGCATCACGTCCGAGGTGACCAAGGTAGAATTGCCACGTCCCCCCTGCCTGATGGCCCAGCTCCACCGAGACCTCAAGGTCCGAATCGCCTTTATTGCCCAACGATGCTCCTTGCATTACACCCTGCGAAGTTGAGCAGAAGAAGCCTGCTCAGCAACTAGGCTATCCCCTCGCCCCATCGACCCCAGCTACCCCCTCGCTGATCGAGAACCAGCCCACCGGGTACATTGTGTCCTGAAAGTGGCTGTTGGGGACTGGGGAGTTGTGAGACAACACTCCGAGTATTGTATACAGTAGACAGGGTGGTGACGAAGGTGTTTGGGATCAGTTGGATCTCTGAGGACAGGAGTCACCATAAGACAAATTGGAAGAGAAATAGGCCATTCAGCCGATCAAGTAGGCACACCATTCAATCATGAGCTGATCCATTTTCGCATAGCCTTCTCCCCAGAACTTTTGGTGCCCTGGTTAATCAAGAACCTGTCCATTTCTGCCTTCAATACACCCCATGACCTGGCCTCCACAACCACCTGTGGCAACAAATTCCACAGATTCATCACCCCCAGCTGAAGAAATTCCTCCCCATCTCTGTTCTAAGCGGTCGCCCTTCAATCCTGAAGCTGTGCTCTCTTCTCCCAGCATGGGGAACAACTCTTCTACATCTACTCAGTTCACACTTTACAACAGTCGAATGATATGCCCCTCATTCTCCTAAATTCCAATGAGCATGGACCAAGTGCTGTTACAACATGTCAGTGACGCCATGCTGTGTGCAGTTCAACCATGATTTTGGAGAGAAATTTTTCCACAATCTTTTCACATGCATGCGACCCCTGATTATAAACAGTTCCACCTCCCCTCCCTACTCTGGTTACCCTGTGTGACCCTGAAAGTGTGCGATGGGACGGTGTGGAGGGAGCTTCACTCTATGTCTGACCCTACGAGTGTGTAATGGAATGGTATAGAGGAGGCTTCACTCTTTCTGGGAGTGTGCGACGGGACGGTGTGGAGGGGGCTTCACTCTTTCTGGGAGTGTGTGGCGGGATGGTGTGGAGGGAGCTTCACTCTGTGCCTGACCCTGGGAGTATGTGATGGGACAGTATAGAGGCTTCACTCTTTCTGGGAGTGTGTGTTGGGACAGTGTAGAGGGATCTTCAATTTGTGCCTGACCCCGGGAGTGTGTGACGGGACGGTGCGGAGGGAGCTTCACTCTGTGCCTGACCCCGGGAGTGTGTGAAGGGACGGTGCAGAGAGAGATCTCTGAATTTAATCCCTGCTCGCCCTCGACTCAGGATCCTGCGATGAGGTTGCCCCTAATCCCTGTGCCTCTCGTTTGTCCCCGCGCAGCAGTGCTGGGGACTGTCCAGTACCTGGAGAACTCGGGACCAAGTGTGGTGACCTCCCGGCGAGGAGCCAACGCCACACTGCCATGCCGCCTGCGGTTCGTGCCCAGCGGTTACCGGGTGAAGTGGGTGAAGATGAACAGCAGGCCGCGGGAGAACGTCGTGCTGGTGGGCAACAGTGGGCAGCAGAAGGGGTATGGCGAGTTTGCCAAGAGGGTCCGGCTCCGCAGGTTAGACAAGTACGATATCTCCCTGCTTCTGCTCGACGTCAGGCTAGAAGATGCCGGAAGGTTCAAGTGTGAGCTCATCAACGGTGTGGACGATGAGTCTGCGGAGCTTGAACTGCAATTGGAAGGTAGTAACCTCCCTCCTCACATCTCCAATGCCCATCTCCCCTCGAGAACCATCTATAATACAATGGTAAATAACCCACCAACCTGCAACCCTCACTGTCACAGTTACCCATCTCTGGCACCTACACCTTCCCTGTCTCTACAACTTCCTCTGTCCTAGACAGCCCACTCTGTCTCTGTAACCCCCTCAATCCCCTACACCCCTGCCTGTCTCCGTAACCTCCTCAATCCTCTACACCCCTCCCCATCTCTGTCACACCCTAGGGTCCCCTACACCCCTCCCTGTCTCTGTAACCCTCAATCCCCTCCACTCCTTCCTGTCTCTGTAAAGCTCTCCAGTCCCTACACCCCTCCCTGTCTCTGTAACTCCTCCCCAATCCCCTATATCCCCCCTGTCTCTTTAACCCTCTCCAGTCCCCTGGATTCCTCTCTGACTCTGTAACCCCCTCCGGTCCCCTCCCTGTCTCTTTAACCCTCTCCAGTCCCCTACACCCCTCCCTGTCTCTGTAACCCCCCTCAATCCCCTATATTCCCCCTGTCTCTTTAACCCTCTCCAGACTCCCAAACCCCTCTCTGTCTCTGTAATTCCTTCTGGTCCATCCTCTCTTCCCAGGTGTGGTGTTCCCATACCAACAGAGGCAGGGCCGGTACCGATTCAATTACCAGCAGGCCGTCCGAGCGTGCGAGGGCCAGGACGCCAAGCTTGCCACCTTCCAACAGCTATTCCAAGGTAAGAGCTGGTTCTGTCAGTGAGCCGGCCCCTCCCTCACAGTGTCAAGTTGGGAGGAGCGGAGGGCGTGGGCCGAGAACATGTGCCGTCTCTCATTGGTCTCCCAGAGCCAGAACTACACGTGGCTGGGAGCTGTGGATGGGAGTTACGAGGATGTTGTGGTAGGACCTTCACCCTTCCGTTGGGTGGGATGGTCCTCCACCACCATTCACTTCCGAGTCCTTGTGGCCCGGTCTGGTTGAGGTGGTCCCCACTGCTGCAATGCCTCGCCTCTTCCCATGGAGTGGGTCAGTGATGTTGGCTGAGGGAGAAATATCTCGACCAGACCGCGGCAGGGAGATCTCCCCATTCTTCTTCAAAGGTCCCCGGGGGGCTGTTCACCTTCGTCCCAGGGTTCACCCACAATACAGTGCAACCTACTCACCGCCCATCTACCTCATGATGTGACAACCCCTCATTACTGCCCCTCCCACAGGGCGGAGCTCCCTCAGTCCTGACCCTCCCCACAGTACGAAGCTCACTCAGCATTCCCCCTCCCATGGTGGGGAGCTCCCTCAGAACTGCCCCTCCCCACAGTGTGGAGTTCCCTCAGTACTGTCCCCCACCCCACAGACTGGAGGTCCCTCATTACAGCCCCTCTCACAGTGTGGAGCTCCCTCAGTACCCATGGAACATTACAGCACAGAAACAGGCCCTTTCAGCCCTTCTAGTCTTTTATTTTGCTGAGTCCCACTGATCTGCACCCAGTCCATAGCCCTCCATTCCTTTCCCATCCGTCTACCTGTCCAAATTCTTTTTCAATTTTAAAATTGAGCCCATATTCATCATTTCAGCTGGCAGCTGGTTCCACATTCCCACCACTCTTCTGTGTGAAGAAGTTCCCCCTTTCATCCTTAACCCAGGTCCTCTGGTTTGTATCTCACCTCCCTTCAGTGGAAAAAGGCTTATCCCCCTCATAATTTTAAAGACCTCTATCAAATCTCCCCTCATTCTTCTACGTTCCATGGAATAAAGTCCTAATCTATTTAACCTTTCCCTGTAACTCAGTGCCTGAAGTCTGGACAATGAACTAGTAAATCTTCTCTGCCCTCTTTCCATCTTATTGATATCCTTCCTGTAGTTTGGTGACCAGAAATGTACACAATGCTCCAAATTTGGCCTCACCAATGTTTTATACAACTTTACCATAACATCCTGACTCCTGTACTTAATACTTTGATTTATGAAAGGCCAATGTGCCAAAACCTCTCTTTACAACCGTCCACCTGTGACGCCACTTTCAGGGAATGATGCATCTGTATTCCCAGGTCCCTCTGTTCTCCTGCACTCCTCAGTGCCCGACCATTCATTGTGTACGATCTTTCTTGGTTTGTCCTTCCAAAATGCAGCACCTCACATTTGTCTGCATTAAATTCCATCTGCTATTTCACAGCCCATTTTTCCAGCAGGTTCAGATTCCTCTGCACGCTTTGAAAACCTTCCTTGCCGTCCACAACACCTCCAATCTGAAACAGCATGAGCTACCCTCCAATCCGCCTCACCCGTGGCTAAGGACATTTTAAATATTTCTGCCAAGGGCCCCTGCAATGTCTACGCCAGCCTCCCTCAAGGTCCGAGAGAATATCTTGTCGGGCCCTGGGGATTTATCCGCCCTTATTTGCTTTACGACAGCAAGCCCTTCCCCCTCTTTAATCTGTACAGGGTCTGTGACCTCACTGCTCGTTTTCCTTACTTCCCATGACACTGTGCCTGCTTCCTGAGTGAATACTGATTGAAAAAAACAATTAAGATCCCCGCCATCTCTTTTGGCCACCCACTCTGGTCATCGAGGGGCCCAATTAATCCCTTTCTATCCTTTTGCTCTTAATATCCCTGTGGAAACCCTGTAGATTTTCCTTCACATTGTCTGCCAAAGCAACCTCGTGTTTTAGCCTTCCTGAATTCTATCTTCCTTGCAATTCTACTCAAGTACATCATTTACTCCATGTTGCCTATACCTGTTATACTCTTTCTGAACCAGATCCCTCAATATCCCTCAAAAACCAAGGTTCCTTCTGCCTTTAATCCTGACAGGAACATACAAACTCTGTGTAGAGCTCGTCGAAAGAACCAAAGACTTGTTGATCCAAACCAAGGCTTTTATTAGCAAAAGACAGGAGCTCTTCACAGGAGGCCGACCAGTCTGGAATGATCTGACCTGGCTAGGGACACAACCCTTTAAGGCCCAGACAATAGGCGTGGCTTAGCTCTCAGCCAATCTCTGTAAGCACAGTCTAGATACAGTAACTATATACACTATGTACATTGGTGATAGATCTGTACTATCACATTCACCCCTTCTTGGAGAACTGACCCTGGAAAAAAAAACAAGGGAGAGAATGAAAGGAAGGAGTAAGTCAAGGACTGTAGCGGTCAGGGGGGTCTGACCATCTGGCGTGACCGCCGTGGTGCCGGGATTTTTGATCGCTGGGATGGTGTCACCAGCGGGCTCGTCGGGTGCGACTGCTCCGTCGCTCAATTCCCCAGTCGTGTTGTCGGCAGGGTGGCCCGGGTCGTTGGGGTGCTGTTGGTCCTTCTGTTGCGGCACGGGGCCTGGGGAATAAAGAGTTGGGGAAGGTTGGGTTGGGGGGTTTGCTGGGTCTACCACGTGCTGAGCTAGGTCCCGCACCGAAACAGTGTCCTCCTGCCCGTCTGGGAACTCAACATAGGTGTAATGTGGGTTCGCGTAGAGTAGAGTCACTCGGTCGACCAAGGGGTCATTCTTTGAGTGCCGGACGTGGCGTCGCAAAAGGACGGGGCCAGGGACGGTTTGCCATGCCGGAAGAGTGGTTCCTGATTCGGATTTCCTCGGGAAAAGGAACATCCTTTCGAGGGGGGTGGCATTTGTTGCAGTACATAGGAGGGAGCGGATGGAGTGTAAGGCACTAGTGAGAACCTCCTGCCAGTGAGAGGTGGGGAGACCTTTAGTCCGGAGAGCCAGTGTAACCGCTCTCCATATGGTGGCATTCTCCCTCTCGACCTGGCCGTTACCACGTGGGTTATAGCTCGTGGTCCTGCTTGAAGCGATACCACACTCCAGAAGGTACTATTGCAGCTCCGCGCTCATGAATGAGGACCCCCTGTCACTGTGGATGGAATTGGGGTATCCGAAAATGGCGAAAATACTGTGAAGGGCCTGTATCACTGAGGCGGCAGTGGTGTCTGGGCAGGGCACAGCGAACGGGAAGCGGGAGTACTCGTCGATGGCCGTAAGGATGTAGGTATTAGGGTTGGTCGACGGTAGGAGCCCCTTAAAGTCTACGCTAAGACGTTTGAAGGGGCGGGTGGCTTTGATAACGTGGGAGTTATCCGGACGGAAGAAGTGGGGCTTGCATTCAGCGCACACCGAACAGGCTTGGGTCATGGAGCGGATCTCCTCGAATGTGTAGGGTAGGTTGCGCGCCTTGACAAAGTGGGCAAACCTAGTGACCCCTGGATGACAGAGCGCCTCATGGAGTTTCTGTAGTCTGTCCATCTGTATGCTGGCGCATGTCCTCCTGGAGAGTGCGTCAGGTGGGTCGTTGAGCTTACCAGGCCAGTACAGGATGTCATAGTTAAAGGTGGAGAGTTCGATTCTCCATCTGGCGATTTTGTCGTTTTTTTATCTTACTGCAAGCTCACACCAAGACACAAGAGAAACTTGTCCGCGAACTACTCTTTGCAGACGATGCCGCTTTAGTTGCCCATTCAGAGCCAGCTCTTCAGCGCTTGACGTCCTGTTTTGCGGAAACTGCCAAAATGTTTGGCCTGGAAGTCAGCCTGAAGAAAACGGAGGTCCTCCATCAGCCAGCTCCCCACCATGACTACCAGCCCCCCCACATCTCCATCGGGCACACAAAACTCAAAACGGTCAACCAGTTTACCTATCTCGGCTGCACCATTTCATCAGATGCAAGGATCGACAACGAGTTAGACAACAGACTCGCCAAGGCAAATAGCGCCTTTGGAAGACTACACAAAAGAGTCTGGAAAAACAACCAACTGAAAAACCTCACAAAGATAAGCGTATACAGAGCCGTTGTCATACCCACACTCCTGTTCGGCTCCGAATCATGGATCCTCTACCGGCATCACCTACGGCTCCTAGAACGCTTCCACCAGCGTTGTCTCCGCTCCATCCTCAAAATTCATTGGAGCGCTTTCATCCCTAACGTCGAAGTACTCGACAGCATCGAGTCCACGCTGCTGAAGATCCAGCTGCGCTGGGTGGGTCACGTCTCCAGAATGGAGGACCATCGCCTTCCCAAGATCGTGTTATATGGCGAGCTCTCCACTGGCCACCGTGACAGAGGTGCACCAAAGAAAAGGTACAAGGATTGCCTAAAGAAATCTCTTGGTGCCTGCCACATTGACCACCGCCAGTGGGCTGATATCGCCTCAAACCGTGCATCTTGGCGCCTCACAGTTTGGCGGGCAGCAACCTCCTTTGAAGAAGAGCGCAGAGCCCACCTCACTGACAAAAGGCAAAGGAGGAAAAACCCAACACCCAACCCCAACCAACCAATTTTCCCCTGCAACCGCTGCAACCGTGTCTGCCTGTCCCGCATCGGACTTGTCAGCCACAAACGAGCCTGCAGCTGACGTGGACATTTACCCCCTCCATAAATCTTCGTCCGCGAAGCCAAGCCAAAGAAGAAAGAAAGAAGAATGCTGGGTGTTGCTGAACATGAAGGAGACCGCGCGTTGATCAGTCAACAGTGTAAAGCGCCTCCCAGCGAGGTAATGCCTCCAACGACGCACCGCTTCAACTATGGCCTGGGCCTCCTTCTCGATCGAGGAGTGTCTATTCTCCGGACCCTGGAGGGTTCTGGAGAAGAAGGCTACAGGCCAACTGGCCTGGTTCAAGGTGGCTGCCAGGGCGAAGTCGGATGCATCGCTCTCGACTTGAAATGGGACAGACTCATCGATCGCGTGCAGCGTCGCAGCAGCGATGTCGGATTTGATTCGATCGAGCCGCTGTGGCTTCAGTCGAGAGGGGAAAGGAGGTGGTCTTGATAAGAGGACGCGCCTTGTCGGCGTAGTGTGGAACCCATTGGGCGTAATACGAGAAAAGGCCCAGGCAGCGTTTGAGTGCTTTCTGGGTATGGGGGGGGGGGTAAGTCCATTAGGGGACGCATGCGGTCAGGATCTGGCATGACTATCCCGTTCTCCACCACGCAACCTAGAATAGCGAATCGTGTGGTCTGGAAGACACACTTGTCTAAATTGTAAGTCAGGTTCAGCCGACGGGCAGTTTGAAGAAATTTGTCTAGGTTGGCGTCGTGGTCCTGCGTGTCGTGGCCGCAGATGGTGATATTGTCCAGATACGGGAAGGTAGCGGTTAGCCCGTTCTGGTCCACCATCCTGTCCATTTCCCGCTGGAAGACCGCGACACCATTCATGAACCCGAATGGTACCCTGAGAAATTGATATAGCCGCCCATTCGCTTCAAAGGCCGTGAATGGTCGGTCCTCGCAGCGGATCAGGAGCTGGTGGTAGGCCGAACGTAGGTCAATGATGGAGAAAATGCGGTATTGGCCGATTTGGTTCACCACATCCATGATGCGTGGCAGGGGGTACGCATCCAGGAGCGTGAAGCAGTTAATGGTCTGGCTATAGTCGACCACCATCCGTAGTTTTTCCCCGTTCTTGACAACCACCACCTGCGCTCTCCAGGGGCTTGAACTGGGTTCGATGATGCCCTCATCCAGCAATCTACGCACCTCACTCCTAATGAATTGTCTGTTTTCGTAACTATATAGCCGACTTTTGGTGGCCACAGGCTTCCAGCCAGGGGTGAGGTTTGCGAAGAGTGCTGGCGGGGCAATCCAGAGTGTGGAAAGGCCGCAGGATTGGCCCCGGGGCACGGGGGCGGGTTGCTCGGGTGCTTCGGGGGTGGGGCGATGGCAGACCGAGAGGGGGGCGTGGGGTCCCCCAAAGTGTAGGGACACCGTTCGGAACTGACGCTGGAAGTCTAATCCCAGCAACACTGGGGCGCACAATTGGGGAAGGATGAATAATTTGAAGTGGGTGACCGTTACGCCCTATACTTCCAGCGTGGCGATGCAATATCCCAGTCGAGTGCGACCTCGTCGCTAATGAGATCCTCTGGGTAGTGGGGATAATGTCAAGTCCCCAACGGAGGGCAAGATCTGGCTGGATAAAACTGTCAGTTGACCCAGAGTCAAATAAGCAATTGGTGTAGTGTCCATGCACTTTAATCAATTCCATTGCTCTGGTGAGGGGATGAGAGCATTGCTGGTTTAGTGTTATTGAAGCAGTTGACAGGGGAGTTTTGCGCGATGATGTCACGCAACGGGATGACGTAGTCAACGCTCGAGAAGCAGGTTGGAGGACCTCCCGGAAGTGCTGTTGTGGCGGCGTCAGCGGGTGAATGGTAAGTAGTGGGGTTTGTAGTTGCTCGCGATTGGCGGTGGGTAGGTCGTTGGTCGCAGCGGTCGGGCCCTGGCGGTCGTCGGCGATGGATGCTAGGGTGAGTTCCTGGTTGGCCGCGGGGGTGGCTGTGGCGGCGGTAGCAGCAGCGGTAGCATCGGCCCGGGGGGTGTCTGTGGCGGCGGCAGCAACGGCGGTAGCGTCGAGTGTTCCGCACGGGGGCGAGAGGTGAGCCAACACCATGGTTGCGAGGGTGGGCTGCCCCTTCCGGGTTCGGCGTCTCCGTGACGTCAGGCGTTGCCGTGCAGGGGAGCCCTCGCTCTCATTGGACGAGAGCTCTGGGGAAGAAGAGTTTGAATGGGATAGTGGCGATTGGGCTTCACAGGAGGCACTGTGTTTGCCGGCGGCCATTTTAAACCTACAGACTGCAGCAAAGTGGCCCTTTTTAAGGCACTTCTGGCACCTGGCTTTTCTTGCTGGGCACTGGGACCTGCTGTGTTTGTCCCTCCCGCAGAAATAACATTTTGGGTTCGCAGGGGGCAGGGTAGCAGCAGCCGACAGGCCGTCAGTGGTAGGGTAGAAGGGCACTCTACTCACATCAGAACGTGGGGTCCAGTCCCTAGAGAACTCGGTGGACTTTAAGGCTGCATCCTCCATTGTGATTGCAATCCGGGCCACGTCCTCTAGTTTTTCTACCCCTTGCTCGAGCAAGCGCAGCCTCACTTCATTCGATCAGAGCCCGGCCACATAGGCATCCCGGATGAGATCATTTGTGATCTCGGCAGCAGTTTTGTCCACACAGTTACAGTCCTTGCCCAATGCCTTTAATACTTGTAAATATGCCCTGCTGGACTTGCCGGGCTGTTGCTTCCTCGAAGCAAGCACGAGCCGGGCATGAACTCTGTTCACCGGTTGATTATACAGTTCTTTCAGCTTCCTCGACGCAAGCACGAGCTGGGCATGAACTCTGTTCACCGGTTGATTATACAGTTCTTTCAGTACCTTTATGGCTGCAGTGTAAGTGGTCTCATCCTGGATGTTCTCGTAGACTCTCAAGGACACCATAGACAGCAATGCTGTTAGACGCTGGTTATCCTCCTCCACCTCAATGAATCTCAGGAAGTTTTCAAAGTTCAGCAGCCAGAACTTAAAGGCTTTGAAGGCTGTAGCTGATCGTGGGTCGATATCAAGTTTTTCTGGCCGAGTTAAACGCTCCATCCCTTTCAAAAAAATTCTTTTTGCTAATAAAATTGTAGAGCTCGTCGAAAGAACCAAAGACTTGTTGATCCAAACCAAGGCTTTTATTAGCAAAAGACAGGAGCTCTTCACAGGTGGCCGACCAGTCCAGAATGATCCGATCTGGCTAGGGACACAACCCTTTAAAGCCCAGACAATAGGCGTGGCTTAGCTCTCAGCCAATCGCTGTAAGCACAGTCTAGATACAGTAACTATATACACTATGTACATTGGTGATAGATCTGTACTATCACACTCTGTACTCTCAAAATATCACCTCTGACAGTCTCCCACTTACCTTGCAGGTCCTTGCCGGGAAACAACTTCTCCCAATCCCACACGTTCTAGATCCTTTCTCATTTACTCAATTTAGAATCTCAACCCGACCAATCCTTCTCCATAACTAAATTGAAACTAGTGATCACTGGACCCCAAATGTTCCCCTACACATCCTGATACCTTGTCCTATCTTGTTCCCTTGTAGGAGATCCAATCTTGCACTCTCTCTGGGTGGCACCTCAATATATTGATTGAGAAAATGTTCCTGAACTCATTTGACAAACTCCAAGCCATCCAGCCCTTTTACGACATCACAACTATATTTCCTGCAGCTCTCTCCAGGTTTCCTTATCTAATTCTCGTTGACTGTTGGGTGGTCTATAATACCACCCCATAAGTGTGGACATACCTCTCCCGTTCCTCAGCTCCACCCATTTGGACGAGCCCTCTGGTCTGTCCTGCCTGAGCACGCTGCTGTGATATTTTCCCCAACAAGTAATATTTTCCACCCCTTCATCCCCACCCATCCCACAATCCCCCCAACCCCCTCCCGTTCTACCGCATCTGAAACAACAGAAGCCAAGAACATTGAGCTGCCAGTCCTGCCCTTCCTGCACGTTCAACCCGTTGACTTCTAACAGTGCATGCAATTTTCACATCTTTTCCCACCTCCTCTTCTCTATCTGCTCTGGTGTCTGCAAATCAAGTTCACACCCACCACCAAACCCTCCCATGAGCCCCCTTCCAGTTCAGATGCGAACCGACCTGTTGGAACAGGTCCCTGGAAGACAGCCCAATGATCCAGAAACCTGAAGACCTTCCCTGCACTGTATTTTCAGCCACGTGTTGAGCTGCATTATCCTCCTATTTCTAACCACACCAGCACGTGGCGCATGTGAGATTGTAACCCTACCCTGGACGCCCCATTCTTCAACCCAGCGCCCAACTCCCTGAACTCTCCTTGCAGGACCTCCTCACCCATCCTACCCATGTCATTGGTCCCTGCATTGCCGATAACATCTGGCTGCTCACCCTCCCCCCCCCCCCCCACCCCCTTGAAAATGCTTTGAACCCAATCTGAGATATCCTGGATCCTGGCATGGGGGAGGCAATGTACCATCCGGGATACTCGATCTCTTCTACAGAACCTCTTACCTGATCCCCTACCTGTGGATTGTCTCCCATCACTACAGCTTGTCTCTCCTCCGGTCTTCCCTTCTTAGCCATGGGGCCAGACTCCATGCCATAAACCTGATCACTGAGTCTTACCCCTGGTAGGTCATCCAACAGAATCCAAAAGGGTATACCAGTTATTGAGGGGCATGGCCACAGGGGTACTCTGCACTATCTGCCTGTCCCCTTTCCCTCTCCTGACCATCACCTATCTACCCTCCTCCTGCCTCCTGGGTGTCCCTGTAACTCCTGTTGTCAGGAGCTGAAGCTGGATGCACTTCTCGCAGATGAAGTTGTCAAGGATACTGCTGGTGACGCCCATTCTGTGAGAGGAGCATTCCCCTGCCTTGGCTGCCATACCCACTTTTTATGATGAGGGAAAAAAGATACAAGATAACTTAAAAACCTGTGACTACCTGCTGAATCCTTTTTGTTCAACACCTGCACCAACCCCTCAGCGTCTTCTCGATGATGACCGATCTACTACCCAGCCCCTCACTTTTATAGTGATGTTTGGGTCACCTGACCACGATTGGCCTTCACCTGTAGAACTCCCGCAGTGCGGGGCTCCCTCTGTACTGCCACTCCCACAGTGGGGTGCTCCCTCACTACCACCCCTCCCACAGTGTTGAGCTCCCTCAGTACTGCCCTTCCCACAGTGTGGAGCTCCCTTGTCAGACTCACTGGGGGAGTGGGTGGAGGTAGTTCCACACATTCTGACTCAGGGTGACGTGAAACCTCACTTTTTCGAACTGCCAGTCATCACCATAAATATACGTGTAATAGTCAAATTTTGTGGAACAAGTTTTAGGGTAAATTTAGGGTGTTACTATTGGGACCCAAATCCATAGATCTCTCAAGATGGTCACACAGGGCGATAGGACAGTTATGAAAGCTGATGGGATGCTGGGAATTGAGTCGAGAGGTGATGTTGCAACTCTACAGATCTCTGGTGAGTCCACACTGGGAGTATTGTGTCTAGTTCTGGTCACCTCATTATCAGGAAGCACGTGGAGGAGGTGCAGAGGAGATTTACCAGGATGTTGCCTGGATTAGAAATCAAGTCTTATGAGATGAGGTGAGCAGAGCTGGGACTTTTCTCTTTGGTGCGAAGAGGGGGCGAGGGGAGATTGAATGGAGGCCCACAAGATTCTGAGGGGCATAGATAAGGTGGACGGCCGGCGCCTTTATCCCAAGACGGGAGTAGCAAACACCAGAGGATGTCCGTACAAAGTGAAGGGAGAGAAGTTTAGGGGAGACATCAGAGGTAAGTTTTTTTTAAACCCAGAGAGTTGTGTGGGCCGGGGGTTGGTGGGGGAGGCTGGAACATTGGGGGTGTTTGAGAGACTCTTACGGCACATTGATGAAGGAAAAAGAGAGGGTTACAAGGCAGGGAGGGTGTGAGTTTCTTTTTGGGTGGGTTTATATGGGTCAGCACAACATTAGGGCTGAAGGGCCAGTACTGTGCTGTAATGTCCTATGCTCTTTTACGCAGGTCATATTTTTGTCTACAGTGAATAGCTGTGTTATTCGGGACGTCAGGAGTTCCAATGGATGGGCTGGTAGCCGTGATTGGGTGATTGAGGTGGTCGGGAGGTCCAGTGGGTGGACAACTGGGGCCTAGCCAAGAGTCCACGATGGGACATTGGGCTGGTGGCCAGGAATGTGTAGTTGAGGGGGTTGGGAGTTCAGATGGATGGGCTGGTGGCCAGGAATGGGTAGTTGAGGGGGTCAGGGGCTCAGATAGGTGGGCTGGTGGCCAGGAATGATCGGCTGAGGAGGTCAGGAGCTCAGATGGATGGGCCAATGACCAAGAATGGGTGGTTAAGGGGGTTGGAGGCTCAGATGGATGGGCTGATGGTTGGAAATGTATGGTCGAGGGGGTCAGGGGCTCAGATGGATGGGCTGGTGGCTGGGATTAGGTGGTTGAGGGGGTCGGGAGATCCGATGGGCGGGTAGGCAGGGCCAAAGATAGCAGGGTGGACTTACACAAAATCGACTATTGCATGCATATATATGGTATTTGGGGGTGGGGGTCCTGGCCTTCCAGCCAGGAGAAAGGGGTTGGGTGGTGGGGGTGGGGGAGGGCTGGCTCCCAGTTGTCCGGGGCTGGCGAGGGTTGGCCAGGGCTTGGCTGATGCACACTGATGGGTCATCCTGCCCCAGAGTGGCAGCGCGGGCTGGACTGGTGCAACGCGGGCTGGCTGGAAGATGGCAGCGTGCGGTACCCAGTGTCGCTGCCTCGGGAACCGTGCGGCGGGAGTCACCTACCCCCAGGCATCCGGAGCTACGGGCTGCGGAACAAGCGGCGAGACCGTTACGACGCCTTCTGCTTCACTTCCAGCATCAAAGGTAACCAGTGCACAGAGCAATCCCAGGGAGGTGCCCCCCTCCCTTCAATTCACGCATCCAGATGTCCCCCTGAGGTCTTAGGAACATTGAGCGGGGGGGGGGGGAGTGGTCGTGGCGAGGATTCTATCCCAGCCCCCATCGATGACTGGAGTTTGCACATTCCCCACTGTCACTCTAGTGCCATCCCATTTGTGGGTCGGGGGGATTAATTGGCTGGGGCGAGGAACAGCCCCAGGCTGTGCGGGAGGGGATGTTTGTAGAATAAAGCAGGGTTCAGGATGGAAGAAGGTTGATGGTCAACAGGTTCTCACTGGGCCGAAGGGAATCAAAGGATGGGGGGAGAGAGAGAATACCAATTAGGGTCAGGTGAGGGGGATGGATGGGAGAGGGGATTGGTCGAGGAGGGGGCTGGAGAATGGTGGTAGATCCAGCTGTAGCCATCAATAATGAACTGGATCTGTGCTGGTCTTGAAAGAATTAGCAGGAAGAGGATCCTGAACAGAGCCAGTATCAACTTGATGGGTAGAATGGAATCCTCTTGATGCTTGGACTTTCAGGAGGCTCTCGCAATGACTCAGTATCAAGCCTTGCCGAGTTCCCGTCTGGTGTCACCACAGCAAAGGGCCACAATGAGTTATTGGTAATGACCTGGGTGCCATCTTCCCAATTGGCCTCAGGACCACTGGTATTGGCACCTTGCGGCCAACAGGGAGCGCTGCAGCACAGTGAGGGAGACTCTGCTGCAAATCACAGGCAACACTGCCACCAGGCGGTCAGGAAAAGAGGTTGCATCTCCCACAGACAGATCCCAAGTGCCTTCCAAACCACAGTTCCTGTCCCGGGAGTGTGTGATGGGACAGTGTGGAGGGAGCTTCACTCTGTGTCTGACCCTGGGAGTGTGAGATGGGACGGTGTGGAGGGGGCTTCTCTCTATGTCTGACCCTGGGAGTGTGAGATGGGACGTTGGGGAGGGTTCTTCACTCTGTGTCTGTCCCTGGGAGTGTGTGATGGGATGGTGCCGAGGGAGCTTCACTCTGACCCCGGGAGTGTGTGATGGGACGGTGCGGAGGGAGCATTATCCCATGTCTAAGCACTTCCATTCCTGCCCAGGTTACGTCTACTTCAGGAAGAACTCCCGGATGTTCGACTACCCACGGGCCGTGAGTGCCTGTCGCAGCGAGGGGGCCACCATTGCTAAGGTTGGACAGCTCTACGCCGCATGGACCTTCTCCCGCCTGAGCCGGTGCGAGCCCGGCTGGTTGGCGGATGGTAGCGTCCGCTTCCCCATTGTGACCCCACGCTCCCAGTGCGGAGGTCCGGAGCCCGGGGTCCGCAGCCACGGCTTCCCGAGCCTGACCCAGCGCCAATATGGCGTGTACTGCTACAGGCAGGGGTAGGTTGCTCCTCTGCGTGGAGGGTTCCCCAGGCGGCTCGGCGGAGGAAGCTGGAATTCTTCCCAAGGCAGTACCTCAATCCCCACCTAATGGATCGTGGACCAAACCTGGGGAGGCCACCCATCCTCTCTCTTGTGACCTAACTCAGGCCACCTCCATTCCTGTAGCCCTCTGCCACCCACCCACCCAACCTGCCATCTACCCCCGCGGGCAGCTCACGCCTCCCCTCGTCGTGACAACAATCCGCATTTGCCCAGCACCTTCCGCCCATCCAGCTAGTGGCTGGAGACAGTGGTGGGGGGAATTCTCAAACCTTGGTCAGAGAGAGGGAACGTAGGGATTGTCTGAGAGAGGGGGAGACAGAGGGGAGAGAAAGAAGAGAGGCAGGGGAGATGGGAGAGCCCAATGGAGAGAGGGGAATAGGGGGAAATAGACAGGAAAAAACACTGTTTTGTTGGGTTGTACTTGTGCAATGCCTGTACAGTGCCAGCGATCTGGACTGAGGTTCCAATCCCGTGCTGTCTGTACGGAGTTTGTACGTTCTCCCTGTGTCTGTGTGGGTTTACCCTGGGGGGCTCCGGTTTCTTCCCACCGTTCAAAATATACCAGGTGTGTAGGTTAATGGTCGGTTGGGCAGCACGGACTCGTGGGCCAAAATGGCCTGTTACCGTTCTGCACTGTTTAAATTTAAAAATTGATGAAATGGATATATTGTCATGGATAGTGGGTAGAATAGGAAAAAGTCTGCAGACTCCGTGGTTGAGGTAAAAACACAACGCTGGGGAAACTCAGCAGGTCAAACTGCGTCCTTTATATACAGGTAGTCCTCGACTTCTGACCTACCCGAGTTACATCCACCTGCACATACGAACAAAATTTTAAAAAGCTTTATTAAAACTACTGTACAAGAACATATTCTGTGTTAAAAGTACTGGATTGCAGACGTTCCCGCTCCCGGTGGCAGCCCCAAGTCCCCGCTTCCCCATGGCAGCCCGAAGTCCTCGTGACTACCAAACCTGAGTTACAACCAATCCGAGTTACAATGGTCGTAAGTCATGGACTATCCATAGCAAAGATAAAGGTTCATAACCAACGTTTCGGGCTTGAGCCCTTCATCAAGGGATCTGGACCAACTGGGAGAATGGGCCAAAACATGGCAGATGGAGCTTTAAGGTGTGAGGGAAGGGCAAACACATACACAGCAAATGGTAGGGGGCTGAGGAGTGCGGAGGAGCAGAGACATCTGGGAATACAGATACATTGTTCTCTGAAGGTGGTGTTGCTGGTGGACGGGATTGTAAAGAAAGCTTTTGACATCTTAGCCTTTATAAATCAAGGTATTGAGTATAGGAGTTGGGATGTTAAGACATTGGTGAGGGCAACTTTGGAGTATTGTGTGCAGTTCTGGTTGCCGAACTACAGGAAGGATATCAGTAGGATTGAGAGAGTACAGAGAGGATTTACTGGGATGTTGTTGGGTCTTCGGGAACTGAGTTACAGGGAAAGTTTATTCCTTGGAGTGAAGAAGAATTAGGGGAAATTTGATCGAGGTTTATGAAATGATGAGAGGTAGGGACAGAGCGGATGTGAGTGGCCCTTTTCCACTTGGATTGGGGACGGGAGATAAATATGAGGGGTCTTAGTTTTAAGCCGAAAGGGGAAAGGTTTAGGGGGATAATATTAGGGGAAGTTCTTCACTCAGAGGGTGGCGGAAGTGTGGAATGAGCTGCCATCTGATGTGGTGAATTCAGGCTCATCTTGAGTTTTAAGAATAAATTGAATAGGTATGTGGATGGAAAAGGTCTGGAGGGTTAAGGAATGGGTGGCACATACTAGATGGGCCGAATGGCCTGCTTTCTGGGCTGCAGTGTTCTTGGTTCGATGTGCTTTGACTTTTTTAAAAATATATTGACAGAGAGAGGGGGTGGGGAAGAGTAGGGTGGGAGGGGGGTGAGTGGGGTTGGAGAAAAGCAGAGACCTGACACACTGGTTGCCCCCCTCCTCCCCCACCAGGTCTCCCTTTACCACCTGAACTCAGCAGGAGCACCCGCCGCTTCTGACCTCTGTCTAAATTGGCGGCCCACCACAGAGAGGCCAGTCTGGCCCTGGCGGAAGAGAGGTCGTAAGGAGCAAGGGTCATTTCTGCCTCTTGCACTCCCACCCGCCCCCCCTTACAAACCAATCTAACGACATTGAATCAGAGATTGTACAGCAAATGAATCAGGTTCTTCAGCCCACTGCATTGTGCTATCCCCTGTGCCTATCTATACCAACCTCCCTGAAGCAAATAGAGGTGCCTAAAATTAAAGTAAGTGTAATTTGACTTTTTCCACTGAGCTTGGGTAAGATACAAGCCAGAGGACTTGGGCTAAGGGTAAAGGGGGAAAAGCTTAGGGGTGCCTAACCTTTTAATTTAGACATACAGCACGGTAACAGGCCATTTCAGTCTACAAGTCCAATTTACACCCAATCAATAAGATTGAAAGAGGGCAGAGAAGATTTACTAGGATGTTGCCAGGATTTCAGGAACTGAATTACAGGAAAAGGTTAAACAGGTTAGGGCTTTGTTCCCTGGAGTGTAGAAGAATGAGGGGAGATTTGATTAAGGTATTTAAAATTATGAGGGGGATTGACAGAGTCAATGTTTTCCCCTGAGGGTAGGTGAGATACCCAGTGGTCGTGGGTTAAGGGTGAAAGGAGAAAAGTTCTGGGAGAAATTCTTCCTGCAGAGAGCAGTGGGCATGCGGAACGAGGTGCCGCTGAAGTGGCAAATGAGGGCGCAATCTCAACGTGTAAGAAGAACTTGGACGGGAGGGGTACGGAGGGCTACGGTCAGGGTTTGTCAGTGGGACGAGGCAGTAAAACGGATCGGAAAGGGCCTGTTTCTGTGCTGTAATGTTCTATGGTTCTATCCATGCCTTGCAGAGATTTACTAAAATGTTGCCTGGATCTAGAATGCAGAGAAAGATTGAGTAGACTGGGTCTTTATTTCATTGGACTGTAGAAGGTTGAGGGGGGATTTGATAGAGGTGTTTAAAATTATGAGGGGGACAGACAGAGTAGATGTGAATAGGCTCTTCCCCTTGAGATTGGAACAAGGGGTCATAAGTTAAGGGTGAGAGGGCAAAACTTTAGAAGTGACATGAGAGGAAGCTTCTTCACAGAGAGTGGGAATGACCTTCATTTAAGAGGAGGTTGGATGAGTGCATGGATGTGAGGGGGTTGGAGGGTTATGGACAGGGAGCGGGTATGTGGGACTAGAAGAGTTCACTTAAATCGGTGCGGACTAGAGGGGCCGAGATGGCCTGTCTCCGTACTGTAATTGTTATAGGGTTATTATCCCCTATCTGCACCCCCAACCTGTGCCCCGATTCAAGGATTGTTCCTGAACCTGCCTCCACTATTTGCCCAGCAGCTTATCCGAACCAACCTCCCCGTGTGAAAAATGTACCCCTCGGGTCCCCTTTAAACTCCCCTCTCATCTCAAACCCGTTCCACCCAGCAACGTGAAAGCCTGCTCTGTCCGGCAGCGCCTCTCGTCGTTCTATAATCCCTCCAGCATGTGACCGTAAAAGCACCGGATGGGAAATACTGGGGAAACTCAGCAGGCCCCACAGCGAACTATATACAGCAAAGGTAAAGATGCAGAAGCGTCGTTTCGGGCTCGGCTACGACACCTTGATGGAGGGCTCAAGCACACGTCGGTTCTGCGCCCCACTCCCGCGCTGACCTGCCCGCTCACGGCTTCATTTATTATGCCACCAAGACCGCCGCTTGGTTTTCCGCCTGCCCGCCCTCCAAACAGGAGGGCACTAACATCGACCTCTCCGGTTTCTGCTACCCTACTCCCCGTTCCCTCAATCTCCTTCCCTCTCCATTGATGGAACCAGCCCCGCCCCGCCCCCCCCCCCCCTCCATTTGCTGGTGTGCCCTCCCTTATCCACCTGCCTGTGGGACCGTGCTCCCCCGCCCCCCCCTCCGGACGCCTGCCTGCGTTTCGCTCACGCCTTGCTGACAGGCTCAAGCCCTGTATCTTTACCTCTGCTTTCATAAAGTCCGCTGCTGAGTTCCCCCCAGCGTTGTTTTAACCTCAACCACGGTACCTGCAGACTTTCGTTTTGCTTCCAGCGCGCAACTTCTCAGCCTCCTTCTGTCCTGGGGCAACAGCCACCACCTGCCCAATCTCTCCGGCCAACCCAAGCCCTCTGGCGCAGGGAGCATCCCTTTCGACGCCTTCTCCGGCTTAAGCACCCCCGGCCCTTTCCTGTCAAGTGTGGTGGACCGGAACTGTGCGTGATGTTCCTCGGAGGGTGGTCCGCACCAAAGGTTTTGGCATCAGAATTTCGTTGTCGGGAGCAAGTCACGAAACCTGCGGTCTTGCGGCATCGACACGGTGTGTGCATTCGTATCAACCACCTTATAGCGATAAATAAAAGCAGTGCATGAAAAGTCAAAGTATTCATTGTTAATTCAGGAACCTGATGGTAGAGGGGACGAAGCTGTCCATGTGTCCTGCAGGGGTGCAGTTTCCTAGACCCTCTCTCTCCCAGTTTGTGCACCTGTTCATGACATGACCGCGGCGAGGAAGTTGCCCAGGACATGAAACGATCAGGTACCCAAATTGGCTGTAAGGTACATATGGACGGGGCTTCTCACAATGTCAAGGGCCGTGGTGGTACGACCATCAGCCGACTGCAGGGGGCAATTTCTGTACCTGCAGGAAGACGACCTAAGGGGCCGACCCCACCTGAGTTGGTGCTTGCTGCTCTCTCAGCGCCCCACAAGCACCCTTTTCTTTCCACTTGGGGTGTGCAAATTCAAAAGATTGTACAACAGGCTATATTCCAGTAAAAGTCTGAATACCACTTCATGCCTCGCTGACTCCCCATGGGACTGGCCAGCTCAGGTCACTATTCAGGTCAGCTGACCGACAGCCGGCCAGGTGGAGTCACCCCCTTCGGGGGTGTTCCTCCAGGTACAGAGATCGTCCCCTGCAGTTAGCTGGTGGTCATATCACCACACCACTCACATCCCACTTTAAGGGGTTCCCGTGCCGTCGGTGCTCTGTGATGGGTTAGGGATGACTTAAGGTGGGATGGGGTGGGAAGGGATGGCTTAAGGTGGTCTGTGAGTGGGAAGGGATTGCTTAAGGTGGGATGTGGGTGGGAAGGGATTGCTTAGGGTGGTCTGTGAGTGGGAAGGGATTGCTTAAGGTGAGATGTTGGTGGGAAGGGATTGCTTAAGATGGGATGTGGGTGGGAAAGGATTGCTTAGGGTGGTCTGTGAGTGGGAAGGGATTGCTTAAGATGGGATGTGGGTGGGAAGGGATTGCTTAAGGTGGGATGTGGGTGGGAAGGGATTGCTTAAGGTGGGATGTGAGTGGGGAGGGATTGCTTCAGGTGGTCTGTGAGTGGGGAGGGATTGCTTCAGGTGGTCTGTGAGTGGGAAGGGATTGCTTCAGGTGGGATGTGGGTGGGAAGGGACTGCTTAAGGTGGGATGTGGGTGGGAAGGGATTGCTTAAGGTGGGATGTGGGTGGGAAGGGACTGCTTAAGGTGGGATGTGGGTGGGAAGGGATTGCTTAAGGTGGGATGTGGGTGAGAAGAGAAGGTTGAGAACCGCTGCTCCAGACCCGATTGTCTCTGAAATATTTTGCTGGGGAAAAATTGCCGTGGACCCCATTTCCTTTGTAGTTCTGAAACAGTTCACTAACAGTCCATGAGGGACGATTAAAACAGTGGATCTCAAACGTTTTCTTTCCACTCACACCCCACTGCAGAACCCCGATGGCATAGGGAGTTCTTAAAATGAGCGGGAAGAAAACAGTTGAGAATTCCAGAGCTCCTCAGAGCTACTGTGATAGTTAAGGCACGAACAAGATTGTAGCTGATCTCTACATTTCATTGGGATAATAAAACACTTGATTTAATACCATGACAGAGTATTGCATGGTCGGGCACGTGAATCACCTTCAGAGGTCTGGTAGATTCATTCTAGTGAGGAAGGTTTGTCTAATCCCCACTTGTCCCCGGCCCTTTGCTTTCTCGGGTCCCTCCTCCATTTCTCCCTCTGAAACGCCGGGCACCTCCGCTCCGCTCGCAAAACCGCAGCGACCTCCACGCAGTCCCGCGCCCCCGACCGCCCGCAGATCGGAGGAGCAGCCGGTAGCAAGAGCATCAACTTTACCGACTACTCCACAAGACCCCGCTCGCTTTTTCCCGTCTTTCTGGTTCTTCCGCCCCCTCCCCTCCATCTGCCTCTGCCAATTCCCACCACACCCCCCCCCCCTGCGCTTTTGTTCGGACGCCTGTCTGCCTTTGTTACATAAAGGACACTTTGACCTGCTGAGTTTCTCCAGTGTCGTGTGATTTTACTCTCTGTACATATCACATCTTGTGTTTCTCTCTCCCCTTCTCCCCCCCCCTTTCTCTCTCTCCTTCCCCCCCCCCCCTCTCTCTCTCTCTCTCTCCTTCCCCCCCCTCTCTCTCTCTCCTTCCCCCCCCCCCCCCTCTCTCTCCCTCTCCCCCTCTCTTGCAGCCATTTAGGTTAGTCTCCCTCCTTGCTGGATTTGTCCCTCTCTCTCACTACAGGCTTTTCATGCAAAGAAAAAGCCCGACTGTAAAGGCGGAGATTCACCGCCCTTAGGTCGGACCCTTCCCCTCTTGAATGCGCCCTGTCCGGCTCCGAGGCGCCGACTACGATCCCTCTCGGGGGGAAGGATAATCGCCCCCAATGACTGTGCAGCGGCTGGTTCGAGGCGGGCAGATGGCGCCGTCAGCCTGCGGCCCATCTCCCCACTCGCCCCTCTCCCTCCATGAACCCCCCTCGAGGCAGGGGCGGCCGGCAAGGTGGGGGGAGGGGGCGGTGCGAGGCTGTAGCAGCCTCACCGGGTCGATTGGGCCTTCGGGGTCGTTCTCTGCAGAGCAATGGCCGCCTTCACTACCCATAATCCCACCCGGGCTCTGTTCTGGGAAACACAGAGCGGTTCTCGCTGAGTAGGGGATTATGGGTAGGTAAGACGACCATTGCTCTGCTGCTCCACGAAAGGTAAGTTTTTTGTTTTCCCGCCGCCGTTGTCGTTGGGCGGAGGCTTGTCATGAAAGAGCCTTATGACATCCCTTTGTTCATTCTTCTCTCCCTTCCCCCCCACCCCACCTGATTTGACTCTCTCCGGAAATCACACTCTCCCTATCTACCCTCTCTCTCTCTCGCTCTATCATGTCCCAAAGATCACACTATCAATATTCCGGGTCTATTCCATCCCATGTATCTCCTTCCCTGATCCATATCCTGGGTCCAATTCCATCCCATGTACCTCCCTCCCTGATCCATATCCTGGGTCCAACTCCAACCCATGTATCTCCCTCTCTGATCCACATCCTGGGTCCCTCTCTATCCCATGTATCTCCCTCCCTGATCCACATCCTGGGTCCCTCTCCATCCCATGTATCTCCCTCCCTGATCCATATCCTGGGTTGAACTCCATCCCATGTAGCTCCCTCCCAGATCCATATCCTGGGTCCAATTCCATCCCATGTATCTCCCTCTCTGATCCACATTCTGGGTCCCTCTCTATCCCATGTATCTCCCTCCCTGATCCACATCCTGGGTCCCTCTCCATCCCATGTATCTCCCTCCCTGATCCATATTCTGGGTCCAATTTCATCCCATGTATATCTCTCTCTGATCTTCTCCTCTTACCAAAGTCTTTCACTATTTAAGGTTTGTTGATCTATCTCCCCAGTTTCCCTCTATCCCAGAACTCTCTCTATCGGGGTTCCTCACTCTGACCTGCATCACTCTATCCCACATCTCCTCTCCCACTGTCCCTAATCTCCTTGTCGATTTATCTATCTAAGGTCCCTCTCAATTTCAACTCTGTATTCTGAGTCTCTCTCTCTCTCTATCCCATGCTTCTATCTATCCCACCCACCCCTTCTCTCTATCCAGTGCCTTTCTGTTTCCCCCCCCCTCCCCCCGCCCCCATCCCGTGTCTCTCCCTTTTTCCCGGGTCTTTCTCTCTCTACACTCACCAGTACAACTTTGATCCCAGCTAAAGGCCCAACAACTGCTATCATTTCATCTTGAGCGCTCTTTCTTGCATGGAATACCCTTTGAATACGGTTTGATCCATTCTGTCAGCAGCGAGCACAGCTGAATGGACAGAGGTGGATGAAACACAGGCGAGACAGGCTATTGAAGCCTCCACCACTGGGAACTTACCATGCAGCCCCGATCAAATTGCGGAGTCCCTCTTCAAGCAGGTGTTGCGAGATTTAGCATGACCACGGTCTCCTCGCTCACTCACGTTGGAGTACAGGGGCAGCAGAGCGTATCTACCAATCATTCCCCCATCTTGCAGTCTGTCCTAACCGTCATTCCTGTTTCACTCCCTGGCTGTGAGCCAAAGGGAAAGTGGGGGAGCAGATAGTATCTGACTTAAATTCTGAAACCTGTTGGGAGAGGAACGTTCTATGATCACATCTCCCTCATTCATGGAGATGTTGATCCTGTTTTTTTTTCACAGAGGTGGAGTCCTTTACCTTGGTAGCAGAGTGAAGATGGCATGACCTGGCTGGTGGGGAATCTTATGGATAGTATTACGAGCCCAGAGGACGCCAAAACCCAGCAGCAAATTTCGCCAGGACAAATTCAACAAAAGTTGCTTTTAATTATCTTTAAACATGATAACAGAATCACACTTTAACTTATCACGATTAACTTAACTAACCTAACTTAACCCCCTTCTAATTCTAAGCGCACGTGTGTGTAATGTGTGCGTAAGTTCAGAAAAGTTCTTTGATTCATAGTCCAATCTCACCTCATTCCTCCAAGTTCGCTGGCTGCAGGCAATTCTTATGTGCACAGAATTTATAAAGTTCACCAGGCTTTGGTGCTTGAAAGGTAAATGGTTACCACTCAGGAAGGTTCTTATCGATTTTCAGAGAGAGATTTGTTGTTTGCTGAACACCCACGACTGATTCCTTTTTAATCAGCCACTCCAGTGTCTTGCCGAAGAAATTTGCCCCCTTCTGGGTTCTCCAGATGAAAACCTCTTTCTTTCAGGTCACCACAGAGTTCCGTTTTGTTTCCCTTATTTCAAGTGAAACATTAGACAGCCATTCCTCTCCTCTTGCATGAACCACAAGAACTTTAACCATGCTGAACTAAGCACTCACACCCCATCTTCCAAAGTGGGGTTTTTCCACAAGTTTGTCAGCTTGTCCTGTTCCAGTCCCAGCTGCTGCTGCTGACTGTAATACTGTAGAAGTGATCTTGTGTGTGTGTGAGTGTGTATGTGTGAGAGAGAGAGAGAGAGAGAGAGAGAGACACACACACACACACACACAGAAAGCCTGTTTGACTCTCTCTGCTTGCAAAACCACATGACCCAAGATCCACTCCAGACAGCCTGCAGCTCCGACAAGATCTTTCATCTGTTGCCTTCTTGGAAACAATAATCCATTAGTGAAGTCTCTTTGGCCCTCTCCAAAGCTTTTGCAAAGGTGCCGGGGCGACATGTCTAGCATTAGCAGATCTGTTTTAAAGTGTTTGTGTGTGACCTACACTAACAAACCCTACTCCAATTTATCTCCCAAAAATATATCTATAATCTGTCACAATAGAGGCTGCTTTTTTATAACACCGCCTCTTGTAGACGTCCTTGATGGAGTAAAGACTGGTGCCCTCAGGTGGAGTTAACAACCCTCTGGACATTTTCTTTTCCTTGTCCTGAGCTCTGCTGTCTTCATACTGGACGGTGATGCAACCAGCCAGAAGGCTCTCTGCGGCCCACCTGCTGAAGTTATCAAGAGTCTTCAGTGACTTTCTGAGTCTCCTCAAACTCCTCGCAAAGCCTAGCCACTGGCGAGCCTTCTCCGTGAGTGCATCGGGTAGGACGGGTCCTAGGAGAGGTCGACGCCCAGGGATTTGCCGATCCTCTCGGCTCCTGAGCCCTTGAAGAGGACACAACATTTGGCATAATTGTAATGCGACATGCCGACTCTTGTAATCAGTTCCTGGGGCAACATATTTCCTTCACCACCCTGTCGACCTGTGTGGTCACATTCAGGGAACAATGTATTCTGTTCCCATTGGCCTCGCTGATCTCCAACACTCTCCAGAGCTCAGCCATTTGGGAGCCATAGCCCAGTTTAACTGCATCACTTCAGATTTCTCTTGATTCAAGATTATTTCATTGTCAGATAATAAAACAGAAAATTTAATATTACACCAAAATTATTTTAGTCTACGGTAAGGATTTGCCATCAGCAGAAATGGCCTGGCGTGCCCCTTACAGTCAGAGAAAGAGAAGAAAAAGAGACCCCCTCTCCCTCTACCCCACCAGAGTCACCAAGTGTCCATGGATTCACCTCCGGCGCTCCCACCGCCATGCAGAGTCCAGTCCAAACCATCAGCTGCCTAAGCTCTGGATGCACACCTCCGACACGGCCAGGAAGCCTCCAGTGCCCTCTCGCATCCTGCATCCGATACCTCTCATTGGGACCTCAGTCGCCAGCAGCCCTGCCACCCGTGCAGGGTCCTTGCCTCGAGTCACCTGTGTGCTCTCCGGCTGCAGGGCCCCTCGGTGGTCCGCCATCGCAGTCACTGCCCCACAGGTCGTCACCTCTGTTATACTCTACCTGCCATTTCTTTGCTCATCCAATTTTGACAATGTTCTTTACTGTCCATGGTAGGTAGCATAGAATATTACAGCGCAGTAAGTCCCCTGGGCCCACGGTGTGGTGCCGACCCATCCAGCATGGTTGGCGTGATGGTTAGTGCAGCGCCAGTGATCGGGACCAGGGTTCAAATCCCACGCTGTCTGTAAGGAATTTGCACATTCTCCCCATGTCTGCATGGAGTTTCCCCGGGGGCTCCGTTTTCCTCCAACCGTTCAAGATGTATGGGGATTGAAGGTTCTTTGGCTTGGCTTCGCGGACGAAGATTTATGGAGAGGTAATGTCCACGTCAGCTGCAGGCTCGTTTGTGGCTGACAAGTCCGATGCGAGACAGGCAGACACGGTTGCAGCGGTTGCAAGGGAAAATTGGTTGGTTGGGGTTGGGTGTTGGGTTTTTCCTCCTTTGTCTTTTGACAGTGAGGTGGGCTCTGCGGTCTTCTTCAAAGGAGGTTGCTGCCCGCCGAACTGTGAGGCGCCAAGATGCACGGTTTGAGGCGATATCAGCCCACTGGTGATGGTCAATGTGGCAGGCACCAAGAGCTTTCTTTAGGCAGTCCTTGTACCTCTTCTTTGGTGAACCTCTGTCTCGGTGGCCAGTGGAGAGCTCGCCATAAAACACGATCTTGGGAAGGCGATGGTCCTCCATTCTGGAGACGTGACCTACCCAGTGCAGTTGGATCTTCAGCAGCGTGGATTCGATGCTGTTGGCCTCTGCCATCTCGATTACTTCGATGTTGGAGATGAAGTCGCTCCAATGAATGTTGAGGATGGAGCGGAGACAATGCTGGTGGAAGTGTTCTAGGAGCCGTAGGTGATGCCGGTAAAGGACCCATGATTCGGAGCCGAACAGGAGTGTGGGTATGACAACGGCTCTGTATACGCTAATCTTTGTGAGGTTTTTCAGTTGGTTGTTTTTCCAGACTCTTTTGTGTAGTCTTCCAAAGGCGCTATTTGCCTTGGCGAGTCTGTTGTCTATCTCGTTGTCGATCCGATGAAATGGTGCAGCCGAGATAGGTAAACTGGTTGACCGTTTTGAGTTTTGTGTGCCCGATGGAGATGTGGAGGGGCTGGTAGTCATGGTGGGGAGCTGGCTGATGGAGGACCTCAGTTTTCTTCAGGCTGACTTCCAGGCCAAACATTTTGGCAGTTTCCGCAAAACAGGACGTCAAGCGCTGAAGAGCTGGCTCTGAATGGGCAACTAAAGTGGCATCGTCTGCAAAGAGTAGTTCACGGACAAGTTGCTCTTGTGTCTTGGTGTGAGCTTGCAGGCGCCTCAGATTGAAGAGACTGCCATCCGTGCGGTACCGGATGTAAACAGCGTCTTCATTGTTGAGGTCTTTCATGGCTTGTTTCAGCATCATGCTGAAGAAGATTGAAAAGAGGGTTGGTGCGAGAACGCAGCCTTTCTTCACGCCATGGTTAATGGAGAAGGGTTCAGAGAGCTCATTGCTGTATCTGACCCGATCTTGTTGGTTTTCGTGCAGTTGGATAACCATGTTGAGGAACTTTGGGGGGCATCTGAGGTGCTCTAGTATTTGCCAAAGCCCTTTCCTACTCACGGTGTCGAAGGCTTTGGTGAGGTCAACAAAGGTGATGTAGAGTCCTTTGTTTTGTTCTCTGCACTTTTCTTGGAGTTGTCTGAGGGCAAAGACCATGTCAGTAGTTCCTCTGTTTGCGCAAAAGCCGCACTGTGATTCTGGGAGAACATTTTCGGCGACACTAGGTATTATTCTATTTAGGAGAATCCTAGCGAAGATTTTGCTTGCAATGGAGAGCAGCGTGATTCCCCTGTAGTTTGAGCAATCTGATTTCTCACCTTTGTTTTTGTACAGGGTGATGATGATGGCATCACAAAGGTCCTGAGGCAGCTTTCCTTGGTCCCAGCAGAGCTTGAAAAACTCATGCAGTTTGGCATGCAGAGTTTTGCCACCAGCCTTCCAGACCTCTGGGGGGGATTCCATCCATACCTGCTGCTTTGCCACTTTTCAGTTGTTCAATTGCCTTATATGTCTCTTCCCGGGTGAGGACCTCATCCAGCTCTAGCTTAAGGGCTGTTGAGGGAGCTGGAGTAGGGCGGATTCTTGGACTGAGCGGTTGGCACTGAAAAGAGATTGGAAGTGTTCTGACCATCGGTTGAGGATGGAGATCTTGTCGCTGAGGAGGACTTGACTGTCTGAGCTGCGCAGCGGGCTTTGGACTTGGGGTGAGAGGCCGTACACAGCCTTTAGAGCCTCGTAAAAACCCCTGAAGTCGCCAATGTCCGCACTGAGCTGGGTTCGTTTGGCGAGGCTAGTCCACCACTCATTTTGGATCTCCCAGAGTTTGCGCTGAAGATGTCTGCATGCGCGACGGAAGATTCGTTTCTTCTCTGGCCAGGACGGCTTTGCAAGGTGAGCCTGGTGGGCAGCTCGCTTCTTTGCCAGCAGCTCCTGGATTTCCTGGTTGTTTTCGTCGAACCAGTCCTTGTTTTTCCTGGAGGAGAAGCCCAGTACCTCTTCAGTGGATTGCAGTATGGCAGTCTTCAGCTGATCCCAGAGGGTTTCAGGGGACGAGTCCGTGAGGCGGATTGCATCCTCAAGCTTTGCTTTGAGGTTTGCCTGGAAGTTTCCTCTCACTTCGTCTGACTGCAGGTTTCCAACATTGAACCTCTTTCTGGGGGCTTTACTGTTCCTGGACTTTGGCTTGAAGTGAAGGTTGAGCTTGGAGTGAACCAGCCGGTGGTCAGTGTGGCATTCCGCGCTGGGCATAACCCTGGTGTGGAGCACATCTCGTTTGTCTCTTTCTCGCACCAGGATGTAGTCCAGGAGGTGCCAGTGTTTGGATCGGGGATGCATCCAGGTAGTCTTAAGGCTGTCCCTCTGCTGAAAAAGGGTGTTTGTAATGACAAGCCGCTGTTCTGCACAGAGCTCCAACAGGAGGTGCCCATTGTCGTTGCATTTGCCGACACCATGCTTGCCCAGGATTCCTGGCCAGGTTTCTGAGTCTTTGCCGACGCGAGCGTTGAAGTCGCCAAGGATGACAACCTTGTCGGCTGTAAGGGTGCACTGAATGAGGTTGCGCAGATCAGTGTAGAACTTAACATAACATAACAATTTACAGCACGGAAACAGGCCATTAGGCCTTTCTAGTCCGCACCGAACCAAACACCCCTCTCTAGTCCCACCTCCCTGCACAATGCCCATAACCCTCCATCTCCTTCTCATCCATATACCTGTCCAACCTTTTCTTAAATAATACAATTGACTCCGCCGCCACTATTTCTCCCGGAAGCTCATTCCACACGTCTACCACTCTCTGAGTAAAGAAGTTCCCCCTCATGTTACCTCTAAACCTCTGCCCCTTAATTCTTAACTCATGTCCTCTTGTTTTAATCTTTCCTCCTCTTAACGGAAATAGTCTATCCACATCCACTCTGTCTATCCCTTTCATAATCTTAAATACTTCTATCAAATCCCCTCTCAACCTTCTACGCTCCAAAGAATAAAGACCTAATCTGTCCAATCTCTCCCTATACTCTAGATGCTTAAACCCAGGTAACATTCTGGTAAACCTTCTCTGCACTCTCTCCACTCTGTTTATATCCTTCCTATAATTAGGCGACCAGAACTGCACACAGAACTCCAAATTAGGCCGCACCAACGTCTTATACAGTCTCAACATCACCTCCCAACTCCTATATTCCATGCAATGATTGATAAAGGCCAGCATACTAAAAGCCTTCTGTCCTTTTCTGCTGGTTCCGCCTGGAGCGTTGGAGCATAGACACTGATGAGGGTGATGCAACGCTTGTTTTGAAGGGGGAGTCGCATGGATATGATCCGGTCTGAGTGGCCTGTCGGGAGGTTTTCGAGTTTGGAGGCAATGAAGTTCTTGACCATTGTAGCCTACACCAGATAGGCATCGTTCATCCATAGGCTTGCCAGACCAGTAGAGTGTGTAGCCCGCGCCGCGTTCTTGGAGGCTGCCTACATCTGCAAGGCGGACTTCACTGAGAGCGGCTATGTTGATGTCAAGTCTGAGGAGTTCATGTGCGATGAGGGCAGACCGACATTCAGGTCGGTGGCTGTCCGCCTTGTCTAGCATGGTTCTGATGTTCCAGCATGCTAGCTTGAGTTTGTGAGCATCTTTTGAGGGGGAGGACGTGGACATGTCCTCTCGGGCCTGCGCAAAGGAGCTTTTAGGTGGAGTGCAGTGTGCGCAGTACGGGGATTGAAGGTTAATTGGGTGTAAATTGGGCAGAGCGGGCTCGTGGGCCGAGAGGGCCTGTTACTGTGCTGTATGTCTAAATTTTAAAATATATGGAACGCTACAACGCAGTACAGGCCCCTCGGCCCTCGATGTTGTCTTGACCTATGTATTTCCACCAAAATTTTTAAAAATTCAACCCTTCCTACTTCATAACGCTCTATTCTTCTTTCATCCATGTGTTTAAGAGTCTCTTAAATGCCCCAAATATTCCAGTTTCCACCCCCCACCCCTGGCAATGCATTCCAGGCCCCCACAACTCTCTGTGTAAAAAATACTTACCCCTGATGTTTCCCCTAAACTTTCCTTTGTACAGATGTCCCCTGGTGTTAACTATTCCTGCCCTGAGAAACAGGCACTGGCCGTCCACCTTATCCATGCCTCTCAGAATCTTGTCGACCTCCTGTACATTCCCCCTGTAAATTCCAGATTACAACGCACCTTTTGAACACTCAGTGGTGTGTTCTAAACATCACATTGCAAACCTCATCACACACTCCTGGGTCAAAAGAAGGTCCCTCCAGACCATCCAGTCACACACTCCCGGGGCCAGACACAAGTGAAGCTCCCTCCGCACCGTCCCATCACACACTCCAGGAGTGATTCAGTAACTTGTGTCAGGTCTTCAGTTCATCAGCTGCAATGGTTTACTGGACAACTAGATTCTGGATTAGGCTGAAGAAAGAAACTTGGGTTCTGGTCAGTTTCATCTCCCCAGGACACCACACATCATGGACTCCAACAGCTTATGCACCGATATCCTTGACTTCAACCCTTTAACTCCTCGACAACATCACAAAATCCACCCTCCCAGTGGAGATCAGGTGAGGAATGGAAAAGATGGGATCTATACCGTTCACCGTTGCCATGGTGAATTCAATAAACAACAACATTTGATTGAAAGGTAATATTGTGGTTGACTTTCCATGGTCCAATAAAATGCAGAAAAATTAAATGGCTTCCCAAATTTTATTACAAGTTGGACAAAAAAAGAGTTACAATTGAAGTATGTCGTCTGATCACCTCAGCTCAGCTCACCCCATGAAGGCAGATGTGTGAGTTCCACCGACAGGGCTCAGCCAACCATGGGTGCTGCCCAGTACAGACAGGATCCTGCATATGACGTCAGCACACAATAATATACAATCAAGGTGTGAAGGAACGCGTGAACCAGTACACAAACCCACCAAGGCATTGCGTCTTGGAAGGAAGAGGAAGCCAAAAATGCCTTCCAATGAAAATAATGCCACCCGGTTCTTGAAACAGTGTGAAGATCCCTCTGCACAGTCCCATCACACACTCCCAGGGTCAGACACAGAGTGAAGCTCCCTCCGCAAAGTCCCGTCACACACTCCTGGGGTCAGACACAGAGTGAAGCTCCCTCCGCAAAGTCCCGTCACACACTCCTGGGGTCAGACGCAGAGTGAAGCTCACTCCGCACCGTCCTATCACACACTCCCAGGGTCAGATACAGAGTGAAGTTTCCTCCGCTCCGTCCTATCACACACTCCTGGGGGTCAGACACAGAGTGAAGCTCCCTCTGCATCGTCCCATCAAACTGAATATTGATCATTCTTGCTTGACATGGAATCTTTCTTGGAAACTTTTGTCGGTCGACAGATATTCCAATTGAAGATTCCCTAGATCTGAGCTAGGACTGGATTCTTTGCGAATACTTAGGAAGTGAGAGGACGACGTGAATCCTGTGGCCAGGGTGTTGGGTGGGGTGCACCCACAGCGATGGGAGAGCAGTGCAGCAGCTCAGGTGGAACAATGCCAGAGGTTTAGGCTGTGGGGACAGATGCTCCTGGAGTTTGGGTCATTGTCTGCACCAGAACGAGGGAGACCTTTTCCCATGGCTATTCTCTGAAGAGGAAATGCGAATCTCAGATCTGCCCGGGTCGCGGATGTTATGAACGAGTTAGTAGGACAAAAGTCAGTTAGGGTAGGGGTCAGCGAGAACCGGCTGCCAGCCCGGACTCTGGACGTGGCTCCTCAGGAGAGCTGCCTTTTCCCGGCCGGATGTGAATGTTCCTGGAGGCTGTGGAGACATCAAGAGGACAAACACAAAGACGCAGAGTGAGGCCCCCTCTGTCCCATCACACACACCAGGATCAGAAAAGCCCACCAGAGCATCACTTCATCAGAGGAAGAAGAGGTTGTCAATCCACTCAGATGAAGATAAGATGAGAGACGGAGGGAGCTCCCTCCACATGTCCCATCACACATTCCCGGGGTCAGACATGGAGTGAAGCTCCCTCCACACCTTCCCATCACACATTCCCGGGTTCAGACACGGAGTGAAGCTCCCTCCACACTGTCCCATCACACACTCCAGGGGTCAGACACAGAGTGAAGCTCCCTCCACACCTTCCCATCACACATTCCCGAGTTCAGACACGAAGTGAAGCTCCCTCCACACTGTCCCATCACACACTCCCGGGGTAAGACACAGAGTGAAGTTTCCTCTGCACCGTCCCATCACACACTCCCGGGGTCAGACACAGAGTTAAGCTCCTTCCACATCTTCCCAGGGTCAGACACAGAGTGAAGCTCCCTCCACACTGACCGATCACACACTCCCGGGGTCAGACACTAAGTGAAGCACCCTCCACACTGTCCCATCACACACTCCCGGGGTCAGACACAGAGTGAAGTTCCTTCCACACCGTCCCATCACACATTCCCGGGGTCAGACACAGAGTGAAGTTCCCTCCACACTGTCCCATCACACTCTCCCGTGGTCAGACGAAGTGAAGCTCCCTCTGCACGGTTACATGGAACGTCGCTTCACAGTGTGAAGCTCCATCCTCACCGTCCCATCACACACTCCCGGGGTCAGATACAAAGTGAAGCTCCCTCCACAGTGTGAAGTTCCCTCCGCACTATCCCCTCACACACTCCCGGGGTCAGACACAGAGTGAAGCTTCCTCCACGCTGTCCCCTCACACACTCCCAGGGTCAGACATAGAGTGAAACTCCTTCTGCACCGTCCCCTCACACACTCCCGGGGCCAGACACAGAGTGAAGCTCCCTCCATACCGACCCATCACACACTCCTCTGGTCAGACACAGTTTGAAGTTCCCTCCACACCATCCCATCACACACTCCCGGGGTCAGACACAGAGTGAGTCTCCCTCCACATCATCCCATCACCAGGGTAAGACTCTGAACTCCACAGTACTGCGGTTCCTCCACCACTCTCTGGCAGCTCTTGCTCCATTGCCTGTCCCGAATCGAGATGAACACCCATGGAAGAGTCAGAGTGGGGGATGGAGAAATGGAGGAGGGGGAGAGAAGGAGGGAAGAATGGTGGGGCGATGGGGGAGTCACTGCCCTACCCACTGCCCCCCTCTGTCCCTCTCGGTATGCTGGTAGGTACCTGAGGTGCAGACAATCCTCGGTTTCTCCCAGCTGCCATCTGCCCGGCACCGGATGGTAGGTCGCTGCCGCTGAACGAAGCCCTCCTTGCACTCGTACCTCACCACGGAATCGACCGGGTAGCGCGATCTGACCTTGCCGAGAATCCTGGTCCTCCGTGGAACCGGCGGGGAATCGCAGGAACCTCCGCCAAGGTGGTGGTATGGAGGAATGTTGGTTGGGGGGGGGGGGGGGGGTGGGGTGGGGGGTGAGGTTGGCAGGAGAGAACAAAGGCAGGTAAACCTTGATAAAACTGTCGTCTGCCCCTCCTCCCCATCTGCCCAGGTGTGCGCCCATGTGAAGGGCGCCAGTCTGCTGAGGACATCGACATAGAGGCGACCCTGCGCCCCATCTATGCCCAGATGTTCACCCACCCTACACCCCTGTGCCCCATCTGTGCCCAGATGTTCACCCACCCTACTCCCCTGTGACCTTTCTGTGCCCAGATGTGCACCCACCCTACTCCCCTCCCACCCATCTGTGCCCAGATGTTCATCCACCCTACTCCCCTCCTACCCATTTGTGCCCAGATGTTCACCCACCCTACTCCCCTCCCACCCATCTGTGCCCAGATGTGCACCCACCCTACACCCCTCTCATCTATTTGTGCCCAGATGTTCACCCATCATACTTCCCTCCTACTCAACTATGCCCAGATCTGGCCTTTGCTTTCTCCTCATCCCCATTCTTGTCCAGATGTTCCCTTGCCCAATCCTCACCTGGGAGATCTTTAATCCCTCCGCAGATCCACACCCGGCCCCGACCTCCCCACAAGCAGGGACATGAAGGGCCAGTGACCAATGGGAGATGGAGTGAAGGGCAATGGGCAGGTGGTCCAGAGGGGAGGCGGCAGGACCTTGAACAAGGGAGGCGGATGAGGTGTGGGAGTGCAGCGGTCCATGGAACAGGGCTGTGGAGCCCAGCCGCATGCTGAATACTCACTGGGTCCCTTCTTGCAGGTGAAAGCGAGGAAATAGTTACATGGAACGTCGCTCCACTGTCCACCCTTGTGCCAGATCATCACCACGCAATTCTCACCAGACAAGAAGAAACTGTCCGGCTGACCACTGTACCAGTTCTCGTAGAGCTGGGAGGGAGGGGAAGGAAGGGAGCGTTAGAAGGGGCAGGAGGGCAAGGAATGGCATGAGTAGGCCATTCAGACATTCTGGAGGAGGCCACTCCGTTTCGCAAACCACACAGCACTGGGAGGAGGCCATCTCGACTGCCCTGATGTTGTACAGTGGATCCCGTGGTCCAATATAAACCTGATCCCATCCCATGTGCTCCGCTGGGAAGGAGCTCCAATTTCCCACCAGGAACTGACCCAATATAGAGTTCCTCAGGTTGGGGTGGATAACCTGTTGAGGGGTGTTTACCGATGCACACAGAACTCACTGCATTGTACAGGCCCTCAGTCCACGATGTCGTGTCAACCTACATATACCTGAATAAACAGAACCCTCCCTACCTCATAACCCTCTAGTTTTCCTTCATCCTCGTGCCTGACTCTCTTAAATGCTCCTAATGTTCCAGCCTCCAGACAAGGCATTCCAGGCCCCCACAAATCTCTGTGCAAAAAATCTTACCCCTGTAAATAACGACCTCTATTAAGTCTCCTCTTATCCTTCTTCGCTCCAAAGAGAAAAGTCCCAGCTCTGTAAACCTAGCCTCATTGTCCAATCCAGGCAACATTCTGATCAATCTCCTCTGCCCCATCTCCACAACCTTCCCGTAATGAGGTGACCAGAATTGAACTAAGTGTGGTTTCACCAGGGATTTACAGAGCTGCAACATCACCTCACGACTCCTCAACTCAATCCCTCAACTAATGAAGCCCAGTGTCCCAGAGGCCCCCTCATCTATCCTATCAACTTGAGTGACGACCTTGAGATTCGGAACACAAGGCCCCTCTGATCTTCCACACTGTTAAGTATCCGACCATTAGCCCTGCTAATGACCTTCAAAGTGCATCACTTCATCTGCCACTTCTCCGTCCAGCTCTGCATCCTGGCTCTATCCTGTTGAAATCTGCGACAACCTCCAACACCATCCACAGCTCCTCCAACCTTCATATAATCCGCAAACTTACTGCCCCAGGTCCAGGTCACAAAGCACAGAGGTCCCAGAACTGACCCTGCAGAACTCATGAGTCACTGACCTCCAGGCAGAATATTCCCCATCTGCTTCCTATGGGGAAGCCAAATCTGAATCCAAGGTTCCATGGATCCCACAGAATCGAAGAGCTGAGAGGTCTTTTTTCCAAGTTCTCTGCTCGGTCCCATGGAGCGCTGAAAGACATGACTGCTGGGGTCCATCCTGAGCAATGGATGAAATGGGCTTTCCTGCACCACCCACCCATCTCCCCTTGGGGTCTCACTACACCCTGGGCTGATCAACCTGCTGGATCCACAGATCTCAAGGTGAATCAAACCATGGACCTCAGGCCTGATCCACCTTTCCTGGTGCTCCCCCTCTCACCACCGCCCACCCCCACCAAACTCCAAAGTCCTCCCTTGGACAACCCAGAGCTCACCAGTTGGTTCCCATCCGACCACTGAAAATCGTTCTCGATCGTCTTGTCATTCAGCCCAATCCACTGGTATTCCTTGAAGTTGTCTGTCAATGGCAGAGGGGTGTTAGTGCAGAGAACAGGTGTACAGAGGCCTTGCGCCCCCTGAGCCTGCTCCATTCAATAAGAACCTGACCCATTCCTCCACCTCTCTGTCTCATTCCTGCCCAGTCACCCGCATTTCCAAGCACCCTCCGAAGACCTAGATCATGAGGACACAAGAAATGGGAGCAGGGGTTGGCCATCCGGCCCATCGAGCCAGTTCTGCCATTCAATGAGATCACGGCTGATCTGATGATGGGCTCTTTTCCACCCACCTGTCTTTCCCCTTATCCCTTAATTCCCGACAATGTAAAAATCTATCCAACCTTTCTTAAATGTATTTACTGAGGTCGCCTCCGCGGCTTCATGGGCGGTGAATTCCACAGATTCCCCACCCTCTGGGAAAAGCAGTTCCTCCCCATCACCGTCCTAAATCTACCACCTTGAATCTTGAGGTTATGTCCCCTCGTTCTGGTCTCCCCCACCAATGGAACCAACTTTCCGACCTCTATCTTATCTATGCCTTTCATAATTTTAAATGCTTCTTTAAGATCCCCTCTCTTTCTTCTAAATTCCAGCGAGTACAGTCCCAGACAACTCAATCTCTCCTCATAGGCCAAACCCCTCATCTCTGGAACCAACCTAGTGACCCCAAAGCTCCAAAGCCGGTCCATCCTTCCTCAAGTGAGGAGGCCAGAACTGCACCCAGTTCTTCAGATGCGGCCTCACCAGGACCTTGTACTGTGGCAGCATAAACCTCCTTGCTCCTAATTTCAATCGCTCATACAGTTCAATCCTCATCATTCCCATCCTTGTTCCGAGACTGTGGCCAGGTCAAAGTCCCTCCAGCCTGAGAGACTTGCAAAGCTCCCACCACCACCCACCTTCACTTCCTCCTGAGTGATCTCCCCTTTCTCATCCCCAGATTTCATTCAAATAGATGGTAGGGTGGGTGGTGGAAAGTCCGCAGAGAGACGAGGGGAATGGACAGAGAGGTGGCAGATGGAAAGTGGACAGTCATGTCCTTTGGTAGACGGGCAGACTATCCCTCAGATGGGGAGAAAATTCAAAATTTTGGTGCAAAGGGACTTGTGAGTCCTGGTGCAGGATTCCCTGAAGGTTGACCTCCAGGTTGGGCCGGTGGGTGAAGAAGGCAACTGCAATGTTGGCATTCATTTCTGGAGGAGATAGCAGATCAGAGCAGGGATGTGATAAAGCCCTGGTGAGACCTCACATGGAGTACTGGGTGTCACGCGACCAGTTGCACTTGGAGGCAAGCAAGGAGTGCAATCAGTGGCGGGTGGACGCAATAGTCCTCGGGTGAATCTGAGGTAAGGCGGGAAAACCAGGGTTTATATTAGGGTAAGTGAGGATGGAGCCAACCATCTGAACCATACGCAAACAGTGATTTCAAGTTCACTGCACTTGGCACAGTTTTGGGCACCATATTTGAGAAAAGACGTACTGGCGTTGGAGAGGGTTCAGAGAAGATTTACCAGAACAATACCAGGAATGAAAACGTTAGTAGATGAGGAATGATTGCCAGCCCTTGGACTATACAGAAAGATGAGGGGGGAGAGAACCTCATGGAGGCATTTCAAATGCTGAAAGGCCTGGAACATGTAGACGTGGCGAGGATGTTCCCCGTGATAGGGAAGTCTTGGACAAGAAGGGCATCGATTTGAAACAAAGATGTGGAGAAATTTCTTCAGTCAGAAGGTCGTGAGTCTGTGGAACTTGTTGCCACAGGTGGTTGTGGAAGCAAAGTCGCTGGGTGAATTTAAGGCAGAGATTGACAGGTATTTGATTAGTCAGGGCATCAAGGGTTACGGGGAGGGAGGATGGATTAGAATGGTGGAGTAGACTCGATGGGCCGACCTGCTCCTAGATCTCCTCCGCAGAACAATCCCCTTCACCCAGGGATGGCCCTATTGAGCTGAAGTTTCACTGAGGGAGACCAAAGCAAGCTGGTGAGGGGTTCAGGGCAGGCCAAGCAGGTGTCCCCTCTATGGCCCGCTTCACTCACCCTGGAGATGGTTCACAGGGAGTTTTGGATGGTGCCCGAAGGGGGGGCATTACACAGGGAGCTCCAATGGGCTAGATGGGGCAGGGGAGAGGGGGAGGGGGTGAGGTAGGTGAGATGTAAGCGAGGGGTAATGAGGTGAAAGAGGAAGATCGATGGGTGAGAGAGCAGAGATAGGGGGTGGGACAGGACAAGGTTGGAGGGATGGAAGGTTGAGGGTAGTGGGTATTGAGAGGAAAGCATGAGAGGGGGTGTGAGGTAGGATGAGGGTGGAGGAGGTTGAGGGAGGGTAGAGTGAAGGGAGGGGTGAGGATCATGGATGGTGGGGTGGAGAGATGGAAAGGGAGGGTTAGAGGGATAAGGGATGAAGGGTGGCCTGAGAGTGAGCAAGGGAGGAGGGCGTGAGGGTGGGTGAGGGAGGAGGCTGAAGATGAGTGAGGGAGGAGGGAGGTGGGAATGGGAGGGTGAGGGTGTGGGTGATGGGTGAGGGTGGTGTGGGAGGGTGCTGGGTGAGGGTAGATGAGGGTGAGGGAAGGTGCTGGGTGAGGGTGGGAGTGGGTGAGGGAAGATGCTGGTTGAAGGTGGGCCTGTCCCAGTCTCACCATTGATGAATTGCTGCTCCTCGGGGCTCAAGATGCTGGCCAGGTGCCCCCCCTCATCCCGGCAGCTCTCTTCTGCTGATTCCCACGTGCGCCGCCCCTTCTCATGTTTGTAGCAGCTTCCCAGGAACTTCATCCAGCCAGGGTCACAGGTCTGGACGTCTGGGCCGAGGGAGTGAGAGGTCATCAGATACAGTGTGGGGCTCCCTCACCACCCCTCCCACTCTGCGGAGCACCCTCAGTCCTGCCCCTCCCACAATGCAGGGCTCCCTCAGTACTTTCCCCCCCCCCCACAGTGAGGAGCTCCCTCAGTACTGCCCCTCCCACAGTGCGGAACTACCCCAGCCGCAGCTTGGTACTTCCTCGGTGCCCCCTCCCCCCAGTGCTGCACTCCCTCAGCGTAGCCCCTTCCACCACGCACTCTTCCCGGGTGACCCTTTCCACATTGAAGCCCCCCGCCCACCCTCAGCACACTCCCGCGGGTGCCAGTGGAGGGCTCACCTCTGTGGCACAGCCTGCCTGCGTACGACGGAAGGCAGAGGCAGGTGAAGCCCCGACCCCGTTCCTCGCATGTTCCACCATTCCTGCAGTGGTTCGGGTCGCAGGAGTCTGGAAGCAAGAGCAGAAAGAGGTTGTGACCCATCACACTGTGAACTGATGGCCTGTGATCAGTGGGCACAGTGTTACACCCTCTCCAGTCCATGGGCAGAGACCCTTAACCCCCAAGCAGCCAATTGCCTGATTCGTGTTCTCTTCTCACTCACATCCCACTTTAAGTAATCCCTGTGCCATAGGTACTCTGTGATTAGTCAGGGATTACTCAAACCTGCATTAACCATTAAGCAAAATAGAATCCAGCACGGGAAACAGGCCATTCAGCCCCTCTAGTCTGTGCTAGTCCCGCTGACATGCACCCACTCCACAACCCTCCAGGCCTCTTCCATCTATGAATCTATCCAATTTATTCTTAAAACTCAAGATCGCGCCTGCATTCACCACATCGTTCTACACTCCCACCACTCTCTGAGTGAAGAAGTTCTCCCTTTCACCCTGCCCTCTCTCCTAATGGAAGTGAAGAGAGCCAACTCGCATTTACTCCGTCTGGACCCCTCATAATTCTGTAAACCTCTATCAAATCTCCCCTCAGCTCCAGGGAATAAAGTCCCATCTGGTTGGACCTTTCCCTGTAACTCAACGGTTCTCAGTCTTTTTCTGTCCACCCACCCCACTTTAAGGGCAATCGGTGTTCTGCGATCGGTAAGGGGTGCCTTAAGTTGGGATGTGAATGGGAAGGGAAGGTTGAGAATCACTGTTCTGGACCCAATGGTTACTGAAATATTTTGCTGGAGAAAAATTGTCCTTGGCCTATTTCCTTTGGAGTTGCGAAACCGTGCACATCCCACCTTAAGCAATCCCTTACTAATTACTGAGCACCGATGGCATTGGGATTACTTAAGGTGGTTTGTGAGTGGAAAGAAAAAGGTTGAGAATCACTGTTTTAATCGTCCCTAATTGACTCATTACGTGCATGGTTTTATAACATTTCTATAAACCACCTTACAAAATAAATAAAAATAGTGCCAGGAAAAGATAATGTAAGGCAGTGCCTTTGGTTCATTGATCATTCAGGAATCTGGTGGCCGAGAGGAAGAAGCTATCCTCGTGCTCGTCTTCAGGATCCTGTACCTTTTTCCCCGATGGTAGAGGGCATGGACAGGGTGGTGGGGTCTTTGAGGATAGAGGCTCCTTTTTTTAAGACCCCGCCTCATGTAGACGTCCTCGATGGGGTGAAGTCTGGGGCCATGATGTCGCAGGCTGAGTTAACAACCCTCTGGAGTTTATTCTTGTCCTGAGTGTTGGCGCCTCCGTACTGGACAGTGATGCCACTGGCCAGAATGCTCTCCACAGTCCACCCATAGAAGTTTATGAGAGTCTTTAGTGATGCACCAAATCTCCTCAGGCACCTCACAAAATATAGCCGCTAGCAAACCTTTTTCGTGATTGCATCGACATGAGGGCCCCAGAACAGATCCTCGGAGATATTGACCCCCAGGAATTCTTGACCCTCTTCACTGCTGAGCCCTCGAGGAGGACGTATTCCCCTGGCTTCCTCCTGAAGTTCACAAACATCTCCTTGGTTTTGCTGACGTTGAGTGCCAGGCTGATGGCGCGACACCACTCGACGGGCAGTGGGTGCTGAGTGGGTACGGGATAAGAGGGAAACACAAAAGTCTGCAGATGCTGTGATTGTAGTAAAAACACAGAAATGCTGGAAGAAATCAGCCGGTCTCACAGCTTCCACAGGAGGTAACTCTTCGGGCCTGAGCCCTTCCTCAAGGTATTAGCAGAGAACGGAAAGCGTCAGACTGAAGACTGGCGGCGGAGAGGTCCAGACCAACAAAAGGTGGGAAATGGTTATGATAAGGGGAAAGGTGAGAATTGATTTTGGCTTTGTGAAAGAAAACAGGGGGAGAGAGAGGGAGGGAGAGAGAGAGAGAGAGAGAGAGAGAGAGAGAGAGAGAGAGAGAGAGAGAGAGAGAGAGAGGGGGAAGTGGGGGAAAGGTGACAGGGAAGAAGAAAGGAGAGAGGGTTAACGGAAAACAGAGAAGTCCATCCAGTCAGAGGGAGCCCAGACAGATGATGAGTTGTGGTTCCTCCAATTTGCAGTTGGTCTCAGTCTTGCAGTGCTCGAGAACATGAATGGACAAGCCAGCCAGGGGTTGGGACGGGGAATTGAAATGGGCAGCCACTGGGAGGTCCAGGCTGTTGCGGCGGACAGAGCCAAGGAGCTCAGTGGAGCGATCTCCCACTCTGCTCTCAGTCTCTCTGATGTAGAGGAGACCCTCAGGGTTACACAACGAGTTTCAGCAAAATTCCTTTTCCAGTGAGATTGTGTGACTTAGTGCAGATGTTACAGTTATTGTGAGGATTAAATGCAGAGACTGATTGTGTGTGTTACATGGGGTCCAATGGATAGATAAGAAATAGGAGCAGGATTCAGCCATTCGGCCCATCGAGACTGCTCCAGCATTCAAAGGCTCGTCTCCACCCACCTGCCTTTTCCCCATACGCCTGAATTCCCCTACGATGTAAAAATCTACTCAATGTTGTCTTAAATATATTTACTGGGGTCACCTCCCTTGCTTCCATGGGCATTTGCTTTTCCCAGAGGGTGGGGGATCTGTGGAATTCGCTGCCCATGGAAGCAGTCGAGGAGGAACCCTGGCTTCCCGCTTAAACCCTGAGCCCCTTTGTGGGGCCCTACCCTTGGTTATAAGCTAATAAAAGCGTATGTTCTCCTTCCAGTCATGAGAGCTTTTATTCACGCTACAACCCTTCAAAACGTACCAGGGGTGCGTTAATGGGGTGTAAAATGGACGGCAAGGACTCGCGGGCCAAAATGGCCTGTTACCGTGCTGTATGTCTAAATGCATATCTAAAAGTCAACCCTGATGAAAGCATTTGTTGTCCAGGGTAATTAGTGCTGGGGTTAATCAATGGGAGGGTTTGATGGGTTGTGAGGCAGGGGGTTAGTCAGTGGCAAACTGGGTGGGTCTCCTCCCCATTTGGTGACTCTGTCTGAGTGGGGCACACTATTCGCCCCTGCCTTCCAGTGTGTCCACTTCACAGCCTCACTGGAGGCTGATCCCCCTGCTCTCCTTGTCAAACTGTTGGCCTTTTCAAATCACCTGGATCGCGCCCCCGGCTTCCCCCAGGCAACGCGACCTGTGTCCCCGCTCCAGCACTTAAATGAAGTTTCCCTTAGGCTCAGCCACTGCCCCACCTGCCTCCAGATCCAATGCATTCTGCCAGCGTGACTCCACTACCGGACTCATCTTCCCCTCTCTGCCTTCAGCAGGGACCACTCCCTCCTACCCACCGATCGCCCCCTTGGCACCTCCCCCCACCCCCGTGTCCACGCTTGCTTCGCTTGCACCCACGCCTCCTCTCTCATCCCTCCCCCCCTTAGGGGCACCAAACGGTCCTTCCCAGTGAAGCAACTCTTCACCCGTGTCTCCGTGGGAGTCATCCACTGCATCCTGAGCCCCTTCTACGAAGGGATCACTTTCCTGAGCACCTCTGCATCAGTGACTGGGATCTCCCTGTGGGACCTCTCCCCCCACTCCCGCATTGGCATATCTGTCCACAACCTGGCGGGCTGTCAAACCCAGTCCACCCATAAATTGGAGGAGCAGCACTTGATCTCCCGACCGGGACCTCTCCTACCGGATGGCATTAACGTCGATGTCTCCGATTTCCACCGGCCCAGTCCCCATTCTCCCTCCCTTGCCCATCTTTCTTCAGCTCTCCACCCCCTTCCCTCTCCATTCACAGAGCCTCCCTCATCCCTGTGTGACTGTGCTCCTCCCCCTCCCCCTCACAATTTTGATTGGGCATTTCCGACATTTTGCCCACACCTTGATGAAGAGCTCGAGCCCGAAATGTTGGTTCTGCATCTTCATCTACATAAAGGACACTGCTGCGTTTCTCCAGTGTTGTGTTTCTCCTTCAACCATCTGCCCGCTGCCCCTCCCCCCATCCCATTCCTTCAGGATAATCCCCGATGAATCTGTTCCCACTGGCCTTGCGCTCCCCATGTCCCTGAATGCAGAGCATCCTGGCGCATCAACGCGTTCCCCCTCTGCTCACTGAGGTGCTGCGAGATCCCCCCTCTCAACCAGCACTGTCCCAATCTCGAGACGGGACCGGGTACCATCGCTGGCTCCCCACTTGGCTCGCAACTGTCTCTCCACGATAAGGGGGAGAATCCAGTCTTGTCCCTGTGCTGCATTGCCTCGGGGATTAACATGCACTGTGTTGTGCGGTTGCACATGATTACCAACCCCGGTGCGGTGAAGAGGCTGCGCAGCTGGCATTGTGGCCAGCCTGACACTGTCGCAGCACCAGCAATCAGGACATGGAGTTCGAATCCCACCCTGTCTGTAAGGTGTTTGTACATTCTCCCCATGTCTGCATGGGTTTTCCCTGGAGGATCCACTGTTAACCGGGGGTTAATTGGGCAGAACTAGCTTGTGGGCCGAAATGGCCCGTTACTGGGCTACATGTCTAAATTTTAAAATTTATCTTCCACCCCGCACCAGATTCCCCAAATGGATGCTCTCAGAAGAGGTTGGCAGACAGGGAAAAAAAATAGAATCCATTTGGAAAAGCTGGATCCACACTGACTCCAGGGAATCTCTTGCTGATAAGCGGGTTCCTTGGCTGGTCTGGACTAGAAGGACCAAGGGGCCTGCGCCCGTGCTCTGCAGCGTAAAGACGGATATGGGGAAGCACTTTTGGAACGGGACTGCGTGGTTCTCAAGTCTGGGTACCCCAGCGCTCATAGAAACCCCATGTTGGTGGCAGGGGCTGGGGGTCCAGAGTCCCGCTAAGGGCCTCCCCGGTCTCCTCTGAGCCCACCAGATTGGAGCAGAAGTGAGTCAGCCAGGATAGCTCGGGAGATGAGTTCTGGACTGCGAGCACAGACCCACTGGGAGGACGGGCCAAGTGGTGGCAGATGGGCTGGAAAGTGTATGGTCCAAGAACTTTGGTCGAAGAAATAGATGGGCAGACTTTAGAAGGGGGGGGGAGAAAGTTCAAAATTCCGAGGTGCAAGGGGACTTGGGAGTCCTCATGCAGGTTGAGTCGGTGGTGAAGAGGGCGACTGCAGTGTTGGCATTCATTGCTAGAGGAATGGCAAGGGTGTGATGTTGAGACTCCATAGGGCACTGGTGAGACCTCACTTGGAGGATGGGTCACAGTTTTGGGCACCTTATTTGAGAGAAGACGTGCTGGCATTGGAGAGGGTTCAGAGAAGATTTACTAGTATGATACCAGGAATGAAAGGGTTAGTAGATGAGGAATGATTGTCGACTCTTGGACTGTACTGGTCGGAGTACAGGAGGATGGGGGAACCATTTCGAACGCTGAGAGGCCTGGATAGAGTAGATGTGGTGAGGGTGTTCCCCATGGTCGGGGAGTCTCGGGCAAGAGGGCACAACCTCAGGATAAAAGGGCATTGATTTAAAACAGAGATGTGGAAAAATTTTCTTTAGTCAGAGGATCGTGAGTCAGTGGGACTCATTGCTACAGGCGGCTGCAGAAGCGAGATCGTCAGGTGAATTTAAGGCAGAGATCGACGGGTGTTTGATTAGTCGGGGCACAGGGGAGAAAGACAGGGAGGGGGCTGAGTGGGAGGATGGATCAGCCCATGATTAGAGAAGACCCCGATGGGACAACTTCTGCTCCTGTATCTTGCGACCTATCAAAGCCGGTGACGTCAATGAAACCAGGCACTGGGACAGTGAACAGTCACCAGTCATTAGAAATTCTCCCGGGCCCGCGGGGGGAAAAAAGATTCTCAGGCTTGTATGTGACGTCTCTGATGATGAATTTGAACTCTGACGCAAATACAAACCAATCGAGAGCCACATCAAACAGGCCACGTCCTGCCCTGCATCTTGGGACATCCTAGCGTATCCTACATTTTGCAAAGCAAGATCACCAGTGTGAAGTGGGCCAGGCCAACACGGATCATGATTGGGAGATTTTCGCCATGCGTTTCCCCCGAGGTCGCAGGGCGCTGGGGAGCTTTGGAAACAGTCAGGTCAGTAGGCCTTTGATCCCCCGCTGCATGGAGAACCCATCCCGCTTCCCACTTGGGCCCCTGGGGTGGTGCGGAATGGGAGTCGGGACAGGTCGGGCCCGGAATACTGCGGCCCGGCCCCGTCGCCTCCCTGACAGATTCTTCCTGCGATAACCCAACCCCCCACCTCTCTGAGAACTAGGCCAGTTCTAGAGCTGCACCTACACCCGCCGTCCACATTCCCAGGGCTCCGCGGGGATCGATGGGAATGAAACAGGGGAAGGTGGGGGGGTGGGAAGATTAGTGAAAACAGAAGAGTTTGCGTTAGTTGCGAATCGGAATTCAAGAATAAGGATGCAGCACTGTTTTACTTTGTGTATAAAATACCTTTAATAATACTTTCATAGAAATTATTAGATCTTTCACTTCATAGAAGCTATCATCCACAGGCAAGACTCTCATTCTTTTGGTTAAAGTTTGTGCTGGTCTCTTCATCTTGACTTCTGGGCATTATCGGAAGGATGGATGAGAGGAGATCAGATGAGGGGTTGGGGTTTAGTAGTCTTGGTCACTGGTGTGGTTAGAGGTGCCAAGGGTCGCAAGGAATGAAGTTAGTAAGCAGCTAGGTCAGGGATTGCTAAGTTAAAGGTCAGGGGCGGAGGAGGTGGGGGGGGGTGCTTAAAGGATTGGAATGGAGAGGGCAAGCGGACACATGGTCCTCAAGTCCCTGACAAGGTGAAAGGGAGTTTGGAACTGGAAGCAGATGAAAATCCGATAATCCGGCACCTGATTGTTCAGTCACACAATACTCCAGAGGGTGAGTGGAGATAGAACACTACAGCACCATGCAGGCTCTTCGGTCCATCATGTTGGGCCGACCCATATACAACTAAATCCTCATCACCCTCTATCTCATCCATGCCAGCAGAATCACAGTCAGCAATGGGGAAGCGAGCAGTGGGGAGGTCAGTCAGCTTGTTGAGTGGTGTCACGATGTCAGCAAAACCGAGGAGATGATTGTGGACTTTGGGACGAAGTCGGGGGGAACGCGACCCAGTCCTCGTCGAGGGCTCAACGGTGGAGAGGGTCAAGAACTTCAAATTCCTGGGGGGGAGGGTTCAACATCTCCGAAGAGCCTCTACGTCGATGCCATCACAAAGGCAGCTGGCCAGTGGCCGCACTTTGTGAGGTGCCTGAGAAGATTCAGTGCGTCACTGAAGACTCTCATAAACTTCTCCAGGTGGACTGTGGAGAGCATTCAGGCTGGTGGCGTCACTGCCTGGTGCAGAGGCACCAACTCTCAGGACAAGAATAAACTCCAGAGGGTCATTAATTCAGCCTGCGACATCACAGGCACCGGACTTCACCCCGTCGAGGCCATCGACATGAGGTGGTGTCTTAAAAAAGCATTCTCTATCCTCAAAGATACCCACCCCCTCTTCACTCTGCTACCATCGGGGAAAAGGTCCAGGAGCCTAAAGACGAGCACTCAGCGGCACAAGGACGGCTTCTTCCCCTCCGCCATCAGATTCCCGAATAATCAATGAACCAAAGAAACTGCCTAACTTTTCATGCACGATTATTTGTTTGTAGTCACGTGGTAAATGGTTATAACTTGAATGTTTGCATCTAATGATACTGCTGTAAACCACCAAATTTGGTGACAATAAACTCTGATTCGCTCTGAAATGCCCCTAATGTTCCAGCCTCCACCACCACCCCTGGCAATGCATTCCAGACCCCACAACTCCCTGTGTAAAGAAAAAACGTATCAAGAATGTCTCCCCTAAACTTTCCTTTCTTCACATTGTACTACTCCTGCCCTGGAAAAAAGGCACTGGCTGTCCACCTTATCTACGGCTCTCAGAAGTCCTCTAATAAGACACCCTTCTTGGCTCCAGGGAGAAAAATCCCAGCTCTGCTAACCTTGCCTCATGAGACATATTTTCCAAATCCAGGCATCACCCTGGTGAATCTTCTCTGCCCCCTCTCCACGTCCTTCCTGTAATGAGGTGACCAGAACTGATGTGCTAAGGCAGTGGTTCTCGACCTTTGTCTTTCCACTCACATACCACTTTAAATATTCCCTATGCCATAGATGTTCTGTGATTAGTAAAGAATGTGGGTGGGAAGAAAAAGTTTGAAACCCACTGTTTTAATCGTCCCTCATGGACTCATTATGTCCATGATTTCAGAACTCCAATGGAAACAGGCAAATGATAATTTTTCTCCAGCAAAATATTTCAGTAACAATTGGGTCGAGAGCAGCAATTCTCAACTTTCCCTTCCCACTCACATCCCACCTTAAACAATCCCTTACTGATCACAGAGCACCGATGGCACAGGGATTACTTAAAGTGGGATGTGAGTGGAAAGAATTGGTTCTCACTCAGAGCCAAGTTTCAGAGAGCCTTGTCATTTTGGTTTTGCTTGGACAAATCATCGGGTTCTGGTTCCAGCAGACACGATGCACCGGATTATCGAGATTTCCTGTCTCGAGACAGACAGCTGATGACAGAGTCAAGGTTGGGGTAAGAATGCATGCGAGGAGTAGGGTTAGAGGGGAAGGGGTTTTGAGGGGCATGGTCAGTAATGAACTAGTGTTAAAGTGGGTCAGGTCAGAAGAGACGCTGGGGCAATTTGGAGGGGGGCATTCGCTGATTTTAGGATGAGCCACTGGGGGTGGTGGGTGGGTTGGCTGGGCTAGAACAGGACGGGTCCTGGCAGGGATTAAAAGAGTGCAGAGGAGATTTACTGGGCTACTGCCCGGACTTCAGGAATGGACTTACAGAGGAAGGTTAAGCAGGTTGGGGCTTTATTCCCTGGAGTGGAGAAGAATGAGGGAGATTTGATAGAGATTTAAAATCACGAGGGGGACAGAGTAAATGTAAGCAGGCTTTTTCCACTGAGGGTGGGTGAGATACAGACCAGAGAACACAGGTGAAAGGGGAAAAGTTTTGGGGGAACTTTTTCACACAGTGATGGGAGTGTGGATCGAGCTAACCCTGAAGTGGTGAATGCGGGCTCAATTTTAAGATTTAAGAAGAATTTGGACAGGAGCGTGGATGGGAGGAGAATGGAGGGTTGTGGACTGGGTGCAAGTCAGTGGGACCAGACCAGAATAATAGTTTGACATAAAAGGAATCTGTTTCTGTGCTGTAATGTTCTATGGTTTAGCGGTTTCATGGGGCCTAGTATGAAGGTAAGGGGGTGGTTTAGGTCGGGGCCAGAGATGGGTCTGATAAATTATGGCAGGCAAGGTGGGGAGCTGGGTCAGTAGCCCAGGATGCCTGCTGGCAGTGTGGCCAAGAGGGCGACGACAAAGTGCCAGTAATTACCTGTCAGCTCTGCAGCCTGGCCGTGGGTGACCTGTTGTGTCGGCACGGCAGGTCCAGAGGCCCCATGGATATCGGCAGGTGGGCTGGACGAGCTGACCCCGGACACAGCAGCCCGGATCTTGGGTGTGGAGGGAGCTGGCGGGGTCCAGGGCTGCTGGGAACTGGAGACGGGAGAAGAGGCTGTGCTGTGCCATTCTGCCAACCCTGCACTGGCTGGAGAGATGCCGTCTCCCGCCTGAGAGACTCCAGAAGGTGTCAGGAGGGGGTCCCTGGTCCCCAAGGGGGACAGCTGCCTGAACCGGGGACTTACCCAACCAGATCCTGGGTGCCCTGTGACTGCCGTCCTGACCCAGTCACCGCTTCCTCTGCCTGCACTGTCGCCTGGGGGCTCGGGACAGTCCAGCTCGTTAGACCGACTGGCCTCGGCTCCGCTGCCTGGGGCAACTGTCGGGGCTCCAGGGCGGCGGCTTTTGGGACGCTGGCTTTTCGACCAGGAGCGTGGCTCAGTGGGGGAACCAGACGGGGGCATGGCCGGGCTGGTCCTTGCTTCTGCAGCCCGCTCTCCGGGAGCCTCCCCCACGGACCGGCCCCGGCCAAGAGCTTCGCCCCTCGCTGGGGCACGTTCGCCTGCCTCTGTCGACCAGGGTCTCCAGCTAGTCCCGGGAGCTGAGACTCCATCCTCTTCCACACCCGGAGCGCGGTCAAAGGAGAGCTCTACGGGCAGGCCTGCAAAACAAAAGGGAAGGGATGGGGGTGGGAACCGTACCCGCAGGCTGGTGGGACCAGGGCAGACTCTGCTCTTTGGTGTCTGCACCTCTGCTGCCAAGCCAGAGGAAGGGGATCAGTGAGTTGGAATGGGGGGCAGGAAAGATTCCTGGGGATGTTTGGAAGTGTGGTGGGCAGCGAAGAATGTCTTCAAAGCTTGCAGGAGGGGTCTGGACCAGCTGGAAAAATGGCGGATGGAAGTTAATGCAGGCAAGTGCGAGGTGCTGCAGTTTGGAAGGACAAGCCAAGAAAGGACGTACACAGTCAGGCACTGAGGAGTGTGTTAGGGATCTGGGAATACAGATGCATCATTCCCTGAAAGTGGGGTCACTGGTAGATAGGGTTGTAAAGAGAGCTCTTGGCACATTGGCCTTCATAAATCAAAGTATTGAGTACAGGAGTTGGGATGTATGGTCAAGTTACTTAAGACATTGGTGAGGTGAAATTTGGAGAATTGTGTGCAGTTTTGGACACCAAACTACAGGAAAGATATCAATTAAGATTGAAAGATGCAGAAGATTTACCAGAATGTTGCCCAGACTTCAGGAATTGAGTTACAGTGAAAGGTTAAACAGGTTAGGATTTTATTCCCTAGAGTGTTGGAGAACGAGGGGAGATTTGATTGAGGTATTTAAAATGATGGGGGAGATAGACAGAGTAAAGTAGGTAGGATTTTTCCACTGATGGTAGGTGAGATACAAACTGGAAGACATGGGTTAAGGGTTAAGGGTGAAAGGTTTAGACTTCACGCAGGGAGGGGTGGGAGCCTGGAATGAGGTGAGGTAGTGGATGCGGGCTCAAGTTTGAAGAATTTGGGCAGGTATATGGATGGGAGTTGTGTGGAGGACTATGGTCGGGGTGCAGGCCAGTGGGGCGAGGGAGAATAATAGTTTGGCATGGGCTAGAAGGGCCAAAGGGCCTGTTTCTATGCTGAAGCATTCGATGAAAGATTCGCGAGGACTGGCAGAATTGTATTACAAGGACAGGTTGGATAAGCTGGGACTTCTCTTACATAAATATACTGGGTGATGAGCAACCTCCTCAAGCTTTTATAACGTCAGGAAGGGCATCAATGAGATGGCCGCAGTTTAAAACCGGAGGGTGCAGGCTTAAGGTGAGATTTCAAATGGACCTGGGGGGGCGGGGTGCATTTTCTTTACAGAGATGGTTTGAGCATATGACACGACGTTGGCCTAATGGTAACATTTAAAAGACACTGAGATGGGTGCATGAACAGGAGGGGTTTCAATGGATATGGGCCCAACGCAGCAAAATGGGGCTGGCCCATGTGGGCAAGCATAAGAATGTTTGGCCAAAGGGCCTGCTTCTCCGCTGTATAACTATTTTACACAGGCATGGATCCCACCATCCACAATTCCCTACAGTTGCTTCCCTATAACTTGGCTCAACAACTCTCACAGCTACCTCGACTACTCCTCTCCACACCTGGTCCCCTGTAAGGATTCCTTTCCCTTCTCTCAATCCCACCGGCTTCGTTGTATCTGGACCAAGGGTGAGGTCTTCCGTGCCAGATCCACCTTCTTCAAACAACATCTGCCACCATCAACTCAGCCCTCACCCACATATCCTCCATTACATCCACCCGCCCCCCGCATGTGTAACAAGGACAGGATTCCCCTTGTCCTCACCCACTACCCCACCAGCTTCTGCGTCCAACACATCCTCCCCCACCATTTCTACCACCTACTACATGATCCCACCACCGCCTTCCACAGGGACCACTCATGACTCCCTATCCATTCCCCTCTCTCCCTCTCCACCAATCGCCCCCTTGGCACCCACCCCAGGAGATGCTCCACTTGCGCTCACACCTCCTCTCTCACCGCCATTTCGGGGCCCCAAACCATCCTTCCAAAGTGAAGCGACCCTTGTGAATCTGCTGAGGGGCTCCTCTACATTGGAGAGATCAGGCACAGGCTGGGAGATCGCTTCGTGGAGCACCTCGGCTCTGTCCGCTGCAATGGCGGGGATCTCCTGTTTTAATTCCCCGGCCCGTTCCATAGCCAACAGGTCTGTCCACGATCTCGTGTGCTGCCAGACTGAGACCACCCGCAAATTGGAGGAACCACACTTCAGCTTCCATCGGGGTGCCCTCCAACCGGATGGTGTTAACATCGACTTCTCTGGTTTCCCCCCTTCTTCTTCCCCTGTGGCCTCTCTCTCTCTCCTTTCACGGAGCCAAAATCAATTCTCACCTTTCCCCTGATCATATCCAATTCCCACCTTTTGTTGGTCTGGACCCCTCCCCACTTCTGCCAGCCTTTATTCTGACACCTTCCTGTTCTCTGCTTATACCTTGAGGAGGGCCTCAGGACTGAAACGTCAGTGATATATCTCTACCTCCTACGGGCGCTGTGAAACCGGCCGAGTTCCTCCAGCAATTGCAGTGCCTGCAGGCTTTCCTGTTTCATGCTGCAAGTTAACTTGCCCACCTGTAATCCACTGATTCCACCCCCCCCCCCCCCCCACCGCATGGACATGGAGCAGCCAACGCGGGCAGAACCTGCCAACTCCGCAGCGGCAAGCAGTGCCAGAGGTCAGGATCAGGCCTGGCTCTCTGGAGGTGTGAACCTCCATGTGCCCTGCACCCCCCTCCCCCCCCCCACCACTCCAGGGACCAATCAAGATTGATTGGGCGGGTAGTCAGGATCTGGTTGCCACAAGAGGGCACAGGTTTAAGGTGCGGGCGAGTGGGTTCAGAGAAGATGTCAGGGGTGGGGTTTTTTTTAGTGGAATGGGCTGCTGGCAATAGAGGTGGAGATGGATACGATAGGGTCCTTTAAGAAACTTTTGGATAGGATAGAAGAATAGAGGGCTATGGGTAAGCCTAGTCATTTCTTAAGTTCAGCACAACTTTGTGGGCCAAAGGGCCTGTATTGTGCTGTAAGTTTTCTATTCTTTATTCTATATATAAACCCCTGATCTTACTCAATTGTTTAAAGCTCTATTGTTGGGGTACGGGGGTGCTTATCGGTGGTGAGAGAAGTGCCGCAGGGGTTGGAGCTGGGCCTGCAACTCTTCACAATATGCACGAACGATCTGGAATAGAGGACAGAGTGTTGTGTATCCAAGTTTGTAGACAACACTAAATTGAATGGCTAAGAAAACAGTGCAGAGAAATATCGATAAGGTTAAGTGAGCGGGGAAGGACACGGCAGATGGAGGACAATGTTGGTCAATGTGAGGTTGTCCACGTTGGAAGGAAAAATGGAAGATCGGATTACTATTTAAATGGCAAGCAATCGCAGCCATGCAGAAGGACTTGGGAGGGCTTGTGCATGAATCGGAAAAGGTTGGTTTGCAGGTGCAGCGGGTTGTCAATGAGGCAACTGGAACATTGGCCTTCAGTGCTGGAGGGATTGGATTTGGGAGCAGGCAGGTCGTGCTGCAACTGTACAAGGTCCTGGTGAGGCCTCATCTGGAGAACCACGTGTAGTTCTGGTCACCTGACTTGAGGAAAGATGGATTGGCTTTGGAGGCGGTGCAGAGGGGGGGTCACCAGGTGGGTTGGAGAGATTGAATCGTCTGGAATTGCACTCAGTGGAATTTAGAAGAGTGAGAGGGGATCTTATAGAAATATATAAAATGATGAAAGGCACCGATAAGATAGAGGTAGGTAGGTTGATGGGGGAGACCAGAACAAGGAGACAGAGCCTCATGATTCAGGGGACTAAATTCAGGATGGAGATGAGGAGGAACTGATTTTCCCAGATGGTGGGGAATCTGTGGAATTCGCTGCCCAATGAAGCAGTCAAGGCAACCTCAGTAAATATATTTAAGACAAGGTTGGGTAGGTTTCTACATGGTAGGTGAATTAAGGGATAAGGGGGGGGAAGGCAGGTCGGTGGAGATGAGCCCATCATCGGATCGGCCGTGATCTCGATGAATGGCGGAGCAGGGCCGACAGGCCAAATGGCCGACTATTCCTTATGTTCTTAAATCAAAAGGTGTTGAATTTCAGATTGAAGAAAAGGGTTGGTGAGTCAAACACAGAGAAGGAACAGGGACTCGACCCACAATGTCTGTGCCAGACAAAACCACTGAAACCGATCCAAACTGCGGTCGCCAGGCATCCCGTGCAGCAGATAAAAGTGCTGGAGAAACTCAGCAGATGGCCTTCAGGAAGTAACGGGAAACCAACGTTCCAGCCCTTATCAACGTATGAGCCAAAAACAGGCAGGCGCCTTACGAAAAAGGTGTGGGGAGGAGAGGAGGGAGGAAGGGGCAGGGAGAGGACCACAGGCTAATAGGCATTTCCTCCCCTCAAAGTGCCAATACCCCTCCCTGTCTCTGCAACCCTCCCCTAGTCCCCTACACCCCTCCCTGTCTCTGTAACCCCCTCTCACCCTGACACCCCTCTCTCAAGCTCTGTAACCCTTTCCAGCCCCTACACCCCTTCCTATTCCAGTAGCCTGCCCCTCCCTGTTTCTTTACCCTCTCTGGCCCCATCACCCACCTCTCTTTACCCCCTCCGGCCCCAACACCCCTTATCCCCTTCTCCAGCCCCCAAACCCTTCAGTGCTTCTCCAGTTCTGTCCTCTGGAGTAGGGACTGTAACCGCAGATCCCGTTCCGGGGGAGTGGAGTTCCATTCTCCAGCGTTGTGCCAACAGAAGTCGGAATCCGTCTGGGGTGACAGTAATCCCAGGCCCCTTCTGACTCGGGAAGACTTGGGTATCTGTTCCCAAGATGAGGTCTTCCGGTCCAGATTATCCGAAATGTCTGCCTTCTTCCACAAATGTGGCTTCCCCTCCACTCCCATCAACCCAGCCCTTGCCCAATTCCCGCTCCACCGCCCTGGCCCCCTCTCCACCCAAGATGTAACCAGCACAGAATCCCCCTCATCCTCACCCCACCAGCCTGCGCATCCAGCGCATTATCCTCCATAATCCCACCCACCCCCCACCCCCCACAGCAGGATCCCAACCCAAGGCACGTCTTCCCTTCTCTGCCTTCTGCGTGAACTGCTCTCTCTGCAACTCCCTCGCCTGCTCCTCCCTCCCCACCCATTGGGCTGCAGGAAGGGCCAGACCCTGCGCCCATACCTCCTCCCTCACCGCCATTTGGGGCCCCAAACAGTCCTTCCAATTTGAGCAACACTTGCGCATCATGTGCACGGCATCCGGTGCTCCCGTGGGCAGGCTTCTCTACATCGGAGAGACCGAGAGGTCATTTTGCACAGCGCCTCCACTCTGTCCGCACCAGAAACAGGGATCACCCAGTGGCCGACCACTTGAGTTCTGTGTCACACTCCCACGCTCAAGCGTCGATCCACAGCCTCGCCCTTTCTCACCAAGGCCATGTGTAAATTGGAGGAACAACACTTGATTTTCAACAGGATGGCATTAACATCAGCTTCTCCAGTTCCTGCTGGCCCACACCCCATTTCCCCATCTCTTCCCCATCCCTCTGTCTTCTTTCCCTTAGCTCCCCACCCCCTTTGCTCTCCATTCACAGAGCCTCCCCCTCTCCCCCTGTTTGCTGCTGGGCCCTCCCTCCCTCCCTTATCCACCAATTACCTGTGGGATCATTCTTGTCTCCCCCTCACCAGACTGTTCGGGCGACCGGCTTCCTCAATGAAGGGGCTCAAGCCTGAAACGTCGGTTCTGTATCTTTATCTCTGCTACATAAAGGATGTTGTTTGACCTGCTGAGTTTCCCTAGCATCGTTCTAACTTCAATCCCGGCGTCTGCAGACTTTCCTGTTTCACTTTGTCCAATTCTAATCTCTTGGGCAATCTAACTTTCTCTAACTTTCCACCTTTTATTCTTCTTTGAAATACTCTTTAATCTCTGCATCTTATAAAACCATTCACATCACGATTTTCCATAATATAATCCTGGAGCCAGGTGTCTCAATTCGGGTTGGTGGCATTCTCAGGAGGGAGGGCAAGCAGCCAGATGTTGTGGTCCATGTAAGGACCAATGACGTGGGTAGGGAGGGTGAGGAGGGTTCAGGGAGCGAGGCACTAGGTTGAAGGACAGGATGTCCAAGGAGGGTTCTGGGAGTGAGGTGCTGGGTTGAAGACCAGGACATCCAGGGAGAGTACAAGGAGTGAGGCACTGGGTTGAAGGACAGGATGTCCAGCAAGGGTTCAGGGAGCGAGGCACTAGGTTGAAGGACAGGACGTCCAGGGAGGGTTCAGGGAATGAGGTGCTGGGTTGAAGGACAGGACGTCCAGGGAGGGTTCGGGGAATGAGGCACTAGGTTGAAGGACAGGATGTCCAGGGAAGGTTCAGGGAACGAGACGTTGGGTTGAAGGACAGGATGTCCAGGGAGGGTTCAGGGAGGGAGGCACTGGGTTGAAGGACAGGGTGTACAGGGAGGGTTCAGGGTGCGAGGTAATAGTTTGAAGGACAGGATGTCCAGGGAGGGTTCAGGGAGCGAGGCACTGGGTTGAAGGACAGGGCATCCAGGGAGGGTTCAGGGAGTGAGGCGACAGGTTGAAGGACAGGACGTCCAGGGAGGGTTCAGGGAATGAGGTGCTGGGTTGAAGGACAGGACGTCCAGGGAGGGTTCGGGGAATGAGGCACTAGGTTGAAGGACAGGATGTCCAGGGAAGGTTCAGGGAACGAGACGTTGGGTTGAAGGGCAGGATGTCCAGGGAGGGTTCTGGGAGTGAGGCGCTGGGTTGAAGACCAGAATATCCAGAGACGGTTCAGGAACCGAGGCACTGGGTTGAAGATCAGGACATCCAGGGAGGCTACAGCAAGTGAGGCACTGGGTTGAAGGACAGGACGTACAGGGAGGGTTCAGGGAGCGAGGCAATAGGTTGAAGGACAGGATGTCCAGGGAGGGTTCAGGGAGGGAGGCACTGGGTTGAAGAACAGGATGTCCAGGGAGGGTTCAGGGAGGGAGGCACTGGGTTGAAGGACAGGGTGTCCAGGGAGGGTTCAGGGAGCGAGGTAATAGTTTGAAGGACAGGATGTCCAGGGAGGGTTCAGGGAGCGAGGCACTGGGTTGAAGGACAGGGCATCCAGGGAGGGTTCAGGGAGTGAGGCGAAAGGTTGAAGGACAGGACATCCAGGGAAGGTTCAGGGAATGAGGTGCTGGGTTGAAGGACAGGACGTCCAGGAAGGGTTCGGGGAATGAGGCACTAGGTTGAAGGACAGGATGTCCAGGGAAGGTTCAGGGAACGAGATGTTGGGTTGAAGGGCAGGATGTCCAGGGAGGGTTCTGGGAGTGAGGCGCTGGGTTGAAGACCAGAATATCCAGAGACGGTTCAGGAACCGAGGCACTGGGTTGAAGATCAGGACATCCAGGGAGGCTACAGCAAGTGAGGCGCTGGGTTGAAGGACAGGACGTCCAGGGAGGGTTCAGGGAGCGAGGCAATAGGTTGAAGGACAGGATGTCCAGGGAAGGTTCAGGGAACGAGACGTTGGGTTGAAGGGCAGGATGTCCAGGGAGGGTTCTGGGAGTGAGGCGCTGGGTTGAAGACCAGAATATCCAGAGATGGTTCAGGAACCGAGGCACTGGGTTGAAGATCAGGACATCCAGGGAGGCTACAGCAAGTGAGGCGCTGGGTTGAAGGACAGGACGTACAGGGAGGGTTCAGGGAGCGAGGCAATAGGTTGAAGGACAGGATGTCAGGGAGGGTTCAGGGAGGTAGGCACTGGGTTGAAGGACAGGATGTCCAGGTAGGGTTCAGGGAGGGAGGCACTGGGTTGAAGGACAGGGTGTACAGGGAGGGTTCAGGGAGCGAAGTAATAGGTTGAAGGACAGGATGTCCAGGGAGGGTTCAGGGAGCGAGGCACTGGGTTGAAGGACAGGGCATCCAAGGAGGGTTCAGGGAGTGAGGCGACAGGTTGAAGGACAGGACGTCCAGGGAGGGTTCAGGGAATGAGGTGCTGGGTTGAAGGACAGGACGTCCAGGAAGGGTTCGGGGAATGAGGCACTAGGTTGAAGGACAAGATGTCCAGGGAAGGTTCAGGGAACGAGACGTTGGGTTGAAGGGCAGGATGTTCAGGGAGGGTTCTGGGAGTGAGGCGCTGGGTTGAAGACCAGAATATCCAGAGACGGTTCAGGAACCGAGGCACTGGGTTGAAGATCAGGACATCCAGGGAGGCTACAGCAAGTGAGGTGCTGGGTTGAAGGACAGGACGTACAGGGAGGGTTCAGGGAGCGAGGCAATAGGTTGAAGGACAGGATGTCCAGGGAGGGTTCAGGGAGGGAGGCACTGGGTTGAAGGACAGGATGTCCAAGGAGAGTTCAGGGAGGGAGGCACTGGGTTGAAGGACAGGATGTCCAGGAAGGGTTCAGGGAGGGAGGCACTGGGTTGAAGGACAGGATGTCCAGAGAGGGTTCAGGGAGGGAGGCACTGGGTTGAAGGACAGGGTGTACAGGGAGGGTTCAGGGAGCGAAGTAATAGGTTGAAGGACAGGATGTCCAGGGAAGGTTCAGAGAACGAGACGTTGGGTTGAAGGGCAGGATGTCCAGGGAGGGTTCTGGGAGTGAGGCGCTGGGTTGAAGACCAGAATATCCAGAGACGGTTCAGGAACCGAGGCACTGGGTTGAAGACCAGAATATCCAGAGACGGTTCAGGAACCGAGGCACTGGGTTGAAGATCAGGACATCCAGGGAGGCTACAGCAAGTGAGGCACTGGGTTGAAGGACAGGACGTACAGGGAGGGTTCAGGGAGTGAGGCAATAGGTTGAAGGACAGGATGTCCATGGAGGGTTCAGGGAGAGAGGCACTGGGTTGAAGGACAGGATGTCCAGGGAGGGTTCAGGGAGGGAGGCACTGGGTTGAAGGACAGGGTGTACAGGGAGGGTTCAGGGAGCGAAGTAATAGGTTGAAGGACAGGATGTCCAGGGAGGGTTCAGGGAGCGAGGCACTGGGTTGAAAGACAGGGCATCCAGGGAGGGTTCAGGGAGTGAGGCGACAGGTTGAAGGACAGGACGTCCAGGGAGGGTTCAGGGAATGAGGTGCTGGGTTGAAGGACAGGACGTCCAGGGAGGGTTTGGGGAATGAGGCACTAGGTTGAAGGACAGGATGTCCAGGGAAGGTTCAGGGAACGAGACGTTGGGTTGAAGGGCAGGATGTCCAGGGAGGGTTCTGGGAGTGAGGCGCTGGGTTGAAGACCAGAATATCCAGAGACGGTTCAGGAACCGAGTCACTGGGTTGAAGATCAGGACATCCAGGGAGGCTACAGCAAGTGAGGCACTGGGTTGAAGGACAGGACGTACAGGGAGGGTTCAGGGAGCGAGGCAATAGGTTGAAGGACAGGGTGTCCAGGGAGGGTTCAGGGAGGGAGGCACTGGGTTGAAGGACAGGATGTCCAGGGAGGGTTCAGGGAGGGAGGCACTGGGTTGAAGGACAGGGTGTACAGGGAGAGTTCAGGGAGCGAGGTAATAGTTTGAAGGACAGGATGTCCAGGGAGGGTTCAGGGGGCGAGGCACTGGGTTGAAGGACAGGGCATCCAGGGAGGGTTCAGGGAGTGAGGCGACAGGTTGAAGGACAGGACGTCCAGGGAGGGTTCAGGGAATGAGGTGCTGGGTTGAAGGACAGGACGTCCAGGGAGGGTTCGGGGAATGAGGCACTAGGTTGAAGGACAGGATGTCCAGGGAAGGTTCAGGGAACGAGACGTTGGGTTGAAAGGCAGGATGTCCAGGGAGGGTTCTGGGAGTGAGGCGCTGGGTTGAAGACCAGAATATCCAGAGACGGTTCAGGAACCGAGGCACTGGGTTGAAGATCAGGACATCCAGGGAGGCTACAGCAAGTGAGGCACTGGGTTGAAGGACAGGACGTACAGGGAGGGTTCAGGGACCGAGGCAATAGGTTGAAGGACAGGATGTCCAGGGAGGGTTCAGGGAGGGAGGCACTGGGTTGAAGGACAGGATGTCCAGGGAGGGTTCAGGGAGGGAGGTAATAGTTTGAAGGACAGGATGTCCAGGGAGGGTTCAGGGAGCGAGGCACTGGGTTGAAGGACAGGGCATCCAGGGAGGGTTCAGGGAGTGAGGCGAAAGGTTGAAGGACAGGACATCCAGGGAAGGTTCAGGGAGCGAGGTGATAGGTTCCAGTGTTGCAATTTCAGGATTGCTACCCATGCCAGTGAGGTTAGAAATAGGATAGGTTTCTGCTCGCTAACTCCCCATTCCCCCTCTCTTCCCCTCCCTCTGTCTCCATCTCTCCACCCCCTTCCCTCTCCCTTCACAGAGCCATCCCCCTTCACCCTGTTTGCTGCTGTGTCCTCCCTCCCTTATCCCCCTATTACCTGCTGCCTGTGGGTCCAGGCTCCTCCCCTTGACCCCCACCATCTTGTTTGGGCACCTGCAGACATTTTTCCAGCCCTTGATAAAGGGCTCTAGCCTGAAATGTTGGTTCTGTATCTTTGCTACATAAAGTTTGCTGTATGACCTGTTGAGTTTCTCCAGCGTCGTGTTTTCACTACACTGGAGGCGAGAAAAGCTTTCATTCAGAGCCCACTGCACTTACCGCTCGATGCTGACACTTTGTCTCCCTGCTCTTCCAAGCGAGCGGAGCCGGGATATCCAGGGATCTCTGAGCTGCCGGGGTCCTCTGGGGGGCCGTGCCCCACGGGAGCCTGGAACCCAATGACAATCTCCTCTTCCACGGTCTCTGGATGCCCACCGCCATCAGCGCTGCCCGTTGGCCGCTGTCCACCGGGGCGGCCTGGCCATTGCCCATGGGTAGTGGCCCACTGAAGATCCTGGGGCGCCAGTGGGGTGGCGGGGCCCAGGGCAATGCCACCCGCCACGGGCGCGGTGAGAGCCACGTCCGGCCACCCGCTCGGGGATGCCGGTGGCCAGGGGGTGATGGTGGTGGGATCAAGGTCAATGCTCGGCCACTTGGGCTCATCTTCGGTCCCGGCCCCAAACTCTTGCTCCTCTGCCATCGTCTCCGCCATCGTCTCCGCCATCTTGCTGCCCTCATACCCTCTATCCATTTCAAAGCTGTCACTGGCGTTTGAACTTCCCATCTCTAAATGAGCAAGAAGACAAGTCAAGTTTTACATCATCTGATTGTACAAGTACAACCTGAAGAAACAGCTTTGTCCAGTCCTCGATGCAAAACAGACATAACACCCAGACATAACACAAATATAGACAAGTATTTGTAGATACAAATAAATAAATGTTGTTTCGTGAATATGAGAGTCTTGGATGAGAGAAGGGGTATTAAATTCAGGAGTCGAGAGATCAAGTTGCAACTCTACAAATCTCTAGTGAGACCACATTTGGAGTATTGTGTTCAGTTCTGGTCACCTCATTACAGGAAGGATGTGGAAGCCATGGAGAGGGGGCAGAGGAGATTCACCAGGATGTTGCCCTGGATTGGGAAGGTGAGCAGAGCTGGGACTTTGGAGAGGAGACTTGATAGAGGCCTACAAGATTCTGAGAGGCATAGATAAGGTGGACGTCGAGCACTTGTTTCTCGGGGCAAGATCATCAAAGACCAGGGGACATCTGTACAAAGTGAAGGGAGGGAAGTTTAGGGGAGACATCAGGGGTAAGGTTTTTTTAAGAGAGAGAGTTGTAGATGCTTGGAATGCCTTGTGGAGGCTGGAACATTGGGGGGCATTTAAGAGATTCTTAGACAGGCACGTGGATGAAAGAAAAATAGAGGGTTACAGGGTAGGGAGGGTTTGGCACTTTTCTTCTGGAAGGAATATATGGGACGGCATAACATTGAGGGCTGAAGGCCCTGCACTGTGCTGTAATGTTCAGTGTTTTATGTTCTGAGGTGATGAAGAAGGCGAATGCAAGGTCGGCATTCATATAGAGTACAAGATCAGGGATGTGATGTTGAGGCTTTATAAGGGACCAGTCAGGCCTCACTTGGAGTTTGGGGCTCCTTATATAAGAAAGGATGCAGCGGTGTTGGAGAAGGTTCAGAGAAGAATCACAAGAATGATTCCTGGATTGAAGCACCAGCAACTTGGGGTCTGAAGACGGTGCTGTCCGCAAGGAGCTTGTATGTTTGCCCCATGTCCATGTGGGTTTCCTCAGGGTTTTGCGGGTCAGTTGGTCACCTTTGGGGTATCCAATCCTCAAAGTTGAGGGTATGAGGGTGGAAGGGCTCATACATTTTTTTGTAGGGATATAAACATCAGCAGAACATCGAGGGCTGAAGGGCCTGCACTGCGCTGTGCTGTTCTATGAACACACAAGAAAGGCTCCGATAGCTCAGTGGTTAGAGCACTGGTCTTGTAAACCTGGGGTCATGTGTTTGTCCCTTGCTGGGGCCTCATCTCCGTGAGGGGTGCTGGACAAAGTGGCGACTCTCTGTCTTCCTTATGGTCGACAGAGCTAAAGAATTTCATGGATGTTACATTCTAAATGACAATAATGGGACCTTTATCTTTAAAGACGAGCTGCTCCCCCATTCAACGTGATCTACATTGGCAACAACCCTTCATCTCATACCATGCACATTTACAGGCTCTTCGGCCCACAACATGGGACTCGTGACTGTCCTCAACATGGCCGGCGACCGTGAGGGACCAACGGCCGTCATCCCGCACAGCGGGCAATGCCGGCCGGATGTCACTCCTGTCGTCAGAGGCAGGGAGTGAGTACAAACAGAGCTGGCAGAGCGATAAATCAGTCTTTGACCGCAACTCAACTGCACGTGTGTGCATGTGTGTGTGTGTGTGTGTGTGTGTGTGTGTGTGTGTGTGTGTGTGTGTGTGTGTGTGTGTGTGTGTGTGGGGGTAGCGTGCACTACAATATACCTACCAAGAAAAAACTAAACCCTTCCTACCTCATGACCCTCAATTTTCCTTCCATCCATGTGACTATCTCTTAAATGCTCCTAATGTTCCAGCCTCCACTCCCACTCCTTGCAAAGCATTCTAAGACCCCACAACTCACAGTGTTAAAAAAAAACTTACCCTGTTGTTTCCCCTAAACTTTCCTCCCTTCACGTTGTACAGACGTCCCCTGGTGTTTGCTAGTCCTGCCCTGGCCGTCCACCTTATCTATGTCACTCAGAAGTTACCTCATCCTTCTTCGCTCTAAACAGAAGAGCCCTCACTCTTTAATTAAAATGTCTCTATCTCCACCTTCCAATGGTCTGACCTACATAACTTTGGGGGAGAGAATTCCAGAGGTACCGCAACTTAAATATGATTCTCTGCCTCTCAAGTCTTCAATAACTAACTCATTGTGATTGACCTCTGTTCCCAACTTGCTTGTGGTGAAAATGTCTCAACGCCAGGTCTCCTCAGGATCTTGTGTGTCTCAATAAGGTCGTGGCTCTAAATGAAGAATACAGACCCAGCCAAGCTATCTAGCCAAAGAATTGCTGCAAGACACTTTACTTCCGCAACCGTTGTGGCCTTCTCCACGTCAGAGAGACTGGGAGATCGCTTCGCCGAGCACCTCTCCTCCATCCGCACCAGTCACAGGGATCTCCCAGCAGCTGACCACTTCAACTATTATGCTTCCCACCGCCCCCCCACCCGGACACATCTGTCCAGTGTTCCACCTATACATTGGTGGAGCGACACCTAATATTCCATCTGGGCCCTCTCCATCCGCAGGGCAATAACATTGTTCTCTCCGGCTTCTGCCGGCCCCCTCCCCACTCTCCTTCCCTTCCCCCCATCCCTCCATCTCCTTTCCTCCAGGTCTCCCCGTTCACAGAGCCATCCCCCCTTATCCACCTACGACCTCCTGTCTGCAGGACTGGACTCCTCCCCCTTCCCCTCTCCCCTCCCCCCACCCCTGCCCACTCACCATTTCGTCCATGTGCCTGCTCACCCCTTCCTGAAGGGCTCAAGCCCGAAACGTTGGTTCTGTATTTTATCTCTGCTACATAAAGTTCGCTGTGTGACATTAACACACATACACAGACAGACGAGACATATGCAGGACAAGTATTTCATTGTGTTTTTTGCGAGAGGAGCCTGAGGATCGGAAGGTCGCAAATGTAGTTCTGCTGTTTAAGAAAAGTGGGAGGCAGAAAAAAGGAAACTGTAGGCCTATTAGTCTGACGTTAGTAGTTGGAAAAAGATTGGAATTGATCCTCAAGGACGAGGTTATGGTGGAGGAAGGGAGATGGGGCTGGGGTGGGAAAAGAGAGACTGGGGAGGAGTTTAATGGAAAATTGGATGTTGATACAGACGCCAAGGCGGGATACGGGGATGGGAGGGTTACTGGAATGGTCGAGAAATTGGGATAGACCAAGTTTTAATTTAGACATACAGCAGGGTAACAGGCCAATTTGGCCCACGAGAGCATGCCACCCAATTTACACCTTGTTAACCTACAACCTCTGGAGCATTTCAAATGGTGGGAGGAAACCAGAGCCCCCCCCCCCCCAGGGAAAACAGTGGAGAGGATGTACAAACTCCTTACAGACAGGATTCGAAACCCGGTTCCAATCGTTGGCTAAACTCGATGTCCAGGTTGAGAAGGGATCCGAGAGATGGAAGATGAGAAAGGGTTTTTGAGAGATTTTTGCACTGTAGGGAAATTAAGGGATATGAATGGCGGGGCAGGCCTGACAAGCCAAATGGCCCGGTCCCACCCCCCCCCCCCCTTAAGTATGGACAATCTTTCCATTGCCAGAGAGTTCAGTGCTTCCCCAGCGCCCCCTGAAGGGAGGGAGTCACCTTGAAAGCAGTAAGCTCCATGCGGGGATTCTGGGTCAATGGAGCCCGTCTGGTTGTGGAAGGCGTAGAGTGTCTTCACACCGGGCAGGCGGCCACCACAGCGCTCCCGGGGATTGACAATGGGGTAGCGGATGCTGCCGTCTGCTAGCCAGCCCGGCGTGCAGTGGTCCAGGCCAGTGCTCCAGGCCGCATAGAGCTCGCCCACGGTGGCCAGGCGCATTACCCTCTCCTCGCAGAAGAGCACAGCCTCGCCGAAGGTGAGGTTGTCCATGTCACTGACGAAGACGACACCTGAGAGAGGAAAATAGATTCACTCTTTACTTCTTTTTCAATACTTGTGAAATTTCACATCCAAAAATAGAGCACATACATCAAGTGAAAAAGACACTAAATCACATCCAAGGTGCCCCACGTTTTCAATCAAACAGATTATATACTTCAGATGGAGGACCACAGTTCACTTCCTCGCCATGGACGGCCTTGTCTCGCTTGCTCGGTACATCAATTTCATCCCCAGGCCAATGGAACAGTGGAAAGGTTTCATCGACATCTCGTCAGTCTCGATGGCTTGGTTAAAGGGCCCAAACTGGGCTGATGAGCTGCTTGGGTATTACTGGGCACTAGAACAACTCTAAAGGAAGTCCTCCAAGCTTCATCTGCAGAGCTCGTGTATGGAGCACCATTGGTGGTCCCAGGGGGAGAGGAAGTTCATCCCAACTCCAGCCATGGATCCTAAGGAACTTGGCTAAGGGAGACCATAGGAAAATTGACCCCTGCACCACCATCTTCGCACGGAGAACGCGCTTCCTTTTGTGCCCCAAGACTCCAAAATCTGCGGATTTTGCAGATGCCTTTCAACGGACCTCATAGGAAACTAGGTATTTTTGGACATCGGAGGGAAGCCACTATTAAACCAGCTCAGGTGGCCAAGCCTTCCCCACTGCAGCAGCCAACCGTCTGTCGCAGAAGTCGACCACCAGACAAACCTTTCTGGTGGGGGGAGGGCGGTGTAGGGGCACGACAACTCCCAGGAGGCATCGATCCAGTCTCATGACGTCACGCGGGTCGGGGCGCATGATCCGGGCTTTTAAAAGGTTGCGCAGGTTGGGATGAGTAAATCCATTTGATTCACTCTAAAAACGCCTTGCACAGTTATTTCACCGCGATTCCAGTGGCCACATATTGATATTTTATTACTGAAAAAAAGGAAATTCTAAATCCACAATCTGTTTGGCCAAAATGAAAAGGAAGATTGATTTCTTAACAAAGTGATAATTATCTCCACAGTTCTACCTTCGTAACAAACCGATGTTTATAAAAGCAACTCATAAAATGGCTCCCAAAGTGTCTGAGCATTTACATACAAGTCAGAAATTCAGCATCTAATCTTCTTGACGTCACGTAGCCATTGAGCCTGATCAGGCAAGGGTAACATCCCTTCCATCTGAGCAACACCTCCCGCCTCGCTCTCAGAGAAATAAAAGTTGATGCCCGCAGGTCAGCCCCTTGGACCATAAGTCCCTGCGGGGGAGGGGGGGTGAAGCCAGCAGAAAAGATCACCGGTGGCCTCTCTTCCTTCCATGAGGGATATCGACAACATCCGATGCGGGCGAAAGGTGCTAAACGTTGTGATGGGCTCCGCACACCCCTCACGTAAACTGTCATCTGGTAGGAGGAACTGTAGCACCCGGGTCCGGAGTGGGCAACAGATTTTTTTTAATCCTCCCCCAGGCCATCAGGCTCCTGAATTCCCAGAACAGATGTGCATAAAGTACTTTGGTAGCAGGGACTCTGAAACGTTTTAATATTTTAAAACTATTTGTGTAAATCTGCTCCATGGTCCTGGAGAAATGCTATTTTGTCTTTACCATGCGAGCAGGGTAATGAGCGATAAATAACGGTGCCCTGACGGATACCGTTAAAATTATGTCACTCTCTCCAACAATACCAAATAAGGCAGTTAAGGGATTAGGTTTAAAATTAATTTTAAAAAGTGCAGAGAAAGTTTGAAATACTTCGTTCCCATATTTCTCAAGACTCCAGAACATATGAATTAGCGAAGCACCTCCATTGTTGCATCTGTCACGACAGAGAGATGCATCCGCATAAAAACGAGATCATTTGGACATGTGAGCCCTTGAATTGTAGGAGAGAGTGACAGGCACATAAAGAGGAGGTATTCACCCATTTGAAAATCTGAAGTTTCTTCAGAAATTAAAAGCTACAAGTCCGGTTCCCAGGCTTTTTTTAAAAAATTTTAAATCTTTTATTAGTAATTTATAATTTATCCTTTAATTATAATTTCAACACATTCCTCTCTCTCAATTCCTCCATCTTCGTCGTATCTGCTCCTAACACGATCTAGATCTAGATCATCCTTCTTCATAAAACATGGCTTCCCCTCTCCCACCATCAATTCAGCCCTTACCCGCATTTCCTCCGTTTCCGGTTGCCCCTCAAAACTATGGGGTTGTAGATCAATCGGGTAGAATTGGACGGCAAAGATCCTGATACTGTGCTGATGTCTAAAAGGATTCCCCTTGTCCTCACCTACAACCCCTTCCGGCATTTCACCGACAATACGGTCCCACCACCAGACACACCTTCCCCTTTCCGTAGGGACCGCTCCCTATGTGGCCCTTTTGCCCACTCATCCCTTCCTAATAATCACCCCCCCTTGGTACCTTACCCTGTGAAGCATCACACATGCCCACACCTCCTCCCTTGCCGCCATTCGGGGCCCCAAACACTCCTTCCAAAATGAAGCCATGGTGGGGGGGGGGGGGGTTGTCCACTGGACCTGGTGCTCCCGTTGTGGCCTTCTTGTCAGAGCGCCTCCACTCTGTCCAGGATTTCCCAGTGGCCACAATTCTGCGTCCCCACTCCTGACTGACACGTCCATCCACGGCCAAACCAAGACCACCCCACCCCCCCGTAAATTAGAGGATCAACACCCTAATATTCTGTCCGGGCTCTTCCCCCAACCGGATGGCGTTGACATCAACATTTCCCATTTCTGCTAGCCCACTCCCCATTCTCTTCCCCATCCCTCTGTCTCCTCTCCACCCCCTTCCATCTCCACTCCCACGGAAGACCACGGCCAGAGCAGATCGGAAGCAACATCTCCTCTCACAGGCGATCAGCACAGGCCCCACCTCCAGGACGCGTGCTGAGCCCATGGCTTCCACGACCACAAGGCTAGGCCAATTCCAGATGCCACCTGCAAATTTGCCAGCGGCACCATGGTTGTTGGCAGAAACACAGCTGGCAATTTTGGGGGGGGGAAGAGATTGATCAGCTGGTCAAGTGGGGCCACAACAGCAGCCTCGCCCCTCGCCATTAGCTAAACTAAGGACTTCAGGAGGGGGAAACTGGGAGAACTTGAACCAGTCATCATCAGGGGGGAGGGGTGGGGGGTGTCAGCCATGGAAACAGTTAAGAACTTCAAATTCTCGAGTGTCGATGTTTCCGAGGATCTGTCCTGGAGCCTCCATGTCATAGGTGCCGGAGTAGGCCATTCGGCCCTTCAATCCTACACCGCCATTCTTTATGATCATGGCTGCCTTCTCCCCAGACCCCCTGAGCCACAAGGGCGAAATCAAACTCCCTCTTAAATATAGATAAAGAACCGGTTTCTACAGAATTCCACAAATTCACCACCCTCTGAGAGAGGAAAAAAATGTTCTCGTCTCAGTCCTAAAAGACTTCCCCCTCATCCTTAAACTGTGACTCCTGGTTCTGGTCTTTCCTAATGTCATGAACAACCTTCCTGCATCCAGCCTGTCCTATCCCTTCAGAATTCTATAAGTTTCTATAAGATCCCCCCCCCCTTCAATCTTCTAAATTCCAGCCTAGTCGATCCAACCTTTCTTCATATGCAAGTCCTGCCCTCCCTGGTGAACCTTCTCTGCTCTCCCTCCATGGCCAGGACATCTTTTCTCAGTGAAGGAGACCAAAACTGCACCCAGTACTCCAGCTGTGGTCTCACCAGGGCCTGCTCCAGTCTGCTCCAGTCCTCTTGCTATGAATGCCAACACATCATGAATAAAGCTTGCCAGCACCTATACTTCGAGAGGACTTTGAAGAGATTTGGTACAATTTCCCCCTTCCTTAGTTTAGCTAACATTGAGGGCAAGGTTGTTTCTACAGGTGGACCGCGGCGAGCGTTCTGACTGGATTCACCACTGCCTGGTATAGAGGTGCCAACGCACAGGGCAGGAAAGGATGACAGAGAGTTGCTAACATCACAGGCATGGGTGTCTTAAGAAAACAGCCTCAATCCTCAAGGACCCCCTCCACCTAGGCCGTGCCCTCTTCTCGCCAGAAAGGAGGTCCAGGAGCCTTGAAGACAGCTTCTTCCCCTCTGCCATCAGATTCCGGAATGGACAATGAACCACAGACACTGCCTCACTCTTGCAATAATTTTTTTTAAAAATGAATTTATCACAATATTTTCACCCGCGATGAGTTTCATGATGTGTTCCGATTCAGAATATTGGGACGGGGAGATGTATCCAACCCACTGGAGAGCTCAACCGGACACACAGGGATGGGCAGGAAATGCTGGCTCCTTGAGAAAGCATCGCGCATTTACATAGCACCGATGAATTGGTGCAACCACATCCCAGCAGCATTGCACACTAAAGCAGGAGATACTGCAAGGGTCCCCCACCCAGAGGTTCAGTCAGAGAAGGGGAGGGTTCCAGAAGGGTGGGGACCTTTGAGAGGGGAGTTCTGGATGTCAGACCAAAGCAGGTAGCCTTTGGCTGGAGGGGTTGCCCAGTACCTTCTGCGTCCTCGATGTAGCAGTAAACGTCGTACGTGTCCTCAGGGTCTTGGGTACCATAGCTGCGCACCCCAGGAAATCTGTCCATATCACCGTAGCAACCGACCCGCGGGGTGTGAATGGGATACCTGGAGGAGGAGGGAGAGGTTGATGAGTGGGAGTGGAGAGGCAGACACACAGCATGGTAACGGGCCATTTCGGCCCACAAGTCTGAGCCAGCCAATTAACCTCAAACCTCCCCCCCCCCCAACCCCAGCAAAGACTCACAGACTCGTGGGCCAAAATGGCCTGCTTTATGTCTAAATTTAAAAAGTTTTCCCACCCTTGCCTCAACAAATGAGGTCAGAGGGACGCTTCTGTTTAGCCACCATCCCCTCTTCAACCCCTCACTCCTCAACTTCCACCCTCCTCACCCCCACCTTCCTCAATCATCACTCTCCTCAACTCCCACCCTCTTCACTCACATCAACCCCTCCTCAAACCCTCCCCTCCTCAATTTTACCCTTCATTTCTCACCCTCCATTCTCCTAAACCCCATTTCTCAACTCACTCCCTCCTCAATGCTTCTCCTCCTCATACCGCACCCTCTTCAGCCTCCACTCCTCAACCCTGCTGTCCTCTACCTCACCCTCCTCCACCTCCCTCCACCACCCCTCCACCTCACCTCCACCTTCCCTCCACCTCCTTGACCCTCCCCTCCAACATTCCCCCTCCTCCACACCACCACCTCACCCTTGACCCTCCCCTCCTCCACTCCCCTCTCCACCCCATTCCTCAATCTCCCTTCCTTGACCCTCCCCTCCTCTGCCTTGCCCTCCCTGACCCCCATTCCTCGACCCCCCACTCCCCCTACTTATCATCCTCTTCAAACTTTACCTACCTCAAACCCCACCCTCAATCCCTCTACTCCTTCACCCCACCCTCCACAATCCCCCACACCTCACACCATCTCTTCAATCCCCATAACCTTCTTCACCCCACCCCACCCCTCAACCCCTACCTGTTTAACCCCATATGCCTCAGTTCTGGGTAGAGGGCTAACCCCATGCCTATCTCTCCATTCTCCTTCCCTTCCCTTCCCCCAGCTCCCCACCCCCTTTCCCCTCCATTTACTCAGAGCCACTCCCCCTTCCCCCATTTGCTGCTGAGCCCTCTTACCCTTATCCACCTATTTACTGCATCCGGTGCTCCCTTTGTGGCGTTCACCACCAGTCGCCGACTGGTAGATCGCTTCACTCAACACCCCACTCTCTGTCCGCAACCACAGTGACCTCCCAGAAGCCACCCCCCTTCAGTTCTGAGTCACAGCCCCTGGACTCGCATGTCTGTGCTCTATCCCACCCTGACCACTTTCCCCTTCCCCTTTCCTGTCTTTCCTGTTCTGTCCCCTTCCCCCTTACCCACCCGTTCTGCTGCTGTCTCCTCCCTCCCCTCATCCACCTATCATCTCCTTCCTTTGCCACCATTCCACCCCCCCCCCCACCCTTTTTCCCACATCCTCTCACACCTCGATGAAGCCCAAAACATTGGCCCTGCATCTTTGTCTTTGCTATGTTAAGGACGTGGTTCGACCCGCTGACCTCAGCCATGGTGTCTGCAGGACTTTGCTGTTCACTCAGGACTCACCGCACGGTCTGGTCGGACAGCCAGCCGGCGTCGCACTGCTCGTAGCCCCCTGCATAAGCTGCCTCCAGCTGTTCCGGGGTGGCGATCTGCGCGCTGATGTCGAGGCACATCTGCTGGGCCCGGCTGAAGTTGAAGGCGTACCTGGCCGGGGCCTCACGGTAGTGGAACACCACCCCTACCGAGACCAGAGATTTGTTAGACAGCTCCACGCACGGGATTGCTCACTTTTCTTTGCCTCTTTGGCGGTAAATCAATTCTACCCCTTATTTTTTCTTAATCCAAAAGTTACAAGAGCTGCTTTACTTTATAATCCAGGCTCTTCACTCAAAATGTGCATTACAAATTGAAAGCTGGGGTGCCATCTCTCCCCACCACTACCTCTGTGATAGTTGGGGACCAGTTTAAGTCAATTTTATTACCCGACGAAACAGCGTTCTCTGATCCTTTTTAAATTTTTTAAATTTTTCACAATATGAACCATATTGACCAAATACACACAAACATTTCCCTCTTGAATATACACAATGTCATTTTCTCCCCTTTTCCCCCCTCCCTTCCCTCCCCCCTTCCAACCCCCCTCCCCACCCACTCAATGCTCAACATATATGATACATTAAACCCATTAAACAATATCATCACACAATGAAAATAAACAAGAAATTTGTGTCATCCACTTTTACATACTGGGTCAGTTCATTTCATCTTCTTCTCCTCTGTCATTTCAGGGGGTGGATGTCCGCGGTAGGACTTCTCTGTTGTGTTCCATGTACGGTTCCCAAATTTGTTTGAATACTGTGATGTTATTTCTTAAATTATATGTTATTTTTTCCAATGGAATACATTTATTCATTTCTATGTATCATTGCTGAATTCTCAGGTTATCTTCTAATTTCCAGGTTGACATAATACATTTTTTTGCTACAGCTAAGGCTATCATAATAAATCTTTTTTGTGTTCCATCCAAATCGAGGCCAAGTTCTTTACTTCTTATATTACTTAGAAGAAAGATCTCTGGGTTTTTTGGTATGTTGCTTTTTGTGATTTTATTTAATATCTGATTTAGATCTTCCCAAAACTTTTCCACTTTCTCACATGCCCAAATTGCATGTACTGTTGTTCCCGTTTCCTTCTTACAGCGAAAACATCTATCTGATAATGTTGGATCCCATTTATTTAACTTTTGGGTCGTGGTGTATAACCTGTGTAACCAATTATATTGTATCATGCGTAACCTCGTGTTTATTGTATTTCTCATAGTTCTGGAGCATAGCTTTTCCCATGTTTCATTCTTTATCTTTATGTTTAGATCTTGTTCCCATTTTTGTTTGGGTTTACAGCTTGTTTCCTCGTTCTCTTTCTCTTGCAGTTTGATGTACATGTTTGTTATAAATCTTTTAATTATCATTGTGTCTGTAATCATATATTCAAAATTGCTTCCTTCTGGTAACCTCAGCCTGCTTCCCAATTTGTCCTTCAAGTAGGTTTTCAGTTGGTGGCATGCAAACATTGTACTGTGAGTTATACCATTTTTGCACTTCATTTGTTCAAAAGATAATAATTTATTTCCGAAAAACAATTTTCTATTCTATTGATCCCTTTTCTCAACCATTCTCTAAAGGAAAGGTTATCTATTGTGAAGGGGATTAGTTGATTTTGCGTCAATATTAATTTTGGTAGTTGGTAATTTGTTTTTTTCCTTTCTACGTGAATCTTCTTTCAAATGTTGAGCAGATGGTGCAGTACTGGTGAATTCCCATGTTGCACCAGCTTTTCAACCCACTTACATAGTATACGTTCAGGTACCTTCTCCCCTATTTTATCTAGCTCTAAGCCCTTGTTTGATAAAAATCTGATAGGTATCTTAATTGTGCTGCTCTATAATAATGCTTAAAGTTTGGTAGCTGTAAGCCCCCTTGTTTGTACCATTCTGTTAATTTATCTAGCGCTATCTTCGGTTTCCCCCTTTCCATAAGAATTTCCTTATTATTTTCTTTAGCTCCTTGAAGAATTTCTCTGTTAAGTGAATTGGTAATGATTGGAATAGGTATTGTATATTTGGGAAGATATTCATTTTAATGCAATTTACCCTTCCTATCAGTGTTAGTGGTAAATCTTTCCAATGTTCCAAGTCATCTTGTAATTTCTTCATTAATGGCTGATAATTTAATTTGTATAGATGGCCTAGATTATTATCTAGTTGAATACCTAGGTATCGGATTGCTTGTGTCTGCCATCTAAATGGTGATTCTTTCTTAAACTTTGTGAAATCCACATTATTCATTGGCATCGCTTCACTTTTATTTGCATTGATCATGTACCCCGATACTTCTCCATATTCCTTCAATTTCTTATGTAATTCTTTTATTGATAATTCTGGTTCTGTTAAATAAACTATGATGTCATCTGCAAATAGACTGATTTTATATTCCTTCTCTTTTATTTTTATCCCTCTTATTTTATTTTCTGTTCTTATCAGTTCTGCCAATGGTTCTATAGCTAGTGTGAACAGTGAGGGAGATAGTGGACATCCCTGCCTAGTTGACCTGCTTAATTTACATTGGTTTGATATGTATCCATTTACTGTCACCTTCGCCAATGGTCCCTTATGTAATGCTTTAATCCAATTAATATATTTCTCTGGAAGGTTGAACCTCTGCAGTACTTTGAATAAATAATTCCATTCTACTCTGTCAAAGGCTTTCTCTGCGTCTAAGGCAACCGCCACTGTTGGCGTCTTGTTTCCTTGTACTGCATGGATTAAGTTAATGAACTTACAGATATTGTCTGTTGTTCGTCTTTTCTTAATAAATCCAATTTGATCTAGTTTTACTATTTTTGGTACACAGTTGGCCAATCTGTTTGCTAATAATTTAGCTATTATCTTATAATCTGTGTTAAGTAGAGATATTGGTCTATACGATGCTGGTGTTAGTGGATCTTTCCCCATCTTTGGTATTACTGTAATTATTGCTGTTTTGCATGAATCTGGCATGTTTTGTGTTTCTTCAGTCTTTTTCATTACTTCCAGGAGAGGAGGAATTTAAATGTTTTATAGAATTCTATTGCGAGTCCATCCTCTCCCAGCATTTTATTTTTCGGTAGCTTTTTTAATATATCCTGTATTTCTTCTATTTCAAATTATTTTATTAATTTGTTTTGCTCCTCTTCTTGCAATTTTGGTAGTTCAATTTTAGCTAGAAATTCATCTATTTTGTCTTCTTTCCCTTCGTTCTCAGTTCGATATAATTGCTCGTAGAATTCCTTGAAGTTTTCATTGATCTCTGTTTATTTGTTTTTCCTTTTTCCTTGATGCCAATACCGTTCTTTTAGTTTGTTCTGTCTTAAGCTGCCAAGCTAGTATTTTGTGCGTTTTTCTCCTAGCTCATAATACTTCTGTTTTGTCTTCATTATGTTTTTCTCCACCTTATATGTTTGTAGTGTTTCATATTTTATTTTTTTGTCCACCAATTCTCTTCTTTTTGTTGTATCTTCCCTTGTTGCTAATTATTTTTCTGTACTTACTATCTCCCTTTCCAGCTGTTCTATTTCCCAATTGTAGTCCTTTTTCATCTTAGTTACATAACTTATTATCTGCCCTCTGATAAATGCTTTCATTGCATCCCATAGTATAAATTTATCTTTCACTGATTCCATATTTATTTCAAAGTACATTTTAATTTGTCGCTCAATTAATTCTCTAAAATCCTGTCTTTTAAGTAGCATGGAGTTTAATCTCCATCTATACGTTCTCGGTGGAATGTCCTCCAGCTCTATTGGTAATAACAGGGGTGAGTGATCCGATAACAATCTAGCTTTATATTCCGTTTTTCTAACTCTCCCTTCGTTCTCTGGTCCTTCATGCAAAACACACACACACACACACACCCTGACATAACACGCATACAGAAACACAATACACAGGCAGGACACGTCCAGTGGTTCTCAACCTTTTTCTTCCCGCTCACATCCTGCTTTAAGTAATCCCTAGGCCATCGGTGTTCTGTGATTGATTAGTAAGGAAATGCTTAAGGTGTGATGTGGATGGGAAGAGAAGGTTGAGAATCATTGTTCTGGATCAATTGTTACTGAAATATTTTGCTGGAGAAAAATTACTATTGGCCCGTTTCACAAGATGACAAGACAAAGAAACAGAAGCAGACCACTAAACCCATCGAGTCTGTTCTGTAAATCTACACTAAGCTATTCTACATTAGTTCCAATTTCTGGCCTTTTCCCCATATCCCCCGATGCCCTCACTAATGAGATACTTGTCTATTTCTTGTTTAAATACTCCCAGTGATCTGGCTTCCACTGCTGTATGCGGCAGCGAGTTCCTCAGATCCACGACCCTCTGGCTAAAGAAGTTCTTCCTAATCTCTTTTTTATATGATTAACCTCTAATTTTCAGACTATGACCCCTTTTCCTTGATTCACCCACCAAGGGAAACATCTCACCCGCATCCACCTTTCCAAATACGAAATGCCTCTATGAGATACTCCTCTCATTCTTTCTCCTATACTCCAATGATTACAACCCAAGAGCTGCCAAACGCTCCTCGTACATTAGCCCTTGCATTCCGGGAATCATCCTAGTAAATCTCCTCTGCACCCTCTCCAACAACATCACATCCTTTCTAAGATAGGGGGCCCAAAACTGCACACAGTTCTCCAAATGAGGTATCACCAGTACCCCATAGAGCCTCATCAACACTATTCCTCTTGAAATGAATGCCAACATAGCAATCGCTTTCTTCACTACCAATCCCACCTGGTCATTAACTTTTAGGTTTCCCTGCACGAGGACACCCAGGTCCCTTTGCACATCCGAGGTCTGAATTTTCACCCCATTCAAACTCCTTTGGAGTTCTGAAATGGTGCACATAACGAGTCAATGAGGGTTGATTTAAACAGTGGTTTTCAAACTTTTTCTTTCCACCCACATCCCACCTTAAGCAATGCCTTACTCATCACAGAGCACCGATGGCCTAGAGAATACTTAAAGTGGGATGTGAGTGGAAAGAAAAAGGTTGAGAACCACTGGCCTAGACGCTCCCTCCATGGGAAACAACCTTTCTACATCTACTCTGTCCGTGCCTGTCGACATTTCAAATGTTTCAATGAGATTCCTCCACATTCTCCTAAATTCCAACGAATACAGGCCAAGAGCTGTCAAAAGCTCCTCACTCATGTGATAACCCAGTGGTTCTCAACCTTTTTCTTTCCGCTCACATCTCACTTTAAGTATTCCCTCTTCAATCAGTGCTCCGTGATGAGTAAGGGATTGTTTAAGGTGGGATGTGGGTGGGAAGAAAAAGTTTGAAACCCACTGTTTTAATCATCCCTCATGGACTCGTTATGTGCATGGTTTCAGAACTCCAAGGAAATGGGCCAATGACAATTTTTCTCCAGCAAAATATTTCAGTAATAATTGGGTCTCGAGCAGTGATTTTCAACCTTCCCTTCCCACTCACATCCCACCTTAAGCAATCCCTTACTGATCTCAGAGCACCGATGGCACAAGGGTTGCTTAAAGTGGGATGTGAGTGTGAAGAAAAGGGTTGAGAACCATTGGGTTACAACATTACAGCACAGAACAGGCCCTTCAGCCCTCGATGTTGTGTCAACCTACCAAAAAATAACTCAGACCTCCCTACCTTACAACCCTCTATTTTTCATTCATCCATGTGCCTATCTAAGAGTCTCTTAAATTCTGCTGATGTTCCAACCTCCCCCGGCAACGCAATCCAGGCGTCCACAACTCTCTGTGTTTAAAAAAAACTTACCCCTTAAACTTTGACCAGGTGTCAGAGAGATATCGACTGGGTGCAGGCCAGTGGGACAAGGCAGAATAATAGTTTGGCAGAGACTAGAAGGGTCAAAGGGCTTGATTTCTGTGCTGCAGCGCCCCCTTGCTGCCGGCGGTCGACATTGTGGTGCTCCCTTCCCGGGTCCTCGACCTATGACCCATCGATGGCTCCCTCCCTGCCTTGCCCCAAGCCCAGCGTTACCTTTGACCTCCAGCTGGGCCAGGTCCTGAGCGTCGTCGATGCCGTGCTGCACCCCGCAGCGGTAGATGCCGGTGTCATTGCGGATGAGGCGGCGGATGGACAGGGAGACATCAGTGGCTGTCGCCAGGTAGTTGGGCAGCTCCACCCGCCGGCTGTATCGCTCGCTGACCTTCACCTTCTGCACGGTGGCCACCAGGATGTCCCACTCGTTGCCGTCTCGGATCAGGCTCCACTTCACCCGGGGCGCCGCAGGAGCCAGCGGACGCTTGGCATAGCTGGCAAAGCAAGGGATGGTCACCGAACCGCCCAGGACGCCCTGCAAGGGGGCTCTGGTCCCTGTGGTCACCACCAAGGCACTCTCTTCATCTGCGGGGTGGGGGGGGGGGGGAACAGTCATTTGGAACAATGACCATTACAGTATAGTACAGACCCTTCAGCCCTCAATGTTGTGATGACCTATATATTCCTGCCGAATTTTTAAAAATATGTAAACCCTTCAGTAGTAGGGATTGTGCAGGGGAAGGGGTTCACGCGACCTCTCCGTCTGGAACCTAGTTGAAAGTCGCATCACTTGTCAATCAAGGTTGGAATCCACCCACCTGTTAGTGCACGGCTGACCACTTACTCCTTACTGGTTACTTGGGCTGGACTCCCCAACTTACTGCACCTTTAAATGCCCACCTCATGGAGTAGCTCATCCTCTTTGCTCCTCGGTCCTGTCTACGATCGCTGCTTCACGCCCGGTCGTGAACTGTGGACATTGCTGGAGGAGTCGTTGGTAAGGTGTACACGACACTGAGAGCAGGACCATAGCATGGTGTGGAAAAATTTAGCATGGAGCTGACTCTGTTGGAACAGGGAATGGGGAGTGTGTGTTGAAGTCCCTGTCTGTTTGTGTGTGCTAGTTACTGAACATTAATGCACGTGTGTGAGAGAGAGAGAGTAGGCGGACACTGATATCGAAGATTGCTGTATCCCATGTGACCGCCTAAGTAGTTTTAGTATCAAGTGTAGTTTCATCTTCCTCGTTATGATTTCCCCATATGTGCAATAAAGATCATCCTTTGTTTGTTTAGCCTGTGTCTGGACTCGCTTCTCTGTGAACCCATCGCGAACCTGATTTAATCTCACGTGACACCTTCCGACCTCATAACCCTCTGTTTTTCATTCATCCATGTGCCTTAAATGCCCCTAATGTTCCAGCCTCCACCACCAACCTTGGCAATGTATTCCAGGCCCCCACAACTCTCTGTGTTTAAAAAAAACTTAACCCCGATGACTCCCCTAAACTTTCCTCAATTCACTTTGTACAGATGTCCCCTGGTGTTTGCTATTCTCACCCTGGGAAAAAGGCGCTGGCCATCCACCTTATCTACGCCTCTCATATATCTTGACCTCTATTAAGTCTCTGATTCAGAGAGTAAAGTCACAGCTCTGCTAACCTTGCCTCATAAGACTTATTTTCCAATCCAGACAACATACTGGTAAATTCAGGCCTGTAGTGTCGCGAACCAGGGAGATGTATTAAAACTTCTTACGGTTAGGGTGGTGAAGAAGGCTTTGGGTATGCTGGCCTTTATAAATCATAGCATAGAATATAGGAGCTGGGAGGTGATGTTGAGACTGTTCAAGGCATTGGTGAGGCCACGTTTTGAATACTGTGAACAGTTCCCGTCCCCAAATTATAGGAAGGATATCAGTAAGGCAGAGAGGGTGCAGGGAAGATTTACTAAAATATTGCCTGGATTGCAGTATCAAGAATACAGAGAAAGATTGAGTAGACTGGGTCTTTATTCATTGGAGCATAGAAAGTTGAGAGGGGATTTGATAGAGGTATTTAAAAATATGAGGGAAATAGATAGAGTGGATGTAAATAGGCTCTTCCCCCTGAAGGTAGGAGAGATTGGAACAAAGGATCATAAGTTAAGGGTGAGGAGGTAAAACTTTAGAATTACTTCTTCACTCAGAGAAGAGGTGGTTGAAGCAGGGTCAATTCTGTCATTTAAGAGGAGGTTGGATGAGTGCATGGATGTGAGGGGGTTGGAGGGTTCTGGGCAGGGAGCAGGTATATAACCACTTACAGCACAGAACAGGCCAGTTCGGCCCTACTAGTCCATGCCGTAGCAAATCCACACCCTCCTAGTCCCACTGACCAGCACCCGGTCCATACCCCTCTAGTCCCCTCCTATCCATGTAACGATCCAGTCTTTCCTTAAATGTAACCAATGATCCCGCCTCGACCACGTCTGCCGGAAGCTCATTCCACATCCCCACCACCCTCTGCGTAAAGAAATTTCCCCTCATGTTCCCCTTATAATTTTCCCCCTTCAATCTTAAACCATGTCCTTTAGTTTGAATCTCCCCCTTTCTTAATTGAAAAAGCCTATCCACATTTACTCTGTCCCTTTTAAAATCTTAAACACCTCTATCAAGTCCCCTCTCAATCTTCTACGCTCCAGAGAAAAAAGCCCCAGTCTGCACAACCTTTCCCTGTAACTCAGACCCTGAAATCCTGTCAACATTCTCGTGAACCTACTCTGCACTCTCTCTATTTTGTTTATATCTTTCCTATAATTTGGTGACCAAAACTGTACACAGTACTCCAAATTTGGCCTCACCAATGCCTTGTACAATTTCATCATAACCTCCCTACTCTTGAATTCAATACTCCGATTTATGAAGGCCAACATTCCAAATGCCTTCTTCACCACACCATCTACCTGAGTATCAGCCTTGAGGGTACTATTTACCATAACTCCTAAATCCCTTTGTTGCTCTGCACTCCTCAATTGTCTACCATTCAATGTATATGACCTATTTAAATTTGCCTTTCCAAAATGTAGCACCTCACATTTATCTGTATTAAATTCCATCAGCCATTTCTCAGCCCACACCTCCAGCCTTCCTAAATCACCTTTTAATCTACAGTAATCTACCTCACTGTCCACAACACCACCAATCTTTGTGTCATCCGCAAACTTGCTTATCCAATTCTCCACCCCTATTTCCAGATCGTTAATATATACTTGAAGGAGGTGAGCGGGCCATCGGTGCTCTGTGATTAGTAAGGGATTGCTTAAGGTAGGGAGGGTTGAGAACCACTGCTCTAGACCCAATTGTCACTGAAATATTTTTAAAAATAGACTAGAGAAGTTCACTTAAATCGGTGCAGACTAGAGGGGCCGAGATGGCCTGTTTCCATGCTGTAATTGTTATGTGTTAAGAGTAAAAGCCGGGGCTTTGGAGAGCATCTGCTGAGGAGACTGTAGAGAGACTCGGATCGATGCAGAGAACGGGGCAAAGAGGTGGCAGATCAAAATACAGTGTCGGAAAGGGTACGGTCAAGCACATTGGCAGAGGAAGCAGATTATTATTTAGATGGGGAGAAAATCCAAAATTCCCAGGTGCGGAGGGGAGTTGGGAGTCCTCGTGCAGGATCCCCACCTCTAGGCCGAGTCTCCAGGCGGAGAAGAGGGTGACTGCGAGGTTGGCGTTCATATCATGACGGATGGCATACAAGAGCAGGGATGCGACGTTGAGACTCTACAAAGCACGGGTGAGTCCTCACTTGGAGACTGGGTGCAGTTTTGGGCGCTGGGGAGGATTCAGAGATTTACTCGAATGATACCAGGAATGAAAGGGTTAGCATGTGAGGAACGTCTGCCGGGGTCATGGTCGTGAAGTCCAGGAGAATGACTGGGGAAGGGAAGGTCCTCATATGTATCTTTGCTCTATAAAGTACACTCTTCGACCTGCTGATTGTGTTCCTAATTCAATCACGGCGCCCCCCCCCACCTGTTTTACTCCTTACTGCGGCCCCTGGATACACGGAGTCCCTCCTCACCTTGCACCCCACCCCACAGCGGCGCAGCGACACCGGCCTCCTGAATCAGCAGCCACAACAGGAGATAGTCCAGCATGTCTGTCCTGGAACAAGAAGCAGAAGACAAGGTGACATCACAGAACACTGGCCCTTCCTGCGCTCTCCTCCCTCCCAACTCTGCATTGAACTGTCCGCCGTCATTTATAGCAAACGCACCATCAGCAGGACGTCACCCACTCCCGTCCTCTCTCCCTCTTGCCAAGGCCAAGACTGTCGTCATCCAATTGCATGAGTACAACCCGACGGAACCGCGCTCTCCGGTCTTTGGTGCAAAGCACGCAGATGCACCACTGGACATAGCACGCATACAGACACACAATACACGCGCAGTATTTTTGTATGCGCAACTAAATGGTGTTTTGTGAATACGGGGGTCTCGGAGGGTGAGTGTGAGTCGTTCCTTTGTCCGTTCAGCATTCTCGCTGCCTGTGGGAAGAAGCTGTTCCTCAGCCTGGTGGTGCTGGTTTTGATCCTCCTGGATCTCTTCTCCAATGGGAGCAGCTGAAAGATGTGTCCCAGATACCCCTACCATGGGAAACATCCTCACCACATCTGCCCTGTCCAGGCCTTTCAGCGTTCAAAACTCCTCAATTAGATCCCCCTCTCACTCATCCTTCTGTACTCCAGCAAGTACAGTCCGAGTGCCGACAAATGGTCCCATGTGTGACCGAGATGTCAGGTTCTCAATGATCCCGGTTGATTGCGTTGATGGGGGAAAGGAGACTCCAGTGATTCTCTTCGCCACTCATTGTCCTGTGGATTGACCTCCGATCTATTTCTCTGCAGCGACTGTACCCACACTGTGATGAAGCCGGCCAGGACGCTCTGGACAGAGCTTCTGTAGAAGGTTGGCATGATGGTGGCTAGTACCCACCTCAGTCTTCTCAGGAAGTGAACCTTCCTAACAAGTGAGGAGATGTTGAGTGTCTACGATAGGTCACTAGTTAAGTGGACTCCAAGGAGCTTGGTGTCTCCCCCTCTCTCCACTCTAGAGTTGTTGGTGTGTAGTGGAGGATGATCATTCCTGCTCCTCCTGATGCCTGCGATCATCTCCTTCGTCTTGTCCGCGTTGAGATTCACGCACCTTATCATGAGATTTTCCACCTCTTCTCTGTAGTGAGGTTCATCGCTGTTGCGAATGAAGGTCTCTCCCCAACCCCCCCCCCCCCCACCAGCAGCCATTAATTCTTCAGGCCTCGAGGGTCCACCTTTCACCTGCTGACCCTGCTCCCGCCTCCCCTGCCCCTTTTCAGTCCTGAAGCCGGGTTTCCCACCTAAAATTATCACGTCAACCTGTCGAGTCTTCCCCGCCATTCTAATCATGACCTGATCCATCCTCCCACTCGGCCCCACTCCCCGTAAGCCATGATGCCCTGACTAATCAAATACCTGTCGATCCTTGATTCAGAATCAGGATTTATTGTCAAGAGCAAGTCATAAAATTTGAAGTTTTGCAGCAGGATCTAAGTGCAAACATTCATATTATAACCATCTCACAACATTACTATAAAAATAACAGTGCACGAAAAGTCAGGCAGCGTCTGTGGTTCATTGATCATTCAGGAATTAGATGGTGGAGGGGAAGAAGCCGTCCTTGTGCCGCTGAGCGTTCGTCGTTAGGCTCCTGTACCTTTACCCCAATGGTAGCAAAGTGAAGAGGGCATGGCCTGGATGGTGGGAGTCCTTGAGGATAGAGGCTTATTTTTTAAGACACCCCCCTTGTGTTGATGTCCTCGATGGAGTGAGGTCTGGGGCCTGTGATGTCGCAGGCCAAGTGAACAACCCTCTGGAGTTCATTCTTGTCCTGAGAGTTGGCGCCTCCATACCAGGCAGTGATGCGGCCGGCCAGAACGCTCCCCACGGTCCACCTGGAGGTTTACGAGAGTCTTCGGTGACCTACCAAATCTCCTCAGACACCTCACAAAGTATAGCCACTGGAGAGCCTTCTTCATGATGCCATCCACATGGCGGCTCCAGGACAGATCCTCGGAGATGTTGACCCCCAGGAATTTGAAGTTCTTGACCCTCTCCACTATTGAGCCCTTAAGGAGGACGTGTTCCCCTGACTTCCTCCTAAAGTCCACAATCATCTCCTTGGTTTTGCTGACATGACACCACTCGACGAGCTGATCCATCTCCCTTCTGTTCACTTCCTCGTTGCTGTCTGTGATTCTGCTGACAACTGTGGTGTCATTGCCAAATTTGTAGATGGCACTGGAACTGCACTTGGCCACACAGTCGTGGGTGTTTAATGAGTAGAGGATTGGTTAACTGACAGAAGGCAGAGAGTCAGGATAAATGGGCGTTTTTCTGACTGGCAGACATTGGGGGGCCGCAGGGGTGGGTGCTGGGCCTACAGCTGTTCATCATTTGCATTGATGATTTGGAAGAGGGGACAGAGTGTTGTGTAGTCAAGTTTGCAGATGATACTAAATTGAGTGGAAAAGCAAATTGTACAGTGGGTGTGGAGAGGCTGTATAAGGATACAGTTAAATTAGGTGAGTGGGCGAAGGTCCGGCAGATGGAGAACGTTAGTAAATGCGAGGTCATCCACTTTGGTAGGAAAAATGGTGAAAGACTGCAGCCTGCTGTCATGGAGGGCTTGTGCTTGAATCGTAAAAAATTGAGTTGCAGGTACAACAGGTTATTAAGAAGGGAAATGGAACGTTGGCCCTCATCGCTGGAGGAATCAAATTCATGAGCAGGGAGGTCATGCTGAAACTGTAAAAGGTCCTGGTGAGGCTGCATCTAGGGCACTGCGTGCAGTTCTGATCTCCATCCTTGAGGAAGGATGGACTGGCCTTGGAGGCAGTGCAGAGGAGGTCCACCAGGTTGATCCTGGAGATGAGGGGGGTTGACCTATGAGGAGAGACTCAATCAGTGGTTCTCAACCTTTATCTTTCCACTCGCATCCCATTTTAAGCAATCCCAATGCCATCGGTCTCTGTGATTGCTTCAGGTGGGATGTGAGTGGAAAGGGAAGGTTGAGAATCACTGCTCTAGACCCAATTGTTACTGAAATATTTTGCTTGAGAAAAATTGTCATTGGTCCATTTCCTTTGGAGTTCTGAAACCATGCACATAACGAGTCAATGAGGGACGATTAATAAAATGGGTTTCAAACTTTTTCTTTCCATCCACATCCCACCAAAAGCAATCCCTCACTAATCACAGAGCACTGATGGCCTAGGGATTACTTAAAGTGATACGTGAGTGGAAAGAAAAAGGTTGAGAACCACTGGACTAAATTGTCTGGGATTATACTCACTCAAATTCAGAAGAATGAGAGGAGAACTTATAGAAACATCTAAAATTATGAAAAGGATAGATAAGATAGAGCCAGGAAAATTGTTTTCACTGGCAGGTGAGACCAGAACTAGGGGACACAGTTTCAAGTTTCAGGGGGGTAGATTTAAGACGGAGAGTCATGAATCTGTGGAATTCTCTGCCCAGGGAAGTGGTTGAAGCAACTTCATTAAACATATTTAAGGTTCAGTTAGATAGATTTTTATATTAAAAAGGAATTAAGGGATATGGGGGAAAGGCAGGAAGATGGAGTTAAGTCAATGATCAGATCAGCCATGATCTTATTGAATGGCGGAGCAGGTTCGATGGGCCGGATGGCCAACTCCTGCTGCTATTAAAATTTGGATATCACGTGATGTCCCTGATGCCAGGGAGGGGGGTTGAGGAGAAAGGGAGGGGTGAAGAGCTGGAAGGGTTACAGAGGTAGGGAGGGGTGAAGGGGCTGAGTGGGGAGATACAGAGATGCATAGAGGTGTAGTGATTGGACTGCAGAGATGGAGGGTGTAGTGACTGGGTTACAGAGATGGGGAGGGGTGTAGTGATTGGGTTAGAGAGATGGGGAGGAGTATACAGCAGGAGGGATTTACAGAGACAGGAAAGGATGCAGGGGCCAGAGTGAGATGGGGGTAGGGTATACAGAGATGGGGAAGGATGTAATGATTGGATGGATGAGAGAGATGGGGAGGGCTGTAATGGTTAGTTTACAGAGATGATGTGAGAAGGGGTATAGTGATTAGGTTAGAGAGATGGGGAGGGGTGCAGAGCTGAAGGGGTTTACACTCAATTCACAAGGGGTAGAGTATTCAGAGATGAGGAGGGGTGTAATGCTTGGATGACAGAGATAGGAAGGAATGTCATGGTTGGATGACAGACATCGGGAGGGGTATAGTGATTGAGTTAGAGAGATAGGGAGGGGTGTAGTGGTTGGATGACAGAGATGGGAAAGGGCATAGTGGTTGGGTGACAGATGGGGAGGGGTGTAGTGGTTGGGTGACAGAGATGGGGAAGGGTATAGTGATTGTTAAAGATAAGGAGGGGTGTAGTGGTTGGGTGACAGAGATGGCGAGAGGTGTAGTGGTTGGGTGACAGAGATGGGGAGGGGTGTAGTGGTTGGGTGACAGAGATGGCAAGAGGTGTAGTGGTTGGGTGACAGAGATGGCAAGAGGTGTAGTGGTTGGGTGACAGAGCTAGGGAGGGGTGTGGTGGTTGGGTGACAGATGGGGAGGGGTGTAGTGGTTGGGTGACAGAGATGGGGAGAGGTGTGTTGGTTGGGTGACAGAGATGGGAAAGGGCATAGTGGATGGGTGACAGATGGGGAGGGGTGTAGTGGTTGGGTGACAGAGATGGGAAGGGGCATAGTGGTTGGGTGACAGATGGGGAGGGGTGTAGTGGTTGGGTGAAAGATGGGGAGGGGTGTAGTGGTTGGGTGACAGAGATGGGGAGGGGTATAAGTGGTTGGGTGACAGATGGGGAGGGGTGTAGTGGTTGGGTAACAGATGGGGAGGGGTGTAGTGGTTGGGTGAAAGATGGGGAGGGGTGTAGTGGTTGGGTGACAGAGATGGCGAGAGGTGTAGTGACTGGGTGACAGAGATGGGGAGGAGTGTAGTGGTTGGGTGACTGAGATGGCGAGAGGTGTAGTGATTGGGTGATAGACAAGGGGAGGGGTGTAGTGGTTGGGTGACACAGATGGTGAGGGGTGTGTTGGTTGGGTGATAGACATGGGGAGGGGTGTAGTGGTTGGGTGACAGAGATGGGGAGGCTTGTGTTGGTTGGGTGATAGACATGGGGAGGGTTGTAGTGATTGGGTTAGAGATGGGGAGGGGTGTAGGACTGGAGGGTTTTACAGAGATAGTGAGTGGTACAGGTGCCAGAGTGGAGGCAGGGTGGAGTGGGGTCTCGGGATTGGATTTCAGAGATGGAGAGGGATTCCAAGATCAGAACAGATTAAAAATATTTGCTCTGGGGTAACTGGGGAGAGGAATCCCATCTCCCCTGTTATGGAGACGGTGCTCGGTCTCCTGTGCTCTAGCTCCCCCCCTCCACCCCCATCCCTCCTGCCAGCTGACCCGAATCTCTGGATGCAGGGAATGTGAATCGCTCCATCCAGCCTGTGATGGCAAGTTCCTTTAATCTCCCTGGCAGTGCACACAAAGAAAGCCCACCCTTCTGCAGGCAGCTCACGTCCCCACTGAGCACCTCTCGGCGATTGCAGGCCGGCCCGAAATCCTTCCTTCTCACCGAGGATGAACCGCAGCCCCTGCTCCCATCTGCCAGGAATTTCACTGCAGTTCTACGACCTTCCGAAGTAAAGGTCTGCAGACACCGTGATGGGAGTAAAATCACAACGCTGGAGAAACTCAGCAGGTCAAACAGCGAACTTTATGTAGCAAAGATAACGATACAGAACCAACGGTTCGGGCTTCAGCCCTTCATCGAGGAGTGGGAAAATGTCGGCAGGCGCCCGAACAAAATAGTAGGGGATGGGGGAAGGAGCCCGGACCCACAGGCAGGAGGTAATAGGTGGATAAGGGAGGGAGGGCACAGCAGCAAACTGGGGGAGGGGTGAATAGAGAGGGAAGTGGGATGGAGTGCTGAAGGAAAGAAGAGGGATGGGGAATGGAGGGAGAAGCCGGAGAGGTTGACATTATTGCCGTCCAGTTGGAGAGGGCCCAGACAGGAAATTGAGTGCTGCCCCTCCATTTTGCGGATAGCCACTCCATCCCTCCCCCTGTTTGCTGCTGTGACCTCCCTCATCCACTGCATTTTACCTCCCTTGAAGCAGGTCAAGGGGAAATTAGTTGGAGATCCCCCAGATGGGAGCCGCCCAGAGCAAAAGGAGCAGCGGCTCAGGGCTGGAATCATTACCCCCTCCCAAACCTCCCCAGCCAGAAGGGAGTTCATTGGGGAACTGGAAGGGTGGAGGGTGGGCGACAGGGCTACGAAAAGAGCTACAGTGAAAAGGAACGATTAACAAGGAAGGGCAGGATGAGAGGGGAGTGAAACGCCCGAGTCTGCAGACGCTGTGAGTGAAAACACACGGAAATGCCAGGGGATCTCAGCCGGGTCTCGCAGGGTCCACAGCTGGTAAAGATAGAGCATCGAAGGCCTCAAAGAATAAGCAAAGAAGAGGGTGTGTCAGGATGGAGAGCGCTGGCTGGGGGAGGGGTCCAGCCCAACAGAACTGGATCTGATAAGAGGAGAGGGGAGAATTGATTTTGACTCTGTGATAGGAGACGGTGGGGGTTGGGGGGGGGAGGAGAGAGGGTTGGTGGGGGGAGGAGAGAGGGTTGGTGGGGGGGGGGGGAAGGAGAGAGACAGAGCAGGGGGAAAGACGACGGAGCAAGAAATGGGGAGAGGGGTGGTTTAACGGAAACCGGAGCAGTCGATGCCAATTCCATCCGGTTGGAGGGCACCCCGATGGAAGATAAGGTGTTCCTCTAATTTGCCAGTAGTCTCAGTCTGGCAGCGCAGGGAATAGGGGCAGAGGATTGATTCACTGGTCCACGCTATTTTGGCGGTCAGAGATGCCCAGCGAAGCGATCTCCCGGCTTGCGTCCAGTCTCTCCAACGTAGAGGAGACGGGAGCACCGGACGCAGTAGACGGACCCCTGCAGATTCACAAGGGAAGTGTTGCTTCAGTTGGAAGGACGGTTTGGGGGCCCCGAATGACGGTGAGGGAGGAGGTGTGGGCTTGAGTGGAGCGTCTCCTGTGGTCGCAGGGGGTAGGTGCCAAGGGGGTGATTGGTGGGGAGGGAGGAGTGGTCACTGCGGGAGGCAGAGAGGGGAATATGCGTCTGGTGCTGGGATCACATAGTCGGTGGAGGAAATAGCGGAGGAGGATGTGTTGGACGCGGAGGCTGGTAGGGACAAAAGGAACCCTGTCCTTGTTGCATTTGGAAGGGGCCAGGGAAGATGTGCGGGTAATGGAGGATACGCGGGTGAGAGCTAAATTGATGGAAGGAAAAGGGGAATGGGGGTGGGGAGAGGATTGAGGGGGGGGAATCAGAGAGAAGGGTGACAGAGGTGGGGAAGAGAGAGGGGGCGGGAGGAGCAGGGACGGTGACGGGAGTGCAGAGAAGAACTTGGATATTTGATGTGGCAACGATACAGGGTTTTCACTGCAGCAGTGCATTCTGGGATTAAACGTGCTCCATTGCTCAGGCGCAATTAATATCCTACCTGTCAGGAAGATGCAAAACTAAATCCCTCCACCACTCACCATGTCTGTATTTGTCTTCCACACCCCCACACCCCACTCTGATCCCTGCAGGGAGAGAGGATGATATATAGGGGCGAGGCCAGGGGTCGAGGAGAACATAATTCAGCTCGACCAGACTTTACGGTCTCGGTCTATCACCCCGTCAGGAACATGAAATGCAAACGAACCAGATCATCACTCAGAACTGTACTGACCCTCTATAGGAGGGGCGATGCGGAGGGAGCGCCTCGGGGAGGGGCGATGCGGAGGGAGCGCCTCACGGGGGGAGGGGTGATGCGGAGGGAGCGCCTCACGGGGGGACGGGTGATGCGGAGGGAGGGGCGATGCGGAGGGAGCGCCTCACTAGGGAGGGGCAATGTTGAGGGAGCGCCTCACTAGGGAGGGGCAATGTTGAGGGAGCGCGACGCTGGGGGAGGGTCAACGTTGAGGGATGGAGGGAGGGAAGGTCGAGGGATAAGGGAGGAAAGGATTGAGAGATGTGGGAGAGAGGGATGGAGGAGGGAAGGGTTGAGGGATGAAGGAGGAGGGAAGTTTGAGGATGAGGGAGGGAGGAAAGGATTGAGAGATGTGGGAAAGAGGGATGTGAGGGAAAGGTTTGAGGGAGAGAAGGGTTGAGGAATGAGAGAGGGAGGGAAAGTTGAGAGATGAGGGAGAAAGGAAAGGGATGAGGAGGGAAAGGTTGAGGAATGAGAGGGGAAGGGTTAAGGGATGAGGGGAAGGGTTGAGGGATGAGGAGGGAAAGGTTGAGGGATGATAGGAAAAGGGTTGAAGGATGAGGGAGGGAAAGGTTTAGGGATGATAGGGGAAGGGTTGAAGGATGAGGGAGGGGATGGAGGGAGGAAAAGAAAGGTTGAGGGAGAGGGAGAAAGTTGAGAGATGAGGAATAAGGGAGGGAAGGATTGAGAGATGTGGGAGAGAAGGATGAGGAGGGAAAGGGTGAGGGGAGAGAGGGAAAGGTTGAGGGATGAGGTGGAGAGAGAAGGGATGAGGACGGAAAGGTTGAGGGATGAGAAGGGAAGGGTTAAGGGAGGGAAGAGATGAGGGAAAGTTGAGGGAAGAGATGAGGGAGGGAAGGAAGGTTTGAGAGGAACAGGGGAAAGGTTGAGGGATGAGAAGGGAAGGGTTAAGGGAGGGAAGAGATGAGGGAAAGTTGAGGGAAGAGATGAGGGAGGGAAGGAAGGTTTGAGAGGAACAGGGGAAGGAAGAGATGAGCCCAGTCTTTCCAGGTCAGAGAGGTGTGAAGAGGGTTTCCAGACTGCGCTGAAGCCAGCAGGTCACCCTGGGCTGGAGTGTTCACCAGCTCTGTCGAGAGTCGGCCGGCGCAGCCAAGGTTAACGACAAACTGTTCATATGAAGTGACCTAGATTTAATCTCCTCTCATCACTCCTGTTCAGTCTTCTCTCCCCTTCCCCTTTTCACTCACCGACTCCCCCTCCGAACCCCTTCCTCGCACTCCGCTCAGCTGGGAGACCTCATCTAGGCCCCCTTCTCTTACCACTATAATAATGCAGCTGGGAATCTCTCTCCCTCCCCTTCTCACGAAGAGACAGAATGAGAGAGAGAGAGAGAAAAAGAGATATGAAGAGGGAGAGACGCGGGGGGGGGGGGGAGAGACAGAGACCCACAGATTCCCACACACATAAATACACGCGGAGACATACGAAATCACGGAGGCGAACGCATCGAAAATGAGCACAAGAGAAGGGAACCCGGCGGACCAGGGAAAACAACGAACTGGAGAGTCAAAATTAAAAGAGGGATTGACGTTATCGGGAAAAGTGCGGAGAGTGAAGTCGAAGGAAAAGAGGGGAGTGAGAAAGGGAGAGGGGAGGGAGATGGGGAGAGAGAAGAAAATGGAGGGAGATGGGGAGGGAAATTGAATGAGGGAGAGGGGAGGTAGGATAGTCGGGGAGATGGAGAGAGAGAGGAGGCAGAGGGAAAGGGGAAGATGGAGAAGAGGTGGAAAGCTTCGGGAAGAGGGGAGAAAAGAGAGGGAAGGGTGGGGAGCGAGGAGACGATTGGGTAGAGGGGGAAAGAGGCAGACGGAGGGGACGAGACGGAGATGTCACCTTGGGTTTCGCTGCCGCTGTATGCGACTGGTGCCGTGCGAATGGATCCCGGACGGGGAGCAGCGCGGGGCTGACGAAATGGAGCCGGGACCGAGCTCCTTGGGCCGGGAGAGGTGGGGGGGGGGGCGGGGGAGGGGAGAAGAGAGGGCTGCGTTAACGCTTCTCTTCAAAGGACATAATTCTGCTCACCCCCTGAATGTAGTTCAATTCAAGGACATTCGGCCCATCTGCAAGGGGCTACCCGCTCTGATAATGCACCAACTCGTCGCCACTTCACAGGACTAAAACTCCAATTACTTATTCCTTCAAACAGAAACAGTTCTCCTACTTTTGTTGCTAATAATTAACTAAATAAATCAATAGCGAATGGCATTCGCAAAAACTGACAATCGCAATGAAGTCCTTCTGGCCAGTTTTTGAGTGGTGTTAATTTCAGGGCGCATGCGTCGCTTGAGTCGCGGACACTGCAGTAAATTCCCTCTCTGCCCGGATTCAGGATCGGAGAAACTCTGATCCAGTGCAGAGCGCACGGGAAAGAGGTGGGGGGAGGGAGGAGAGAGGGAGAGTTGAGATGGAGAGAGAGAGAGAAGGAGAAAAAGGAAAGGGAGAGATTGTTGGAGAGAGATCGAGATGAAGAAACAGGGAGAGATGGAGAATGGGAGATGGAGAGAGATGATGGAGAGACCGATAGAGAGAGGTAGAGAAAGACAGAGCGAGGGAGGGAGAGTGAGAGACAGCGAGGAGGGAGATACAGAGAGAAAGAGGATGTGAGTGAGAGACAGAGAGAGATGGGGAGGAGAAATTGAGGGAGAGAAGGATGGGAGGAGAGTTAGCAAGAGAAGAGAGCAAGAATGAGACTCACAAAACGTACCCAGATATGCGATACCATCGTCAAACTTGACGCGCAGTTTCTTCGCTTCCAACCCCCGCGCCGCCGGACGCTGCCCCTGATACACGGGAGCAGGAAGGGGCTCCTCGACCCCCGAGTCCATTCCACCTCTCAACCAGCCCCATTCTCCCCGACACCCGCATTTGCAGTGGCTCCTCCGTTCCCGTCCCAATCGCAAATTTACCTCCACTAATCGTTTAGGGCCCTGCTGGTCTTGACGAGGGCAGCGGTGAACCGCGTGGGATCCAAGGGTGAACGTGGTCCATCCTCACAGAGACATCCGCGAACCGGGTGGGTTCTTCGTTTCGTAGTTCCTGCCACTTTTCGGGCAATGTCAGCACGTCACCGACAACCCCGGGATTCTTTTTTCCTGCGGGAGAGGCAGAATGACCATTTATTGGAAGGGCAGGCTAAAACTGTACACCAGGAAACAAATAAAGAACTGTAAACTGGGCAAAACAGAAAAAAAAACAATCAATAAAGTGGAGAATGAGTTTGTCGTTGAGAAGTCTGATGGGAGCTGTTCCTGAACTTGGTGGGTGCGAGTCTTGTGGCACCGACACCTCTTCCCTGATGGCAACAGTGAGAACATGTGCTGGGTGGTGCGTGCCCTTCATCATTGCTGCTGGTCTTCCCTGTGGATGTTCTCCACGGTGGGGAGGGTTTTTTTTTACCCCGATGTCCTGCACTGCGTCCACTACCTTTTTGCAGGGCTTTATGCTCAGGGGTATTGGCGTCCCCCTACCAGTCCGACACGTATATGCCTGATCTTGGAAGCTCAGGCCTGCTCAGTCCTTGGAGGGGAGGCCGCCGGTGCCGTGGGTTTCTGCAAGGGGCGCTGGACGAAGTGCCTTATGGTAGATAAAGGAATGCCATGCATGTTACATTCTAAATGTAGCATTACATGACCCTTACCTTTACACCTTGTAGAAACTTTCCGGTGTCATATGGAACCTCCGCAAACTCCTGAGGAGGTAGAGGCGCTGACGTGCTTCCTTCATGATGCAATTGGTGTGCTGGGTCCAAGAAAGATCCTCCAAGATGGTGACTCCCAAGAGTCACACATTGAATGACACAGGAACAGGCCCTTTGGTCCACACAGAACATAGAACACTACAGCATAGGCCTGGCCCTTCAGCTCTTGATGTCGTGCTGACTCATATCTTCCTTAAAAAGAATACTAAACCCTCCCTACTCCCTCCCCAGATTTATTAGGTGATGGTTCAATTTATCCTTATGAACATTTTCTCCAACCCTCTCAAACGCCAGCATGTCTTATCTCAACGAGGCCCCCAAAACTGTACCCCGTACTCCAAGTGAGGGCTCACCAGTGCTTTATAGAGTCTCAACATCACATCCCCGCTCTTGTATCTTATCCCTCTAGCAATGAACGCCAACACTGTAGTCGGCCTTCTTCAACACCGACTTAACCTGGTATCGTGCACAAGGACTCCCAAGGCCCTTTTGCACCTCCGAATTTTCTCCCCATCTAATTAATAGCCAGCCTGTCTATTTCTTCTGCTCAAGTGTATGACTTTCCACTTTCCAATGTTGTCCCTGTGCCCATTTCCTGAGTGAATACTGATGTAAAAAAAAACATTTAAGATCTCCCCCATCTCCTTTGACTTCATACAAAGCCGACCAATCTGATCTTCAACGGGATCAATTTTGTCCCTTACTATTCTTTTGCTCTTAATATACGTGTAGAAACCCTTAGGATTTTCCTTCACATTGTCTGCAAAGCAACCTCGTGACTTCTTTTACCTTTCCTAATTTCTTTCCTGAGGTTTTTCTTGCATTTTTTAAAATTACTCCTGAAGTGCCTCATTTGCTTGTCACCTATACCTGCTCTACACCTTCCAAAACAGATCCCCAACATCCCTCAAAAACTAAGGTTGCCCATACTTTCTAACCTTGACTTTAATCCTGACAGGAACATACAAACTCTGTACTCTCAAAAATCTCACCTTTGAAGGACCTCCACTTACCTCGCACATCCTTGCCCGAAAACCACCTATCCCAATCCACGTGTTCTAGATCCTTTCTCAGTTCCTCAAAATTGGCCTTTCTCCAATTTAGAATCTCAACTCGGGGCACAGACCAATCCTTCTCCATAATTAACTTGAAATGGATCACTGGACCCAAAATGTTCCCCTACACATGTCTGTCACCTTGTCCTGTCTCGTTCCCTAATAGGAGATCCAGTGTTGCACTCTCTCTCGTCGGTACCTCTAGATATTGATTTAGAAAACCTTCCTGAACATATTTGACAAACTCCAACCCATCCAGCCTTTTTGCAGTATGGGTGTCCCCGTCAATGTGTGGAAAGTTAAAATCTCCTACAATCACCCCCTTATGTTTACTACACACATATGTTATCTCCTTACAAATGTGCTCCTCTTAATTCCCTCTGCCCATTAGGGGGCCTAAAACAACGGAATTATGGAACATTTTGCTGCCAATTGTGCCCCTCCTGCAACCAAGTTTCACTGATGGCTACAATATCATATTTCCATGTGTCAATCCATGCTCTAAGCTCATCCACCTGATTCACCAAGCTCCTTGTATTGAAATGTACACAAGAGAAAATGTCCCCATCGTTCACTCCTTTGATTTCCATCGACTTTTATGATCACCTCTCTTTCATTAATGTTAACAAATCTAGTTGTCCTTCTACCCTAATCTCCACACTCTAATTCTGATCTCCACCCCCCTGCTAAACAAGTTTAAACCCTCCCCAAATGATCTAGCAAACCTGTCACCCTCTCTCTCACCTTCAAACTATGGCCAGATACTTAACAGCGTGGAGGAACAGAAGGACCTTGGGATCTAAATCCATGCATCTCTCAAGGTTTCCGTGCAGGTTGGTAGGATAGTTAAGGTCTATGGGATGTTGTGCTTCATTAGTCAAGGGAGATTGAGTTCAAGAGTCGAGGAGTCATGTTGCAACTCTCCTGAGACCACACTGTTCAGTTCTGGTTACCTCATTACAGGAAGGATGTGGAAACCATGGAGAGGGGGCAGAGGAGATTCACCAGGATGTGGTCTGGATTGGAAAAACAAGTCATGAGGCAAAAGGTTATCAGAGCCAGGACTTTTCTCTCTGGAGCAAAGAAGGTTGAGAGAAGACTTAATCGAGGTCAACAAAATTCTGAGGCTTAGATAAGGTGGACGGCCAGTGCCTTTTACCCAGGGAGGGGGTAGAAAACACCAGAGAACATACAAAGTGAAGGGTGGGAGGTTTAGGGGCACTTTTTTAAAAAAAAACAAGGGTTGTGGGTGCCTGAAATGCATTGCTGGGGTGGGCGGGGAGGCTGGAACATTAGGGGCATGTGGATGAAAGATAAATAGAGGGTTATGAGGTAGGAAGGGATTTATTTTTGGGGGGGGGGGTAGAAATATATGGGTCAGCACAACATTGTGGGGTGAAGGGCTTGTACTGCACTGCTATGTTCTCGGGCGAGCTGGAGACAGCAGATATGCGTGAAAGAAAGACATTTACTGATTCAATTGGGGGTAAAAAGAAACCAGAAGCTTTTTGGATTTTATTGCTAGATGGCACTTTTTTTCCCCCTAATTGTTTGTTGAATAGGTTTTATATATCGATTTATTGTCATATAATAAAAAGTGTCATTGCAGAAAATTTGTTCTCGTTTGCCGAAATTGCCTGAAGCTCCTCAAAGAGTTCCTCAGTGGCTGAGTGTCCATAGATTCACTTCCAGCACCTCCTGCAGCACAGAGAAAGGTTGAGAACCACTGGGTTATCACACGAGGAGCTTTTGACAGCTCTTGGCCCCTATGCGTTGGGATTTAGGAGAATGAGGAGGGATCTCATTGAAACATTTGAAATGCTGACAGGCACGGACAGAGTAGATGTGGAAAGGTTGTTTGCACTGGAGGGAGTGCCTAAGACAGTGGTTCTCAACCTTTTTCTTTCCGCTCACATCCCACTTTAAGTAATCCCTACGCCATCGGGGCTCTGTGATTGCCTAAGGTGGGATGTGGATGGAAAGAAAATGTAATAGTCCCTCATTGACTCGTTATGTGCACCTTCAGAACTCCAATGGAAACAGGCAAATTACAATTTTTCTCCAGCAAAATATTTCAGTAACAATTGGGTCTAGATTAGTGATTCTCAACCTTCCCTTCCCATCCACATTCCACCTTATGCAATCCCTTACTAATCACAGAGCACCAATGGCATAGGGATTACTTAAAGTGGGATGTGAGTGCAAAGAAAAAGGTTGAGAACCACTGATCTAGGATAAGAGGGCACAACTTCAGGATTGAAGGGCGTCCACTTAGAACAGAAATGCAGTGGAATTCCTTCAGGCAGAGGGTAGGTAAATCTGTGGAATTTGCTGCCACAGTGGTTGTGGAGGCCAGGTCATTGGGTGTATTTAAGGCAGAGATTGATTGGTCCTTGATTAGTCAGGGCATCAAAGGGTATGGGGAGAAGGCCGGGCAGTGGGGCTGAGTGGGAGAATGGATCAGTTCACAATTGAATGGTGGGGCAGACTCAATGGGCCAAATAGCCCGTTTCTGCTTCTATGTCTCACGGTTGAAGAAATTTGGATTTTCTCTAACCTCATAGAAATTTATAAAATGTTGACAGATGTAACTGCAGTAGACGGTCTTTTCCCCATTTGGGAATGTCAAACCATGAGGACATCATCTTAAGATGAGAGGGGAAGTTTGATGGAGATGTACGAGGCATTTTTTAAGAGAAATTACAGAGTGGCAGATGCCTACTGCCAGGAGAGGTGGTGGAAGCAGATACAATAGCAATGTTGGGCAAACCTCACGATGTTGGGAGAAAAGTCGAGCACCTGGCGGAGAGGGGGGCCTTAAGGGAGAACATGCAAACTCCACAGAGAGGGCCCCCGTGATCAGGACTGAAGAAGAGTCTCTTTGGCTCTGCAGCTGACTGGTTCACTGCATTGGGAGGTTGCAGAGGACATGCAGAATACAGGTGTTGTGGCCACTCACTGAGATCAGTGGGATTCCCCTCTCTAAGGTTACAGGGGATTCTGCACCCTCTGACCATGATGGTTGAGTTTAATAGAACATACTGTGCAGATGCTGGCCCTCGGACTCTTGGCGGCTATTTAAAATTTAAGATTAGATTTATTACCTTTGTAAAAAACACAGTGGAATATTAGATGAAATCGCTTTTGTCTGCTATAAAGCAGACGGATTCACCATTGGTAGAAATTGCTTAAAGCATCTTACAGAGAAACAAAAGAAAGTCCACCCCCCCTCCCCTCCCTGAGTCACCGAGTGCCTCCAGCACTTCCACGGCCCCCGCAGAGTCCAGTCCAGGCCCGAGCTCCAAATTCGAGCCTATGACATGGTCAGGAACACTTCAGCACCCCCTTGCATCCTGGTTCCGATACCCGGTACCCAATCTACCAGATTGAGCCAGTCTCCGGCCTCTGTGGGTTCCCCATCTCGAGTCGCCAGCAGCCCGCCGCAAGCATTGGTCTTTTAGCGGCAGAGCCCCCTCACTGGTCCACCGTCGTGGTCACCGCCTCCGCTTCTACTTCTTAGATGGGGGGTAGGGTGGGGTGGTTCTCCCCCCCCCCCAGTTTTCTGGTGCCCTACACCAGTCCTCCACTCCCCTGGAGTTGGCAACCCCTCGTGGCTGCTGCCAATCAGAGGTGCAGGCCCCGCAGTCGCAGGAGTTTAAATAGAACTACCACTGGCCCCTTTAACGGGCCGCAGAAAGTCGGTAGGAAGCAGATGGCAGTTGGACCCCACTGCTCCTCGCACCCTGTGGGTCTACAGCAGCACCGCCATTTTACCACCTGTTTGTGCCTCTGCCTGGTAAATTAGCATCGTCCTTGCTCATCCTCCCCTCACCACTCTCTGAGGAGGCAAACCACACTTCCAATGGGGGGGGGGGAACATTTCTCTGATTCCCCTCCTTAGACAATCTAACTTGGAAATAAACCTATCCTCTTGACCGCACTGGTTCACCGTGTGACAGAGTATATAGAAACTTTTTTTGGGAGATAAATTGGAAAAGGTTTGTTAAAGTAGGTCACAGGCAAACACTTTAAAACAGATCTCATTTGAAATACTGGAGACATAGTGGCTTCTCACACCTTTTTGCAAGAGCTTTGAAGAGTGCTCAAGAGACTTCACTAATGGGTTATTAATGGCAATAGATGAGAGAGCAGGCTGGAGCCGCTGCTGTCTGAAAGGAGAATTTGGTGTTGTAAGAGGGTCATATGGTTTTGCAAGTAGAGAGAGTCAAACAGGCTTTCTCTCAGTCTCAGAGTGTGTATGTGAGAGAGAGAGAGAGAGAGAGAGAGAGAGAGAGATCACTTGACAGTGTTTCAGCCAGCATAAGTTGCTGGGACTGGAACAGGACCAGCTGGCAAGCTTTTGGAAGACGGCCTGGTCGAAGTTCATGCAAGAGGACTGGCTGTCTAATGTTTCACTTGGAATAAGAGAAACAGAAAGGAACTCTGTAGTGTTCTGAATGAAAGAGGTTATCATCTGCAGAAACCCTGAGGGGGGAAAGTTTTGTCAGCAAGACACTGAGGTGACTGATGGAAGTAAATCAGTTGTGTAAGTCCTGGAACAACAAATCTCTCTCTCTGAAAACTGACAAGAACCTTCCTGAGCGGTAACCTTTGAACACCAAAGCCTGGCGAACTTTATACATGTTAAATTCTGTGCACAGTATAAGAATTGCCTGCAACCAGTGAACTTGGAGGAATGAGATTGGACTGTGAACCAAATAACTTTTCTGAACTTACATACATATTACACACACATGCGCTTAGAATTAGAAGGGGTTATGTAAGTCAATTGAATTGAATTAAAGTGTGATTCTGTTTTCATGTTTAAAGATAATTAAAAGCAACTTTTGTTTAAGTAACCATTTGTCTTGGTGAATGTCTATTGCTGCTGGGTTTATGGGGTCCTCTGGGCTCGTAACAACCATTACTGCACCACCAACTTCACAAGGGCAGACAGGGCCGAAGGAACAATCTCAGGGTTTATAAACACACAGGCAGATGCTTGTGACTCAAAGCACACACTCTGTGAAAGGTTCCTTGGCTCTGGTTTCCGCAGGCATTGTCTCAGGCGAGGAAGCCATCCCTCTCCTTGCTGCTGAATGCCACTGTGTGAGTCAGGAGCTGGCTGCCTCTGGACTCTCTCACCATTTGTTAGGACACAGACAGGGCCAGCCAAGTTGCCAGGGCACCAGGTCGCTGAAGTCTCCTCCCAAGTTCCCCCTCAGAGAGGACGGATCTCAGCGGGTAACCTCTCCTTTCACCAATTCTCTGCTGACTGCTCTCCCTTTTCCAAGCACCTGTCACTCCCCCTTCCCCAGGCTCCTTTCAGCAACACTGGCTGCGACCGGTTCTAAGTGCCGACTCTCACAGCCACTCCGCTTGGGAACAAGGAATCGATCGGCATGGAGAACACATTCTCGGTCGAATAGAAAGGCCATGCCTTTTGATGCGGAACATCCCAAGGCCCTGTACAGCCAAGGAGATATTTTTGTGTTTGTATCACAGGCAGAATTCGGAGAAGGAAAAAAAAGCAATCATTGAGTCGGGTTGGTTGGGAGAGTGAACAGGCTTTCTGGTTAAGAAACACTTCTGCACTGACTTGCAGGCAAGATATTCTTTGTGAGAAATATGTAGCCGATCACTACAACACAAATGGGATCATCTTCAGGGGAGTCTGTCATTCTACATCAGCCTGCAAAGGCAGCAGGGCTTCCATTTAACACCAGTAAATGGTGACAATCCCCCAGCACTGCCCCTCGCATGGTACAGAGCTCCCTCCCTGACAGTGTGGAGCTCCCTCAGTACTGCCCTTCCCACAGGACAGAGCTCCCTCTCTCTCATGCTGAAACATCCATGACCTGTATATACGCCTTTTCTCAGTAACTATGTGAGCGCCTGCCCACCTGAATTCCCAATGCCTCGACCACAGACCTCCGCCTCCCACCCATCCGAGCTCCCAGCACATCTGCTACCTGCTGGAGTTCTCGACACCTTGGCCCACCCGCCCACCGGAGCTCCTGATCGTTCCCCTCCTCCACCCCCGACAGTCGTCCCACCCATCCAAGCTCCTAACCGCGGATTGTTGCCCCGGCTTCCCACCCATCCAAGCTCCCAGCACCCCAGCTACAGGCTCTCTCCTTGGCCTTGGCCGCCTGCCCACCCAAGTTTCCAACGCCCTGACTGCAGATCCTCGACCCAGCCAGGCGCCCATCCGAGCTCCCGACGCCCTGTCCGCTCCCCCATCTGAGTTCCCGGCGTCCCGTGACTTATCACCTGGCCATCCAAGCTTGCAACACCTTGAATGACAGAAGTACTTAACACAAGTCAAAAGTAGGACCCGTGTAAAAGTCAACACCCCCCACCATTTTTGACCTGAAAAATCGGTCCAAAAAATTCAATGGTTACATAGTTTTTTATGTACAGTACAAGTCCAAAAATCCAGATACCAGAAATTCAGACCACCAGGACACCAGACTTTTCAAATAGTTTAAAAAAATTTTTTTTAAATGGAATTTAGACATACAGCACTGTAACAGGCCAATTCGGCCCGCAAGTCCGTGCTGCCCAATTTACACCCCATTAACCTAGATCCCTGGTACGTTTTTGAATGATGGGAGGAAACCGAAGACCCCTGGAGAAAACCCCTGCAGACACGGGAGTACGAACAAACTCTTTCAGACAGCGCGGCTCAGGTCCGGTCCCGATCATTGGCGCCGTAAAGGCGTGGCGCTAACCACTGTGCCAACGTTGCTGCCCTCCTTGAACATTTAACATTTAGTGGGCTTTTATGTGCGTGCGGAAGCACCAAACGACAACGTGGAAGTCATGGAAATGAACTAATATTTTTGATTTTTGCACTTTTGTGTTTTATATGAATATAAAATGTTTTATTGATAAATGATCAAAATTTTCCTAGTCATCTCTTCTTTACTCCTCCTTAAATTTGAATTTTAAAAGTACTGCCTGAGAATCTGGAAAATCCAGAGCAGCCCGACCCCCAAGCAGTCCGGATTTTCGTCTTCTACTGTATGAGAGAAGTACGGAAGAAACCAAAACTTGATGGGTTCATAAACTTTGAGAGTCCTGGATGAGAGCAAAGCCAAAAAAAAAGGTTGAGAATGGCTGGTCTGGATGAATGAGACCCACTGGATAGGAACCATGGTGCTAAGTTTTATCTCTGTAAAAGGGCTGGATAGCTTGGAGTTTGTGAAATGTGTGCAGGAAAGTTTCCTCAATCAATACATACAGGTACCATCGAGAGAGGAGGCAGTACTTGATCTACTATTAGGGAACAAGCCAGGTCAGGAATGCATAATCGAACATTTTGGGTCCAGTGACCATAATGTCATTAGCTTCAAGTTATTTACAAATTGGAGGAAGGCAAATTTTGTGGAAATGAGAAAGGATCTAGAAAGAGTGGACTGGGATATGTTGTGTTATGGCAAGGGTGTGATAGGTAAGCAGATGATCTTCAAGGGAGAAATCTTGAGAGCGCAGAGTTCCTGTTAGGACTAAAGGCAATGTTACCTGGCATAGGGAACCCTGGTTTTCAAGAGAGATTGGCGATCTGGTTAAGAAAAAGAGGGAGGTATAGGCAACAAGGAGCTAACGAGGTACTTGAAGAGTACAGAAAAAAACAAGAAAGAAATCAGGAAGGCAAAAAAAAGATGAGGTTGCTCTGGCAGATAACATGAGGGTAAATCCAAAGGGTTTCTCTAAGTAAAGTAAAGGTCAAAAGTGATCCCCTGGAGGAGAGTGGTCAACTATGTGTGGAACCTCACGCAATGGGGGAGATCTTAAATGGTTTTTTTTTGCATCAGTATGTACTCAGGAAACTGGCATAGTGGATAAGGAAGGAAGGGAAACAAACAGAAGGGTCATGGAACATATGGAGATTAAGGAGGAAGAGATGCTTTGCTCCCTTACAACAAATAAAGGTAGGTAAATCACCTGGTAGAGATATGATATTCCCTTAGACCTTGAGGGAAACTAGTGTAGAAATTTCAGGGGCCATGGCTGATAAATTCAAAATGTCCTTGGCCACAGGTAAGGTGCCAGAGAATTGGAGGGTAGCTCATGTTGCCCCGTTGCTAAAAAAAAAGGGCTCTAAAAATAAACCAGGTAATTATAGGCCGGTGAGCTTGACGTCAGAGGTGGGTAAAATGTTGGAGGGAGGTCTGGGAGACATGATATATAGGTATCTGGACAGTCAAGGGCTGATTAAGGACAGTCATCACGGCTTTGCGAGTGGTAGGTCGTGTTTAATGTATCTTGTAGAGTTTTTCAAGGAGGTTACCAGGAAGGTAGATGAGGGAAGGGCTATGGATGTTGGCTACATGGACTTTAGTAAGGCCTTTGACAAAGTCCCACGTGGGAAGTTAGTTCAGAAGGCTCAGACACTGGGTATTCAGGAAAGGTGTAAACTGGATTCAAAATTGACTTTGTGGGAGAAGACAGAGAATGGTGGCTTCTCAGATTGGAGGCCTGTGACGAGTGGTGTGCCTCAGGGATCTGTGTTGGGATCATTGTTGTTTGTTGTATATATCAGTAATCTGGATGATAATGTGGTGAATTGGATCAGCAAATTTACAGATGACACTAAGACTGGAGGTGTTGTGGACAGTGAGGAAGATTTTCAAAGCTTGCAGAGGGATCTGGACCAGCTGGGAGAATGGGCCAAAACATGGGAGATGGCGTTTGATGCAGACAAATGTGAGGTGATACATTTTGGAAGGGCAAATTAAGGACATACACAGTAAATGGTAGGACACTGAGGAGTGTGGAGGAGCAGAGATCTGGGAATACAGATATATTGTTCCCTGAAGGAGGCGTTGCACGTGAACAGGATTGTAAAGAAAGCTTTTGGTATCTTAGCCTTTATAAATCAAAGTATTGTGTATAAAAGTTGGGATGTTATATTGAAGTTTAAGACATTGGTGAGGCCAAATTTAGAATATTGTGTGCAATTCTGGGCACCTAACTACAGGAAGGATATCACTAAGATTGAGGGAGTGAAGAAAAGATTTACTGGGATGTTCCCAGGTCTTCAGGAGGCGACTTACAAGGAAAGATTAAACAGGTTAGGACTACTCCTTGGAATGAAGAAGAATGAGGGGAGATTTGATAGAGGTTTACAAGATCATGAGAGGTATAAACAGAGTGGGGAAAGAAGAGGCTTTGGGGGTGATAAATACAGAGGTCCATAGTTTTAAACTGAAGGAGGAAAAGTTTAGGGGGAACCTTAGGGGCAAGTTCTTCACTCAGAGTGGTGTGAGTGTAGAACTATGTGGTGAATAAGGGCTCGATCTTGAGTTTTAAGAATAGATTGGATAGATACATGGATGGGAGAGGTCTGGAGGGTTGTGGAATGGGAGCAGGTAATGGGACTAGGCAGATGATGGTCGGCATATACGAAAGGGGATGAATGGCCTGCTTTGTGTGATGCAGCGTTCTATGGATTGTGTCAGCTGACATCCATGGGAGGATGGAGGAGGGGAGAAAGCATCAGGTGTCACTAGATCTTGTCCTTCAGATCCTCCCAGCTCTCTCAAGCTCTGGGAGCACCAAGCACAGCATGGGTCACTCATTAACACCTCAGCCCCATAATAATCCGCTTAAGAATGAGAGGGAATCTTAAAATTATGAAAGGCATAGAAAAGACAGAGGTAGGTAAGTTGTTTCCATTGGTGGGGGGTTTGAGACCAGAACGAGGGGAGAGAGCCTCAAGATTCAGGGGAGTAGATTTAGGACGGAGATGAGGAGGAACTGCTTTTCCCAGTGGCTGGTAAATCTGTCGAATTCACTGCCATTTGGAGCAGTCGAGGCGACCTCAGTAAATATATTTACAACAAGGTTGGACAGATTTGTACATCGTCGGGGAATTAAGGGATATGGGGAAAAGGCAAGTTGACAGAGATGAGCCCATCATCAGATCAGCCATGATCTCAGTGAATGGCAGAGCAGGTTCGACGGTCCAAATGGCCAACTCCTGCTCCTCTCTCTTAATCAGGGAGCTGAGGGTCTTCTCAGTTTGTGCCCCAAGTTGATTCCTTACCTACTACCCAAGCCCTGTGATTATGGGGGAAGGGGGGCAGGTGTGAAAACCTCCATGGCATCCCTGCACCATCTTGTCCGCACCGAGAATAACACAGCAGGCACAGAAAAGTTAAAAGGTTGTCTCTTCTGCTTTTGTTTCTGCAGATCAATGAGAATACAAAAATTGGCGCTTGAAAAAGAACAGATTAGTTCTCGAGCTGGAAGGGATCGAACCCTTGGAGGAAGGACTTGCAACAATCACTGACTTTTCCAATGTGCAACAATGTCTTTTTTTTTGTTAAAAAAAAAACCCTGCAATCTCAGTACTTTGTTACCGGTGAACATCATCCGTACTGCTTGCTTCGGGATGTCTGTGTCTGGCACACGGTCTTCAGGAGAGGTGGAGGTGGGCGTGAGGTGTGGTGGATACTGCCCTCACCACCAGCAGGCAGGCCCTTATTGCCGAACCCCCACTCCTCCGCTATTTCCCCTCAGTCTGTGCCGTCCTCTCCAGTTCCAGCTCAGCCTCCACCAGTCTGTAGAGCTCCATGGTCGCGCGGGCGTCCTCCACTGACGAGTGACCCGTCTTGCCCACCTGGAGACACAGCAAAGCAGGAGGGGGTCAAGAAGGAATCCCGTCAAGATCCACAGCAGGGGGGAGGGGGGGGAGCGAGTAAAGGGCTTGGGATCTGGGCTTAATTCGGAATGAAGAGAAGGGACAGCCTATCAAGTCAAGTTTATTATCATCTGTTTGCACGAGTACAACCTGACGAAACAGCATTCTCTGGTCCTTGGTGCAAAACATGTAGACACACATAGAGATATAACACACATAGAGACAAACAATACACAGGTAAGACAAGTATTCAACTATACAAATAAATAAATAGTTTCGTGAATATGAGGGTCTCGGATGGTCAGTGTGAGCAGTTCCTTGGGTCGTTCAGTGTTCTCACTGTGGGAAGAAGCTGTTCCTCAACCTGGTGGCGCTGGCTCTGATCCTCCTGGATCTCTTTCCCGACGGGAGCAGCTGAAAGATGCTGTGTGCGGGGTGGAAGGGGTCTACATCCTCTTCAATGATCCCGGTAGATCACATTGATGGGGGGGGGGAGGGGGGGAGAAAGACTCCTGTGATCCTCTCTGCCACTTATGGTCCGGGGGTGGATTAACCTCTGATCAATTTCTCTGCAGCAACTATACTACACTGTGATGCAGCCGGCCAGGACGCTCAACGGAGCTCCCACAGAAGGGTGACATAATGCTGACCGGTAGCCTTGCCCACTTCATCTTCTCAGGAAGTGCAACTTCCTGGTAAGTGAGGAGATGTGTCTCCACGATAGGGACACTAGTTAAGTGGACTCCTAGGAATTTGGTGCTCTAGACTCTCTTCACTACAGAATCATTAATATGTAGTGGAGGGAGGTCGCTCCTGGTCCTCCTGACGTCCATGATCATCTCCTTCATCCACTCCATGTTGAGACTCAGGTTGCTACCCTTGCCCCATTTCTCGATATTTTCCATCCCTTTTCTGTAGTGCGACTCATCATTGTTCTGGATTCGCAACACCTCCTGATTAGTCAGGAAGGCGAAGTAGTTCCTAATAGGGCTGAGCAGTGCAAGGCTATTGGTCCCCATCTTGACAATATTTTACAACAGTACAACTGAGAGTGATGTAGTGAGTTAATGTATTATGCTGACTGCTTGCTCTTGGTTATGACCACCCTAATGGTATAACAGATGGTGCAACTTAGCCCACTGGTCAGTAGAGATGGCTTCTTCTGTTAATAAAAGCCTATAGACTGGTCCTTGCTTAAGGCGTATCACCTGCCTGGTCGCATCATTGTGTGGTAAAGTAGCTGCAAAGCATCGGCCTGGAATTTTAAACTGAGAACTGCTTTCTCTGCTTGTCCCTGCTTGTATCGCCGCGCCGGCGGGGCAACCACGGGAAGATGGTGACGTTGGGGGTATCTCAGTGCCTCGTGGCTAGGCCACAGCGTGCGCCTCGGGCGAAGGTGATGATGTCGCCGCCCGCGTGGGGCGGAGCTCAAGCTGCCCTTAAAGGGCACGCGTGTGAAGTTCAAATAAATCAGTTCAACTGAAACCCCTCAGCGTCCTGAGCGTTGGTTTGAGAGTTGGTAGCCTGCTGCTGCAGAACCTTTAAAACAGGCAGGAGGATCACCGGGATCTCCCTTTCCTCAATAGGTGATGTTTACTGTCTATAGAAGACTTTTCCTAACCAGCACATAGCATCTTCTATCCACTACCACAAGGAGGAGGTACAGGAGTATCAGGTCAGCCAGGCTGGGAAATAGCTTCTTCCCACACACTGTGAGATAGACGAACAGGATCTTCTAACAATGACAATCATCCCATATAGTTATATATTTATTTGATTATTTATATGATCTTTATGTTCTATGTATATTGTGTGTGCACTAAGGTCTGAAGAATAATCGCACCCGGGTCCCAGGAGGGCTCCCTAGGTGCTGCAATTTGAAAGGGGGTACTGTTTCATCAGGGTGTACATGTACAGGCAGCTGGTAACACACTTGAATGCACAAGACAGGTCAGAAACAGGAGCCCCGTTGGTTCTGCTGCTTTAATACTCCACCTCACTCTGACCCCTCTCCAACACTGTGGCCTAATGCAAGGCTGAGGAAGAGTAGGGCAAAATGTAGCCTGTCGGATTCCATCACACCCTAAGGCGTAAGCCCATCGAGTTTGGCCTGCCATTCCATAACGAGCTGATCCATTCTCCCACTCAGCCCCACTCCCCGGCTTTCTCCCCGTAACCCTTGATGTCCTGACCAATCTCTGCCTTAAATACACCCAACGACCTTGCTTCCACACCTGCCTGTGGCAATAAGCTCCACAGACTCACGACCCTCTCACTAAAGATTTTTTTCGCATCTCTGTTTTAATTCGACACCTTTTTATCCTGACGTTGTGCCCTCTTGCCCTTGACTCCCCTACCACGGGAAACATCCTCGCCACATTTACTCTGTCCAGGCCTTTCAGCATTTGAAATGCCTCTGTTTCCCCCTCATCCTTCTGTACTCCGGAGTCACGTGATGGAGTAGTGGCTGGTAGGAGAATACCAGCCCTCTCCAGAAAAGAAGGAAAAAAGTGAAGATAAAACAAAGCCCCAGATACACAAATCACAACAAATAAAAAATAAAGGTGTGGAGGAAATAGCACCAAAGAAAAAAAATCCAAAAATAACGGGAAGAAAAGAAGAAAGAAAGACGCCGGAAGAGAAAGGTGAAGGCCTTACCTGTACAAAAAAGCAGGGACCCACCGTAGAAAGAGGAGCCCACTCCCCGAGGTCAGTGGAAACCCCACAGGGTCGCGACCCACCGAACTTAGGACTGCAAAGATGGCTCGCGGAGACAAACAGAGGTGCGCAACCGCGCATGCGCGAGGAATCGCGCATGCGCGATGCACACGACAAAGACAACACCGACGGGAGGGGGGACCAGCTGTGGAGTGGAACTCTACAGCACGAATAGCTGAGAGAGACCTGACAGCAGGGCTCCCAACTGGAAGATAAAAGAAATAACGGGAACGGGAGGGGTGAGAATGAAAGAAGGAAACTAGAGACACAACAGATAACCAGCCCAGAAGAAGAGGATCAACATCAAGACGCCATAAAAAAATACCCAACAAACTGAGACAAACAGCCCAACAAGAAAGTCAGAAGAGACACAGATACAAGGAAGAGAAGTAGAAGACACAAACCCTAGAGCAGACACAGAAGAAGGAGAACATCAAGCTCTGCACAGAGAAATAGAAGATAAAGGGAATGGATGGTACATAGATTTTAAAAAATTTCAAGAATATATGGAAGCATTAAAAGAATGGCTGACACGAGAATTTAGTGAAATAAAAAAAATGAAAAGTACAGAAGAAAAAGCGAGTAGATTAGAGCTGGTCATAACAGAAATAAGGAAAAGATTAGACAAGGTGGAAGAACAAGAAACAGCCATAGAAATGGAAGTGGACGACTTAAAAAGAAAATTGGAAGAAACTGATAAAAAAGTTAAAGAAACACAGGAGTTGTTAGCTCAGAAGATGGATATAATGGAAAACTATTATAGGAGAAACAATATAAAGATGAAGAAGGCAAAGATATGAAAGAATTTATAAAAGAATGGATCCCCAAAGTCCTGGGAATGCCAGAAATGCAGGAAGGAATGGAAATAGAAAGGGCACACAGAACATTAGCCCCGAAACCACAGCCACAACAAAAACCAAGATCCATTCTAGTAAAATTCCTGAGATATACGACAAGAGAAAATATATTGGAGAAGGCAATGAAAAAAAAGGAGGACAAAAAACCACTGGAATGCAAAGGTCAAAAAAATGTTTCTACCCAGACATAAGTTTTGAGCTCCTGAAGAAGAGGAAGGAGTTTAACGCAGCAAAATCGATCCTATGGAAGAAAGGCTATAAATTTATGTTAAGATATCCAGCGGTGCTTAAAATAGTTAACCCGGGGGAGCAAAGCAGACTGTTCTCGGTTCCGGAGAAAGCTCAAGAATTTGCAGAATGCCTGCAAAACAGAAAGAGAGATGAAGAGATGTAACAAGAACAAAGAATGACGACAAACTTCATATAAAGAAGAAAAATAATGTATAAGTAAGAACTAAGGAGGGGAAGAAAAGGGAAGAAAGGAAGTAAGGGGGGAATAAAGAGGGTGAGCTTTGTTATATGTGAAGATAAAAGTCTTTTCTGGGTGGGAGAGAATAACAATCACTGTGAAATCAGTTGACGCTTGCGAGCGGGTTCGCAATCCAAATAGAGAGGGGAGTTGTGGTTTCCCAGCAAGGGACAAGGGGCAACTCAGAGAAGTCGGGGGGGGGGGGGGGGAGTGGGGACATTTGGGGTTAAGGGAATTTTAGATGTGGGAATAGTGGAAATATTTTATGTTTTAGAAGTGTTGTCTTACAGTGGGTTCAAAAAAAGAAAATAGAAATGGATAAGAAGGGAAGGTGGTGATGAGGAAGCGGAAATGAGAGATAAATAAAGTATGAAATGGCCATTTTGAACTATATGACTATAAATATTAATGGAATACATAACCAGATCAAAAGGAAGAGGCTGTTAAATTTACTGAAAGAAAAAATTGATATAGCATTTGTGCAGGATGAGTTGGGGCTACCTGCTGCAGAAATGGTCCACGGACAGCCAGCACAGACACCTTGGGGACCAAAGCCCGCAGGGCCAGTAGGAAAGGATTTATTATCATTAGGTGACAACATAAGCAAATATTTAAGTAATCTAACTAAAACAGTTTGAGAGATGCATTCACATGTACAACAAGCACAGCTAAAGGAAGGTGATCCAACAGATCAAAATGGTCAATATCCCAACGTCAAACCTAAAAATTACGTTCTAGTAAAGAATTTGGATCGGACGAAATTGGGAACTCGCTGAAAAGAGTAATTCCAGGTCCCCGTAATAACACAGACTGCACTAAAGCTTGAAGGACAGTTTCACTAGATACACCTGTTACGAGCCCAGAGGACACATGAACCCAGCAGCAATAGATATTCACCAAGACAAATGGTTACTTAAACAAAAGCTGCTTTTAATTATCTTTAAACATGAAAATAAAATCAAACTTTAATTTATCACTATTGAGTTACTTAACCTAACATAATCCCCTTCTAATTCTAAGCGCACATGTATGTAATGTGTGTAAGTGCAGAAAAGTTCTTTGGTTCACAGTCCAATCTCACTTCTTATTTCTCCAAGTTCTCTGGTTGCAGGCAATTCTTATCCTATGCACAGAATTTAGTATTTATAAAGTTCACCAGGCTTTGGTGATTGAAAGGTTACCGTTCAGGAAGGTTCTTGTTGGTTTTCAGAGAGCGATTTGTTGTTCTTCTTTAATCAGCCACTTCACTGTCTTGCAGATAAAACTTGGCCTGTCAAGATTCTCCAGATGATAACCTCTTTCTTTCAGGTCACCACAGAGTTTGTTTCTGTTTCACTTATTCCAAGTGAAACTTTAGAAAACCAGTCCTCTCCTCTTGCATATACCACAAGGGCTTTGACCAGGCTGTCTTCCAAATGGGGGCTTTACATAAGCTTGCCAGCTAGTCCAGTATCCTGTCCAGTGCCAGCTGCTGTCTTCTGGCTGGAACACTGTACAACTGATATCTCTCTTTCTCTCTCTCTCTCTCTCTCTCTCTTTCTCTCTCTCTCTCTCTCTCTCTCTCTCTCTCTTTTGTCCTTGTTGGAACCTACATGATATTTAAAGGAATATTTATCCCCATATCAAAATACTTTACCCCTTGGGAAAGCTTACGTGTTGCTACTGCAAAAGCTGCTGTTATAAACAGTCCCTTCATCGTTTATTCAAAAAGTTGTTGGTGAAGCAAACAGGCAAGTTTTCATTCTCCATCTTTAATTCTCACATCGCGCTCTCTCTCTCTCAAAGCATGTTTGACTTGCAAAACCACATGACCCTCTTAGAACAGACTGCAGCAGCTCCAATATGCTCTTTCATCTGTTGCCTTTTGTAAACAACAATCCACTAGTGAAAAAAACAAATCTAACTGAAGTGGAACACAAGAAATTAAGGAGAGACTGGGTAGGGCAAGTAACGGCAGCATCATATAGTTCAAAAGCCAGAGGAGTGGCTATATTAATCAATAAAAATGTACCAATCAAAATAGAGGAGGAAATAATAGATCCAGCAGGGAGATATGTAATGATAAAGTGTCAGATACATTCAGAATTTTGGAATTTGCTCAATGTATATGCACCTAATGAAGAGGATCAAAAATTTATCTTTCTGTACTCCAACGAGTAGTCCAAGAGCCGACAAACGTTTTTCATCTGCTAATCCAGTGGTTCTCAACCTTTTTCTTTCCACTCGCGTACCATTTTAGGTAACCCCCAGGCCATCGATGCTCTGGGATTGCTTAAGGTGGGATGTGAGTGGGAAGGGAAGGTTGAGAACCACTGAGCTAGACCCAATTGTCACTGAAATATTTTGCTTGAGAAAAATTGTCATTGGCCCATTTCCTTTGGAGTTGTGAAACCATGCACATAACGAGTCGACGAGGGACGATTAAAACAGTGGGTTTCAAACTTTTTCTTTCCACCCACATCCCACCTTAAGCAACCCCTTACCCCATAGAGCACCAAAGGCAGAGGGATTAAAATGGTATGTGAGTGGAAAGAAAAAGGTTGAGAACCATTGTGCTAACCCTTTCATTCCTGTTATCGTTCTGGTAAATCTTTTCTGAACCCTCTCCAATGCCAGTACGTTTTTTCTCAAATACGGCACCCAAGACTGTACCCAGTGCTCCAGGTGAGGCCTCACCAGTGCTTTATAGAGTCTCAACATCACATCCCTGCTCTTGTATCTTATCCCTCTAGAAATGAACACCAACATTCATCACCGTAACTGAACCTGGAGGTCAACCTTTAGGGAATCCTGCACGAGGACTCCCAAGTCCCCTCTGCCCCATGGAATTTAGAATTTTCTCCCCATCTACATAATACTCTGCCCGTCTGCTTCTTCTGCCAAAGTGCTTGACCGTTCCCTTTCCATCACTGTATTTCATCTGACACCTCTTTGCCCCGTTCTCCTCGTCTACCTGCAGGCTTTCAGAATCCTCAGCATTGCCCGCCCCCCCTCTCCCACCCATTATGGGATCATCTGCCAATTTAGGCCTCAAAGTCATCTACTCCATAATCCAAATCATTTATTTACAACTTAAAAAGAAGCGGTCCCCACACTGACCACCGGTAACTAGTAGACAACCAGAATCCCTTTATTCCTGTCGATAAGCCAATGCTCTACCCACGCTAGAATCCTTCCCATAATTTCTGGAGTTCTCACCTTGTTTCGCAGCCTTACATTTCGCACCTTGGTGAAGGACTTTTGAAAGTGCAAAGGCGCAGCATCCATGGCATTTCCCCTGTCTATCCTGACTTGTGATCTCTTCAAAAAATTGCAAAAGGTTGGTCAGGCATTATTTTCCCTTAAGGAAACCATGCTGACTCGGGCTTATCTGGCCACGCACCTCCGGGTATTCCGTAACCTCATCCTTCACAATCGACTCCAACAGCTTCCCAACCACCGAGGTCTAGGGTGTCTATTACCATGTTGATCTCCAAATTAAATCATGGTTTTAAAATATTAACAACCGGCGGAACAGGCTGAGGGAATCCTGCTCCCCCTTCCAGGCAAGTGATGATGATGATTCCAGCTTTACTTGAAAATGAATGTGGGAATGGTGCAGAAGACCTCCACAAAATGAGGTGGGGGGAGGGGTCAGAGCACACACAGACTCAACATCCCCTCCACCTGATTGCATTACCAGGGAAGCAAGGCACAGCCACTGGATTGGGCAGGGCCTTGACATGGGTCGGGTGGGGGGCGGTGGGTGTCTGTGTGGGACAGGCTGGGGGGGGGGGGACAGGTGTTGTCCGCAGGTGATGGAACAGGGGACCATATGAGGGAGGCGGAAAGGAGTGGGGGAATATCTGAGGGAGGCGGAAAGTGCAGGTGTTTGCAGATGGTGGGTGATGAAAATGCAGTTTGTGGGAGGTGGAAGGGGGAGGGGTCTGGGGACACGGAAGGAGGTGGGGCGCCCGCGGGTGACGGAAGGGGGTGGGGTGTCTGCAGGAGATGGAAGGGGGTGGGGTGTCTGCAGGAGACGGAAGGGGGAGGTATGTGCCGGTGGGACATGGAGAGGGGTAGGAGTTGTCTGCTGGAGATGGGAGACAGGGTGGGGGTTCCTGAGACAGGATCTGCTGCCTGTAGGATTTGGGACAGGAGGGGTGGGGTTGGTCTGTTGCCTGCAGGCGATATGACCGGCAGGGGTGTTTGTTGCCTGCGGGAGATGGGTCAGGGTGTCTGTTGCCTGAGGGTGATGGGACAGAGGGCTCTGATGTCTGAGGGAGATGGGTCAGGGGGCTCTGTTGCCTGAGGGAGACGAGACCGGGACATCTGTTACCTGCGGGAAACGAGACAGGGAGTCTGTTGCCAGAGGAAGATGGGACTGGGATATTCTGTTGCCTGAGGGAGATGGGACAGGAGGTCTGTTGCCTATGGAAGATGGGACAGGGGGTCAATTATCTGCAGGAAATGGGACAGGAGGTCTGTTACCTGCAGGAGATGGGACAGGAGCTCTGTTACCTGCGGAAAATGGGACAGGGGCTCTGTTACCTATGGAAGACAAAACAGGGAGTCTGTTACCAGAGGGAGACGGGTCGGGGGGCTCTGTTACCTGTGGGAGATGGGACAGGGTCTCTGTTACTTGTGGAAGACAAAACAGGGAGTCTGTTGCCAGAGGGAGACGTGTCAGGGGGCTCTGTTGCCAGAGGGAGACGGGTCAGGGGGCTCTGTTGTCTGCAGGATTCGGGTCGAGTGGGCGGGACAGTTGCCTGCGGCCAATTCTTTTGTACCTGAATGTCCCGGTGAAGTAGCTGCTTGGTCAGCTTCTTCAGTGACACCGACTGCTTCTCAGGGAAACCCGCCTTCCGGTTCAACAGCGGGATCTTCGAGGTGTCCCGGGTCAGCGACTCAGGGTGAAAGTAGTTCAATGCCTTGAAGTCGTTGTGCACGGCGTGGCCGATGACAATCTTCCCGCACAAGACCTTGAGTATCTGCCCAAGACAGAGGGATCAGAACAATGTGGGGATAGATGCCAGGCTGTTTCACAGCAGCACCTCGAAACTTTAAACCACAGGCAGCTGTATCTATATGTCGCCTCCGAACCACCAAAGCACATCTGGGGTAGAATTAAAGCTGGAAGGTGGGTAACATCCCACTTGCTAGTGGGCACATTTGCAGTGCCAGCAATATGGATTCCAATCCAGAGTCGTCTGTAAGGAATTTATACGTTCTCCAGTCTTACCAATCCTATATATAAAAAAACTCTTACCAATCATATATGACAATAAACATTTAGAAAATTGGTTCCAATGTGGGATTAAATATTTGGGAGATTGTTGTGAGCAAGAGGTATTTATGTCGTTTGATAAAATTAAAAATAAATTTGGAGGTTTCACAAAATAAGTTCTTCTGCTCTCTTCAACTGAGATCTTTTTTAAGGGACGTATTGGGCCCAGAACTAATTTTGTCGCAGATTACTGGATTGGAGATTGTGATTCATGAGGGAGTTACAAAGGAAGTTATTTCTAAATTGGTTCTTCTACTTCAGGAGGGATCTCCAAAACCAGATTTGAATAAATCAAAAGAAAGATGGGAATCGGATTTAACATAACATAACAATTTACAGCACGGAAACAGGCCATTAGGCCCTTCTAGTCCGCACCGAACCAAACACCCCTCTCTAGTCTCACCTCCCTGCACAATGCCCATAACCCTCCATCTTCTATTTGGGAACTGAAATTAATCCTTTTTGCTGGTCTGACATTTGTTGGACAAGATGAGGGATATAATTAATGTTCGCTATAGATTGGTTAAAACGCCACATAAATTAATTTAATTCAAATTTATGTTTTAGATGTGCACAGAAAATGGTACATTTTACCTGGTCATGTACCAAAGTGACATCATTTTGGAAAGATGTGGACAAGTTTTTGGAACAAATTATAAAAATACATTACCATTAACACCTGAGATTTTTCTTTTGGGAAACGTATACGATTTGGAACCCCAATTGAAGGTGTCAAAATATCAGATGTATAGCAATGACATGGAAATCGGAATCCCTTCTTAAAATTGATTGTTGGAATAGGGAGATGCAAAATTGTATTCCCTTAGAAAAGGTGACGCATTAGAATATGGAAACCATATTTAGATATGGGGTTAGATATGAAATGTTTTCTCTTCTACACCCCACCACTTTTTTTTAAATCTTAATGGTTGAAGTTTGTCACGTTGATTTAATTCTACTATTTTACTAATATTCTGTTTTTCTTTTTGGGAGGGTGGCGGGGTCAGGGGAGGGTAGTTATCACAGTAGCTTTGCACATATATCTGTATTCTTTTTTCTATCTTCTCACCTTTATGTACTGTACAACCATTTATTTTTTATTCTATTTTGATCAATGTATCATTTGGATACGATTCTATATTATATTGTACTGTATACAAAACTACCCATACCCACACTCCTGTTCGGCTCTGAATCATGGGTCCTCTACAGGCATCACCTACGGCTCCTAGAACGCTTCCACCAGCGTCGTCTCCGCTCCATCCTCAACATTCATTGGAGTGACTTCATCACCAACATCGAAGTACTCGAGATGGCAGAGGCCGACAGCAACGAATCCACGCTGCTGAAGATCCAACTGCGCTGGGTAGGTCACGTCTCCAGAATGGAGGACCATCGCCTTCCCAAGATCGTGTTATATGGCGAGCTCTCCACTGGCCACCAAGACAGAGGTGCACCAAAGAAGAGGTACAAGGACTGCCTAAAGAAATCTCTTGGTGCCTGCCACATTGAGCACCACCAGTGGGCTGATATCGCCTCAAACCGTGCATCTTGGCACCTCACAGTTCGGCGGGCAGCAACCTCCTTTGAAGGAGACCGCAGAGCCCACCTCACTGACAAAAGACAAAGGAGGAAAAACCCAACACCCAACCCCAACCAACCAATTTTCCCTTGCAACCGCTGCAACCGTGTCTGCCTGTCCCACATCGGACTGGTCAGCCACAAACGAGCCTGCAGCTGACGTAGACATTACCCCTCCATTAATCTTCGTCCGCGAAGCCAAGCCAAAGACAAAGAATACAAAACTATAAATAACATTTTTTTTAAAAAAGGAGTTTGTACATTCTCCTCGTGTCTGCGTGGGTTTCCTTCCACTGTTCAAAATGTACAAAGGTTAACAAAGAACATAAAAGCACAGTACAGGCCCTTCAGCCCATGAAGTTGTGCAGTTCTATACATACCTACCAAAAATAACTTAACACTCCTTATCTCATAACCCTCTATTTTTCTTCCATCTATGTGCCTAAGAGTCGCTTAAATGCCCCTAATGTTCCAGCCTCCATCACCACCCCTGGCAATGCATTTCAGGCATCCACAGAGTTCAAAAAAGCTTACCCTTGACGATTTCCCCAAACTTTCCTCCCTTCACTTTGTACAGGTGTCCTCTACTCCCATCCTGGAATAAAGGCACTAGCTGTCCACCTTATTTATGTCTCTTAGAATCCTGTAAACCTCTATTAAGTCTCTCATCCTTCTTCACTCCAAACAGAAAAATCCCAGCTCTGCTAACCTTGCCTCATAAGACTTATTTTCCAATCCAGACAACATACTGGTAGATCTCCTCTCGATAGCTTCCACATCCTTCCTGTAATGACGTGACGAGAAATTAACACAATACTCTAAGTGTGGACTCATCAGAGATTTTTAGAGTTGGAACATGATCTTTCAACTCTTGAACTCAATCCTACTATTAATTAAGTCCAGCATCCTATAGGCCTTCTTAACTATCCTTTTCAGCTTCTGTGGTGGCAACCTTAAAGACGTATGGATTCGGACCCCAAGGTCCCTCTATTCTTCCACACTGTTAAATATCCGACCATTAACCCTGCACTCACCCTTCAGGTTGGACCTTGCAAAGTGCATCACAACACTTATCTGGAATTGAACTCCATCTGCCACTTCTCCGCCCAACTCTGCATCCTGTCTATATCCTTTTGTAACCTTCAACAACCTTCGGCACCATCCACAACTCTTCAAACCTTCATGTCATCTGCAAACTTTCTGAGCCATTCACTTCTTTATCTAGGTCACAAGGAGCAGAGGTCCAGAACAGACCCCTGTGGACTAGTCACGACCTCCAGGCAGAATATGTTCCGACCTCTACTATTCTGCTTTCTACAGGCAAGTCAATTCTTTGTGGACACAGCCATAGACCCCCGTGCCTCATGACTTTCTGAACGAGTCTCCCAGTGGGAAACCTTGTCAAATGCCTTACTTAAATCCATATACACATCTACCCTTATCAATTTCTTTAGTTACCTCCTCAAAAAAGCTCGATTAGACTCGTGAGGCATGACCTTCCCTTCATAAAGCCATGCTGACTCTCTTCAAGTAAACTGTAAATCCTGTCTTTAAGAAACCTCTCCACTAGTTTGCGCACCACTAACGCAAGACATGTTGGTCTATAATTCCCAGGATTCTCCCTATTTAAACAAAGGGAGTATTTTGCCATTCTCAAATCCTATGGCAAGGAGGCCATAAAGATCATTGCCAACGCCAAACTATGTCTTCCCTCCCTTCTCTTAGCGATGTAGGGTATATCTCATCTGCTCTGAAGAAATTGTTATTCATAACATTTATTAGAAGATCCCTGGAGGGGAGAGGGGCAGGCGGGAGGATGGAGGCTGGCTGGAGGGGGGAGTGGGACTGGCAGGATTGGGGGAAGAGGAGACGGAAGGAGGAGGAGGTGGGGGAAGTGGTCCCAGCAGGAGGAGGGGGGAAGAGAGGGAGGGGTCAGTAGGAGGAGGAGGGAGGGGAGGAGCCAGCAGGAGGGGGAGGAGAGGGGTCGGAAGGAGGGGGGGGTTGAGGGGTTGGAAGGAGGGGGAGAGGGGTCGGGAGAGAGAGGAATCAGAAGGAGGAGGAATGGAGGGGCTGAAAGGAGGAAGTGGAGGGGAGAGAGGCCGGTAGGAGGAGGGGTGGAGAGAGTTGCTGGGGGTGGGGTGAGGGAATAGCAGGAGTGAGGGCAGAGTGGTTGATGAGAGGGTTGGAGAGAGGGGCTCACCTCTTTCTGTGCCAGTTTGAAGGGCGTGGCATTCCTCATGTGATGATGGCGGATGCCACTCCAGCGGGTCCGGTAGTCAGTGATGGGGTTGGGCGGAGGACATACTTGTCATAGACCAAGTCTCCGTCGTAGCCGATCACACTGCAGCGGGCCAGCTCACTCCTCTTGCCCCCCTGGCCTGTGCCCACCATCTCACAGTCCAGAGCCACACACTTATAGGGCTTAACGAGGCTGCTGGCCGCCGGGGGTGGGGACGGCAGACAAGGAGGAGGAGGAAGAACCCTTGCTGCTGCTCCCCACGCCTCTGCCCCCATTGGTCTTCCGGACAGGCAGGATGCCGCTCTGACACTCACTGAGCAGCAGGTCGTGTCCGACGGAGAAGCTGGCTTCTGTCCCGGGGCAGAGGGCTTTGTTGGGGCAGAGGGCTTTGTTGGGGCAGAGGGCTTTGTCAGGGCAGAGGGCTTTGTCGGGGCAGGCGACTGCCACTTGGGACAGGGCTGAAGAGCCTCCTTCCACCGCTGCCCATCTGGTTTGCCAGCCGCACGTTTGGCCTCAGGCCAGCCAGGGGTCGCTTGCCGCAGCTGCTTCTTGTGGAGGTACCCCTTGTACTCCAGGTAGGCCCGGCGCTGAAGGAAGCGCTTGTGTTTGTGGCTGGGGCTTGGGGGTCTTTCTCGGCACCGCACCGCCGGTGAAGTCCAGGTTCAGTATGATGCCCGACATGGCCCAGGGAGGGGATGGGGAAAACCAGGTCGTCGCGTGATTCGTGGCGCACAGCATCCGCCTCCTGAAGCTCAAGCTCCCCGGCTAGGCTTACGATGGTCAGACAGCCATCCTGCCACCTGGGTGGTGCACAACACAAGGGTGGGGGGGTCAATAAAGACAGGATGTTCCACCCTGCCCTCCCCCACCCCCCCGGATAGCACCTGCTGGGCTTGGCGGTCAATGGCATCGCCAACCAAGTGAAGCAGGTGAACGAGTTTTACAGCACAGAAAATAGGCCCTACGGCCCAACTTACCCATGCTTTCCTGAGCTGCTCCCAATTGCCTACTTTTGGCCCATTTCCCTCTGAACCTTTCCTGACCCACTTCCACACACCCACCACCCTCTGTGCTGAGAGGGTATCCCCAAGGTCCCCTTAAATCCTTGTAGTTTTAGACTTCCCTGTCCTTGGTAAAAGACAGGGATTATTTATGAACGTAATATTATGAACGTTCACTGAAATAATGGCAGTGCTACCGCTGGTGTAGACCCGATCGATAGTAGCCACAAAAGTTTGTAGACACTGGGGAAGCAGAGGGCTGGCGCAGGGTATCAGAAAAAGGAGAGACTAACCCCCACCCCCATCCCCATCCCACCACCACCGTTTGAGAGAAGTGGAGATGACCCACAAGGCTGAAGAACATGTGGATAGAGGGCAGTAGGCGACTTGAGGTGAGGAACACATGCAGGCTGCAGGTCGACTGCGGTCACGGAACTCGCACCAGACTGCAGATTGCTGGAGACTGGCTGAAGGGATACCAGCTATTGGAACCGAGGTGTGACAGGGAGATGAGGGCTTCTAGATGGCGTTTGGATCTGGAGCTCGATTGACTGGTGGTTTGGATGTGAATCTGGGATCCCGAGGGAGTGGGGAGTGTGGTAGCGTCCCGTACAGGGAGTGGGTTCCTGGGGTTCGTGTCCTACACATTGTCAAGGGTCCTGGACAAGGAACATCTCCACCCAACACCCCCTGGCTCCTCCCCTTCCCCCTCTACCACCCCCTCCCTCTGCCCCTCCTCTCCACCATCCCCTCTCTCTGGCTCCTCCCCTTCCTCTCCACCCTCTACCCCCTCCCCTTCCCCCTCCACCACCCTCCACCCACTATCCCCCCCTCCCCTCCACCAACCCCTCCCTCACCCCCCTCTTCTTCACCAACCCCTCCCTCTGCTCTTCCCCTCCACCACCCTTCCCTCTGCCCTTTCCTCCACCACGCCCTCCCTCTCACCCTCTTCTCCAACATACCCTCCCTCCTCTTCACCACCTCCCCCCTCCACCACCCCCTCCCTCTGCCCCCTCCCCTCTACCAACCCCCCTCCCTCTGCTCCCTCAACCTCCCCTCTACCAACCCCCCTCCCACTGCTCCCTCACCCTCCCTCCCTCCTCTTCCCCACACCCTCCCTCCCCCCACTCCCTCTCTCCCCTTCCCCCACTCCTCTCTCCCCTTCCCCAGTCCCTCTCTCCCCTTCCCCTCCCTCCCCTTCCCCACCCCTCCTCCTCTCTATCCCTCCCCCTCTATCCCTCCCCTTCCTCACCCCTCCCCTCCCCCTCCCCTTCCCACCCCTCCCCTCCCCCTCCCCTTCCCCACCCCTTCCCCACCCCTCCCCTTCCCCACCCCTCCCCTCCCCACCCCTCCCCTCCCCTTCCCCACCCCTCCCCTTCCCCACCCCTCCTCCTCTCTATCCCTCCCCCTCCCCCTCTATCCTCCCTTCCTCACCCCCCTCCACCTCTCTATCCATCCCCCTTCCCCACCCCCTCTCTATTCCACCTCCTTCCACTATCCCTCCCCCTCCCCCTCTCTATCCCTCCCCCACCCCATCTCCGTCCCCCACACGCCCTCCACCGTTTCTCTCACCGACACCCGGTGTCCCCACCGCGAGGCCCATGCCCTCCTGCTGCTTCCGGGTCAGCGCGGCGTTCACTTCCGGGACGCGGGTCGCACCGACAGGTCCCTGTCCTGGATCCTGGGGCCGAGAGCGGGAGTGGGGCTGCTGAGCTGGTAAATTTCCTCCTCTCTCTCTTTCTTTCTTTCCCTCTCCCCCTCCCCCTCTTCTTCCCCTCTCCCCCCTCTTTCCTTCCTCCTCCCTCCCCTCCTCCTCATCCCTTCCTTCACCTCCTTCTCCTGTCGCCCTTCCCTCCATCTACCTTCTGTGCTACCTACCTCTCCTGCTCTCTCTTCCCCTCCCCATTCCCAACCCTCCACCCCAACGATATCCTCTCCCCCTTTCTCCACCGCTCGCTCAGGTTGCTGCTGGGAATCCCAGCTTGGGATGTTCCTGTCTTTTGCCAGTCGGTGTGTTCGCCGGTGCTGACCAAAATGCCATCGCTGGACCCTCACCAGCTGTCGTTTGAGCAGCAGAAGCAGAGGGCCGTGGACATCGCCCGCCTCCTGTCCACCTACATTGACATCTTGGACTCGTATGTGATCGTGAGTCAACTTTTGAAGCTCTTTCTGGTCCAGAACCTTGTCCTTTTCTGACCTATGAGCCCTTCTTTTATGTTCACTTGATTCCAACCAAGCTCTGGAAATCCTCAAGTAGCTGAAAACTCAAATCTCTCCCCAACAGCAAACCTGCCTTTTCTGGGTGTTTGAACCAGGGTAGAGAAATGGGGTTAATAAGTCCACAAGTCAGAGAAGTCCGTCATTGAGTCAGCCCCGCCATTTAATCATGAGCTGATACATTTTCCCACTCAGCCACACTGACCAGCCTTCTCCCCGTAACCCTGGCTGGTCAAGAACCCATCAATCTCTGCTTTAGATACACCCAATGACCCAGCCTCCACAACCGCCTGTGGCAACAAATTCCTCCGATACACCACCCTCTGGCTGAAGACATTTCTCCGCATCTCTGTTTACAAGAGGACGCCCTTCAATCCTGGTTTTTTTAAAATTTCAGACATACAGCATTGGTAACAGGCCATTTCAGCGGCCCACGAGTCCATGCTGCCCAATTTACCTTCTTTTCTTCTTTGGCTTGGCTTCACGGACGAAGATTTATGGAGGGGTATGTCCACGTCTGTTGCAGGCTCATTGGTGACTGATAAGTCGATGGGGAACAGGCAGGCACGGTTTGCAAGGCAAAATTGGTTGGTTTGGGTTGGGTGTTGGGTTTTTCCACCTTTGTCTTTTGTCAGTGAGGTGGGCTCTGCGGTCTTCTTCAAAGGAGGTTGCTGTCTGCCGAACTGTGAGGCACCAAGATGCACGGTTGGAGACAATATCAGCCCACTGCCGGTGGTCAATGGGGCAGGCACCAAGAGATTTCTTGTACCTCTTCTTTGGTGCACCTCTGTCTCGATGGCCAGTGGAGAGCTCGCCATAGAACACGATCTTGGGAAGGCGATGGTCCTCCATTCTGGAGACGTGACCCACCCAGCCCAATTTTACCTACACTATCATTAAATGGTAATTCTGTCTCGCCCACAGGAGAAAGAATCTCAGGGTTATATATGATGTCGAGATTCAATTTATTATCATCGAAATAAAACTGTCATATTACATGAAATTCCTTTTTGCCTGCTGCAAGGAGAGAGAGAATCAAAAAGGAGTGTTTTTCCCCCCCCACCCCAAGTCACCAAACTGTCCGTAGATTCACCTCCAGCACTTCCGCAGCCCCCGCAGCCACACAGAGTCTCATCCAACCCAAGGTCCAGATCTGAATCTCCAACATGGACAAGAACCCTTCAGCGCCCTCGGCACCTCCTCACATCCCTCCACCCAGTTTCGAGCCAGTCTCCAGCAGTCCGCAGCCCGCGCGTGAGTCTCCCGTCAGCAGTTTCCAGCAGCCCACCGCTTCCATAGGCCCCTCGCCACGAGTCACCAGCAGCCCGCTGTGTGGACTGGTCTCTCAGCCGCAGAGCCCCCTCACTGGTCCGCCTCCTTGGTCACAGTCCCGTGTGTCATCTCTTCTGCTTCTCCCTCTCAGATGGTGCGTGATCTTCCCATCCTCTGGCACCCTGCTTCAGTCCTCTGCTTCCCCAGAGTCTGCAGCCCCTGGCGGCTGCTTCCGATTAATAGGCGCCACCATCTTTAGCGCAGACCCACAGTCGCAGGATTTCTGCTAAAACTACCATTGGCTCCCTCAACGGGCCATTCAAAGCCCATGCTGTCGACTGAGTGGCTAGACCCTGAGGGAGTGCTGCATCTCTGCTTCCACACTCCCCACATCATGTATAAATAAATCTGAAATATTCAAAATAGGCGTGCAGGTAGATATATTACAATGTTTAAAGGTTGTGTGAACAGATTCTTGAGGTGTATACAGGAGATTAGTGTGTAAGGGTCAGCATAGAGGAGGAGGGGTCAGGCTCTGCCTGCTGAATGGTCTGATTTCCTTGGGCTCATTTATTTCTTCCTACTCCCTCATAACAGGACCAAGAGGTTGAATAGCTTCCTGGATGCTGTTTTGTTTTGTTTCCCTTATTTCAGGAGAAGGGACCCTAGCTGGCCATTTCCTCTTGTAAGGACTACAAGGCTTTTGAATAGGCTGAACTCAGAACTCACAACCCGTCTTCAAAATGGGGTTTTCAACAAGTCTGCCAGCTTGCCATGTTGCTGCTTGACTTGGCTGGATAGCACCCAGAACTGAGTTTTCAGTGCATCTTATTACAGCTGCCAATACAGATGCTCCTCTACTGACGATGATCCGACTTATGATTAAAAATTGTTTTTCTTTTCAGTGTAGAAATGAAACGTGTTGTTATGAGCCCAGAAGACCCCAAAACCCACCAGCAATAGAAATTCACCAAGACAAATGGTTACTTAAACAAAAGTTGCTTTTAATTTTCTTTAAACATATAAACAGGATCAAACTTTAACATTATTATTAACTTAACCTAACTTAACCCCCTTCTAAGTGCATGCGTATGTAATGTTCCGAAAAGTTATTTGATTCACAGTCCAATCTCACTTCTCATCCCTCCAAGTTCACTGGTATCAGGTAATTCTTACACTGTGCACAAAATTTAACATTTATTAATCTTCCCCAGGCTCTGGTGCATGAAAGGCAAATGGTTACCGCTCAGGAAGGTTCTTCTTGGTTTCAGAGAGAGGTTTGTTGCTCGTTGGACGCACACAAACCGATTTCCTTCCGATCAGCCACTGTAGTGTCTTATCGAAGAAACTTGCCCCATCATGGGTTTTTCCAAATGATGACTTCTTCTTCCAGGTCCCTTATTTCAGGAGAAGGACTCCAGCTGGCCATTTCCTCTTGTAAGAACTACAAGGCTTTTGAACAGGCTGAACTCAGAACTCGCAACCCATCTTCAAAATGGGGTTTTCAACAAGCCTGCCAGCTTGCCATGTTGCAGCCTTCCAAAGGCTACTGCAGAACTCAGTTCTCTTTCTCTCTCTGCAAAAACCACATGATCCCTCTAACAAGAGCAAACTGCAGCCAGACAGATTGCTGGCACCAGAATCGTTACTGCCTGGACATCTGTTGCTTTAAAGACAATAGTCCACAGCATCAGTCCAATTATCACCTACTTGTGAAGTCTTCATAGGCCTTCTTCAAAGTTTCTGCAAAGTCACTGAGGACACAAAGTCGCTACCTATGCATTTCAAATGAGATGTCTTTTGTGAAGTGTTACAAAAGGCAGTTACATCAGCTGTACATTCAGTGACCACGTATTTGTTTGCTGCAACTAACATTGCCGTCCATTTCGATAAGGGATCTTGGCCTGTGTTCAGATGTTTCTGCTGATTAAATTTTTCATGTTTTTGTGATGGGAAGTTGGTTTAGGTCATGAGGTTTCTAATTTCGAAGATGTTGGAATCATAGCAAATGACATTGGTAATGTTACGGGGTTTAAATTATATTTTATATTATACATAAATATGTTTTTAAGCAAGATATATTGTGGGTGGATTTAGTGTAGGTCATTTCACAAACAGACATTCTCTTTCTCTTTGGCTTGGCTTCGCGGACGAAGATTTATGGAGGGGGTAAATGTCCACGTCAGCTGCAGGCTCGTTTGTGGCTGACAAGTCCGATGCGGGACAGGCAGACACGGTTGCAGCGGTTGCAGGGGAAAATTGATTGGTTGGGTGTTGGGTTTTTCCTCTTTTGTCAGTGAGGTGGGCTCTGCGGTCTTCTTCAAAGGAGGTTGCTGCCCGCCGAACTGTGAGGCACCAAGATGCACGGTTTGAGGCGATATCAGCCCACTGGCGGTGGTCAATGTGGCAGGCACCAAGAGATTTCTTTAGGCAGTCCTTGTACTTTTTCTTTGGTGCACCTCTGTCATGGTGGACAGTGGAGAGCTCGCCATAGAACACGATCTTGGGAAGGCGATGGTCCTCCATTCTGGGAGACGTGACCCGCCCAGCGCAGCTGGATCTTCAGCAGCATGGACTCGATGCTGTCGACCTCTGCCATCTCGAGTACTTCGACGTTAGGGATGAAAGCGCTCCAGTGAATGTTGAGGATAGAGCGGAGACAACGCTGGTGGAAGCGTTCTAGGAGCCGTAGGTGGTGCCGGTAGAGGGACCCATGATTCGGAGCCGAACAGGAGTGTGGGTATGACAACGGCTCTGTATACGCTTATCTTTGTGAGGTTTTTCAGTTGGTTGTTTTTCCAGACTCTTTTGTGTAGTCTTCCAAAGGCGCTATTTGCCTTGGCGAGTCTGTTGTCTATCTCGTTGTCGATCCTTGCATCTGATGAAATGGTGCAGCCGAGATAGGTAAACTGGTTGACCGTTTTGAGTTTTGTGTGCCCGATGGAGATGTGGGGGGGCTGGTAGTCATGGTGGGGAGCTGGCTGATGGAGGACCTCAGTTTTCTTCAGGCTGACTTCCAGGCCAAACATTTTGGCAGTTTCCGCAAAACAGGACGTCAAGCGCTGAAGAGCTGGCTCTGAATGGGCAACTAAAGCGGCATCGTCTGCAAAGAGTAGTTCACGGACAAGTTTCTCTTGTATCTTGGTGTGAGCTTGCAGGCGCCTCAGATTGAAGAGACTGCCATCCGTGCGGGTACCGGATGTAAACAGCGTCTTCATTGTTGAGGTCTTTAATGGCTTGGTTCAGCATCATGCTGAAGAAGATTGAAAAGAGGGTTGTCCCACCCAGCTGCGCTGGGTGGGTCACGTCTCCAGAATGGAGGACCATCGCCTTCCCAAGATCCTGTTATATGGCGAGCTCTCCACTGGCCACCGTGACAGAGGTGCACCAAAGAAAAGGTACAAGGACTGCCTAAAGAAATCTCTTGGTGCCTGGCACATTGACCACCGCCAGTGGGCTGATATCGCCTCAAACTGTGCATCTTGGCGCCACACAGTTCGGCGGGCAGCAACCTCCTTTGAAGAAGACTGCAGAGCCCACCTCACTGACAAAAGGCAAAGGAGGAAAAACCCAACACCCAACCCCAACCAACCAATTTTCCCCTGCAACCGCTGCAACCGTGTCTGCCTGTCCCGCATCGGACTTGTCAGCCACAACGAGCCTGCAGCTGACGTGGACATTTACCCCCTCCATAAATCTTCGTCCACGAAACCAAGCCAAAGAAAGAGACTCTGTGAAGTGACGTACACACTAAACCCCCACCATCTATCTGTTTTTAAAGACATATTAATATATAATATAAATGTAATATACCCCGTAACAGTATTCAACAATTAATTACAAAATAGGATTTGTTTTTGATACATTTGCCCAGCTGTGGCTATGGCAAGTGGTCTGAGCATGTTTAAGGTAGACGAGGCTACATTCAGTTTGGTTCTGTGAGACAGTTAAACCTTTTTGGAATAAAATTAAAGAATTTTTGGAAGTTGTGTTTAAATTTCAAATTTAAATTTAAACCCTAACATTTTTATTGGGCGATATTTAGAATTTTGTGTTTAGAATTGAAATTAGATAAATCTCCAAATGCTTTCCTGAGGTAGGCTTTAGCATTAACTAGGAAATATTTAACAGTGACTTGGAAGAATGATATTCAGTTGAATTTTCAATGGTGGGCATACGGAGATGAGATCATGTATTCCTTTAGAGAAGATAACGTATAATTTGCGAAATAATTATCCTTTCTTTGTGAAAGTTTAGAGCCCGTACATGGATTGGATGCCTACTAATTCTTGAAATATTTTCCCATGCATGGGTGGTGTGGTCCCTAAACCACGACACATTTAAATGTATTATTTTAATTATTCTCCTCCATCTCTCTTCTTTTTTTCTGGGGTAGATTAGTAGGGGGGTATTATGGGATAAAATGCTATTACATTGTATTATCTATTATTGATTATAAATAAAGTTTTCCAAAAAAAAAGTAGACTAGGCTCTGATGTTCGGTAGGTGCAGTATTCTGTATCAACTTACAATTTTTCCATTTATGATAGGTTTATCAGAATGGAACCTGATCGCTAAGTTGAGGACCACCTATAATCTATTAATTGGGATAATCACAATTGCATTTGATTTCTCTGGTCTGTCTCTGCTCTTCTGCCTTTAAGTTCAAGTTATTGTCACCTGATTGTAAAGTTCTTTTCTTTGGCTTGCCTTCGCGGACGAAGATTTATGGAGGGGTAAAAAGTCCACGTCAGCTGCAGGCTCGTTTGTGGCTGACAAGTCCGATGCGGGACAGGCAGACACGATTGCAGCGGTTGCAAGGGAAAATTGGTTGGTTGGGGTTGGGTGTTGGGTTTTTCCTCCTTTGCCTTTTATCAGTGAGGTGGGCTCTGCGGTCTTCTTCAAAGGAGGTTGCTGCCCGCCAAACTGTGAGGCGCCAAGATGCACGGTTTGAGGCGTTATCAGCCCACTGGCGGTGGTCAATGTGGCAGGCACCAAGAGATTTCTTTAGGCAGTCCTTGTACCTTTTCTTTGGTGCACCTCTGTCACGGTGGCCAGTGGAGAGCTCGCCATATAACAGGATCTTGGGAAGGCGATGGTCCTCCATTCTGGAGACGTGACCCATCCAGTGCAGCTGGATCTTCAGCAGCGTGGACTCGATGCTGTCGACCTCTGCCATCTCGAGTACTTCGACGTTAGGGGGTGTAAGCGCTCCAATGGATGTTGAGGATGGAGCGGAGACAACGCTGGTGGAAGCGTTCTAGGAGCCGTAGGTGGTGCCGGTAGATGACCCATGATTCGGAGCCGAACAGGAGTGTGGGTATGACAACGCTCTGTATACGCTTATCTTTGTGAGGTTTTTCAGTTGGTTGTTTTTCCAGACTCTTTTATGTAGTCTTCCAAAGGCGATATTTGCCTTGGCGAGTCTGTTGTCTATCTCATTGTCGATCCTTGCATCTGATGAAATGGTGCAGCCGAGGATAGGTAAACTGGTTGACCGTTTTGAGTTTTGTGTGCCCGATGGAGATGTGGGGGGGCTGGTAGTCATGGTGGGGAGCTGGCTGATGGAGGACCTCAGTTTTCTTCAGGCTGACTTCCAGGCCAAACATTTTGGAAGTACAACCCGACGAAACAGCGTTCTCCGGTCACAAGATAGAGGAACAGAAGCAGGTCATTAGGCCCATCGTGTCTGTTCCGTGACTCTACACCAAGCTGAACTATGCTCACATCTAGATCCAATTTCCATATCCCTTGATACCCTTACTAATTAGATACTTATCAATTTTCTGTTTAAATTCTCCAGTGATCTGACCTCCACCACTTTGTGCGGCAGTGAGTTCCACAGATCCACGACCCTCTGACTAAAGAAGTTCTTCCTCATCTTAGTTTTAAATGGATAACTAATTTTAAAACAATGACCCCTTGTCCTTGATTCACCCACCAAGGGAAACATCGACATCGACTCTGTCAAAACCTTTCAAAATTTGAAACGTCTCTCTGAGATCCCCTCTCAATCTCCTATTCTCCAACAAATACATTCAACGAGCTGCCAAACGATCCCCAAAAAGTCCTCCATGCAAACACATAACCAGACTTTGTACACGTACAAATGATACGTGGATACAAAACCTAGACACATGTATTAACAATAAGTATTATTAATAAATAGTAGAGTCACGGGGAATCGTTTTAGCAGTTCAGCATTCTCCCTGCCCGTGGGACGAAGTTGTTCCTCAGCTGGGTGGATCTGGCTTGAATACTTCAGTATCTCTTTCCCAACGGGAGTAGCTAGAAGTTGCGGGCTGGTAGAGATCCTTACAGATTTTCCACGCTCCTTCAGAACGATCCAGGTGGATCGCGTCACGGGTTGGGGGGGGGGGTGGGGGGAGGGAGACCTCAGCAATCCTCTCTGCTGCTTTTATGGTCCCGCAGAATGATCTCCAATCCAGGTGTGATTTACAGCAGCCAAGCCATGGAGAAACAGCAGGGCACGAGGCTGCAGCGGCCACTTTGGCTCCAGTCGACGGTGGAATCCCCGACTCACTTTGTTAACAATATTTATTTATTCACAGATGAAACGTATGTGTTGTTTGTGTGTTATGTCAGGTTGCATGTTTTGCACTGCGGACCGGAGAACGCTGTTTCGTCAGCTTCTACTTGTACAATCAGATGACAATAAACTTGACTCAATACTGTGATGCAGCCAGCCAGGATGCTCTCGATAGAGTTCCTGTGGAATGCTGGCATGATGATGGCTGGTAGCCTTGTCCACCACAGTCCTTGCTTTCACAAAAGTCCGACATTACTTCCTGTTTTTGTTAATCCAAAGAGGATTTTTGCTCTTATGGGGGGGGGGGGGGGGGGGAAGGCAAGCAAAGACGCAGTCCCCGGAAGGGCCGCCAGTTGCCGCTGCTAGACTTGGGGTGTGCGGTGGTGAGCAAAATAAACGGCGACCGGGAGGTCCCGTGGGATCTGGCCTCAGTGGCCACCGTGTTGCATTTGGCTTCGGCCTTTTAACGAGTTGAGAGCGAACGGGAGGAGGAGGAAGGGTGGATGGGGTGAGGGAGGTACAGAGTGCAGGGGGCTCAAAAGGAATCGGCCCCAGGAGAGAGGCCCGCAGGCAGAGCCAGTTGAGGAATGAGAGGCAGTGAGTGGGTGAGGGAGAAGAATGTGTGTTCATTGTATGTGTGTGTAGGGGGAAAGAGATGCTAGGGATGAGGACTGGAAGCCAAGGGGGTGGCATCCCATAAATGTTTGGGAACCACTGTGTTAGATGAATCCAGTATGATTTTTTTTTGGGGGGGGGTCTAAATTAATGGTAATTGCTTCTTCACTTTTGGCTTATGGAAGGTTTCATAGGAATGCTCTACTTCTGGATAGTGGGGGAATACCTGTAAGCATATTTCCCCTATTTTTGTCCCACCACCTTCTCAATCTTGAACCTCCTCCTAGGAATTCTTCAGTGAAAACCTGTGGGAGAAAGTGCCTCGTGCCTGGCAGACAACGCTCTCTGCTTTGACTGCTCCGCAACTGGCGTCATTGCTGTTGGGGAGTAAATCTTCTGTTGGGTAAGCAAAGTTTTTTTCCCCAGAAAACAACTACATACATTTAATATTGGCATCTTGGGTACAAAATGACACAAGGTTCCAGTCGAACACAAAAGCTTGCAGACGCCTTTATTGAAGTAAAAACACAAGGCTGGAGAAACTCAGCACGTCAAACAGTGTCCTTTATGTAGCAAAGATACAGAACCCATGTTTCAGGCTTGAGATATGAGCAAAAGGTAGGCAATATATCCCTCTGTCTCCTTTCCTCCAGCTCTCCACCCCATTCTCTCACCATTCACAGAGCCATCCCCTCCATGATCCACCTTTTACCTGTGGGCCTGTGCTCCTCCCCCGTCCCTCCTCCCAGCATTTTATTCAGAGGCCTGCCCACAGTTTGCTTGTACCCTGACGAAGTATGCTTTTTGCTGTCCTGTGCACTGGCACCTCTGTACTGGTGCAACTGGTCAGCGTGCTCACCTGTAGAAATTAGCAAGAGTCTATGGTGACATTCCAAACCTCCTCACTGACTATGGAGCTAGTGCAAATGAAGCTGGATTTCAATCGTGCAGACAGATCTTTCTGGTGGTTCCAGAGTAGTTTATGGTTATACAGATGGAAACAGGCCACCCGACCCTTCTTGCCTACGCCAACCAAAATCTCCCACCCACGCTAGCCTCATCTGCTCTGGTTTTGCCCATATTCAACCAAGTGTTAATTAAACATGGCAACAGTATCTCCCTCAACTATCTCCTCCAGTCAGCGTAGTACAGGGAGTATTTGAAGAACCTGATTAACTATTCTTGAACCTGGAGGTGCTGGCCTTCAGGCTTCTGTACCATAGGACATAGGAGCAGAAATAGGCTATTCAGCCCATCAAGTCTGCCCTACCACACCCATCACGAGCTGATCCATTTCCCCACTCGGCCCCACTTGCCCGGCCTTTTCCCCATAACCTTTGATGCTCTGGCCAATCAATACACCCAGTGACCAGGCCTCCACAACCAACCGTGGCAGCAAATTCCACAGATTCACCACCCTCCCCGTCTCTGTTCTACGTGGACATCCTTCAATCCTTAAGTAATGCTGTAGAGCTCGTCGAAAGAATCAAAGACTTGTTGATCCAAACCAAGGCTTTTATTAGGAAAAGACAGGAGCTCTTCACAGGTAGCCGACCAGTCCGGAATGATCCGACCTGGCTAGGGACACAACCCTTTAAGGCCCAGACAATAGCTGAGGCTTAGCTCTCAGCCAATCGCTGTAAGCACAGTCTAGATACAGTAACTATATACACTATGTACATTGGTGATAGATCTGTACTATCACAAATGCCCTCTTGTCCTAGACTCTCCCACCGTGGGAAACAACCTTTCTCCATCTACCCCATCCACACCTTTCAACATCCAAAATGTTTCAATGAGATTTCCTCTTATTCTCCAAACTTCCATCAAATCCAGGCCAAAAGCTGTCAAACGCTCCTCATTTCATTCCCAGAATCATTCTGGTGAGCTCCTCTAAACCCTCTCCAACGTTAGCACATCCTTTCTTAAATGGGGAGCCCAAAACTCACAATGATCCAAGTGGGGCCTCAGAAGTCTGAGAAAGAATCTGAATATGTACTTCCTAGCAAATGTATTTCTTGGACTCTGCTCAAACCTGCAGAGGCTGATTGTGGACTTGGGTAAGAGGAAATCAGGAGATCACGAACCTGTCCTCATCGAGGAGTCAGCAGTGGAAAGGGTTAAGCATTTCAGATTCCTGGGCGTCGACATCTCTGAAGATCTATCCTGGGGCCTCTGTATAGATGCAATCTCGAAGAAGGCTCACCAGCTAGTCAGAGATTAAGGAGATTTGATATGTCACCAAAGACAAATTTCTACAGGCGTCCCTTGGAGAGCATTCTGACTGGTAGGGAGTTGCCAAAGCACAGGAGAACAGGCTGCAGATAGTTGTGAACTCACGAAGATCAGTCTTCACTCCATTGAGGATGTGTACAAGAGGCCTTTCTCCTCATGGACCTTCACCACCCAGGCCATGCCCTCTTCACACTGCTACCATCGGGAAGGAGGTACAGCAGCCTGAAGACGAACACCCAGTGGCACAAGGACAGCTTCTTCCCCCCTCCCCCCCCCCCAACCGCTGTCAGATTCCTGAATGAACAACAAACCACCTCCTCTTCTTTTTGCACTTTTAAAAAATTATTTTTAACCCTTTGGACTTCCATACCCTGGTTTTCGGTGAATACCAACAAGCGCATATACTCTATGTCCCGGTTTTCCATGACTGGTTTCATACCCAACCACCAGTGTGGTCGTACTATGGTTTACCCATGAGCCCAGTCTGGAGTTTGGTATACATTGTGGAAGGTTAAAAATGAAATTCATAGCAAAATTTTCCACCCATGGCTTGGCTTTGCGAACAAAGGTTTAGGAAGGATCGTAGACGTGTCCTTTGACCCTGCGCAATGGATTTGTTTTTTTAGGGGGATTGCAGTACTGGTCCCACCCTTTATACCCCGGGTTTACCCCGCCACGGCCCAGCACGCAGGGTCCTCGGGTCATAGGTGTCACGCCAGAGTATCCTTCTCCTGGAATGGATGGCCTGATGAGCTCCATCTGCCCAGGTTTCCTTCTCTTAGGCTGGCTGCCAAATGAGGCTAGCGAGTCTAGCCCACCCATTCGGTGACACCGTCGGCCACTCAGTGAGAATGGGGGGTTTGGGGGGACACCAACGAGAAGGTGTAGCTACAGTATGGTAATGTAGGAGAGTCTGTTTGCAGTTGGCCTCCTGCCTGGTGAGCCAGACAGCGGCCACGACACCGAGGAAGTGGAGGTGATGTTATTACCATCCACTTCCCCTGGGTGAGCAGGACAGCGGGCCCAGACCTCATCCATGTTCATGACAAATTCGGATTCTGGTACGCTGTGTATCAGGTCTTCCCTCAAGCCTGAAATGTTAACGGTTATGTAAATTAATCATTTCTATATAAAGGACACTGTTTGACCGGCTGAGTTTCTCCAGCATTATGTTTTTACTTCAACCACGGTGTCCGCCTTACCAGCAGGTGGCAGTAACACACCACCTGTGTAGACACTGACAGGACCAGTCACCCCTCACCCTGAGCGAGGGGTCCCGAACTGAAACGCTGACTGACCATTCGTCTCCAAAGATGCCGCTGTGTCCCTCCAGCCTTAACCTTATAACCATTTACGGAGCGGAAACAGGCCATGTTGGCCTTTCGAGTCCGCACCGGTTCACTGATTTTGTGCGCCCTCTTCAGGCAATGGCGAACTGATTCTACTAACAGGCCATGTTGGCCTTTCGAGTCCGCACCGGTTCACTGATTTTGTGCGCCCTCTTCAGGCAATGGCGAACTGATTCTACTTTCAGCTGATGTGTGCCTCTGGTCAACAAATTATGAGGGACGTATGATAGCAGTAGTCATGAAGCTACTTTTGTGTCATCTGCATTTGAGTCATGACAGCAAACAGATAGATGTTTTCCTGTAAAAAGGAAATGGGAACAACAGTACATGCAATTTGGTTCTTCTTGTTCACCCGGGTCGGTTACCGGTCATGTTTGCAGGGAAAGCAACGGCCACAAAGCAAACAGGTTTTCATTCCCTTTAGAATTTTAATGGAATGGAGTGAGGAGTCAGGAGAAAGGACTTCCTTTGAAGAGGGTTAGATGATTAACAACTTATAATGCATTGTCTCTGCCTCTCTCTCTGTCCCCTCCCCATCTTCTCTCCCCTCCTGCCCCCTCTTCATCCTCTTCACTCCTCCCCATCTCCCCACCTCTGTCCCATCTTCTCCCCTTTCTCTGTCCCCTCCATCCTCTTCTCTCCCCGTTCCTTCCCCATCATTTTCTCTCCCCATCTTCTCTCTCCCTGCCCCCTTTTCATCCTCTCCTCTCTCCCACTGTCCCCTCCCCTTTGTCTTCCCCCCCTCTGTCCCCTCTCCATCTCCCCCTCTCTGTCCCCTCTCCATCCTCTTCTCTCCCTTTCCCCGCCTCTTCCCTACCCCACCTCATCCCCCTCCTCTCCTTTCCCCACCACCTCCCCATACCCCCTCTGCTCTTACCCCCTCCCCAAATCCCCACCATCTCCTTCTCCCCTGATTCCTTTCCACTATCCCTTCATCCCCTGCCCCTTTCCCCCTTCATTGATGCTCCTTCCCACCTGTCCACCCCAGCCAGGTGTTGGTGTGGCCACTCTCTCTGCTGGCGTTCAAGGCGGCTGCCCACAGCCTGGCTCTCCCCCGCCAACCTAGGGGCCTATCCCCGACGCCGCCCAGTGCAGGCAAGGAGCCCGAGGAATTTCAGGCCAACAGGAGCCAGAGCTCAAAGCTGAGCCACCTTTTCCGCAGACACGTTAAGCCGAAGAAGCAGCACGAGATCAGGAGGCTGGGCAGAGTGAGGAGCGGGACGGGGCGGGGGGCGGGGTGGTGGGGAGGCAAAGCAAGGGTAATTGGGATGGTGGGAGTGTGAGTGATGGGGTGGGGGAGCAGTGGAGGTCAGGGCGATGGGGAGAGGCCAAGGAGAACGTGTGGGTGGGGTGGTGGGAGTGAATGGGGAAGGCGTTGGGGGGTGGTGAGAGTATATGGAGAAGACGGAGGGTGGGGTGGTGGGAGTGAATGGGGAAGTTGTTGGAGGGGTGGGTTGGTGGGAGTGAATGGGGAAGGCGTTGGAGGGTGGGGTGGTGGGTGTGTAATGGGGAAGGTGAGGGTGGGGTGGTAAGAATGAATGGGGAAGGTGTTGGAGGGTAGTGTAGTGGGAGTGTATGGGGAAGGTGTAGGAGGGTGGGGTGGTGGGAGTGAATGGGGAAAGTGGGGGTGGGGTAGTGGGAGTGTATGGGGAAAGCGTTGAAGGGTGGGGTGGTGGGAGTGTAATGGGGTGGGGTGGTGGGAGTGTATGGGGAAGGTGGAGAGTGGGGTGATGGGAGTGAATAGGGAAGGTGGAGGGTGGGATGGTGGGAGTGAATAGCGAAGGTGGAGGATGGGGTGGTGAGAATGAATGGGGAAGGTGTTGGAGGGTGGGGTGGTGGGAGTGTATGGGGAAGGTGTTGGAAGGTGGGGTGGTGGGAGTGATGAGGAAGGTGGAGGAGGTGGGGTGGTGGGAGTGCAATGGGAAATGTGTTGGAGGGTGGGGTGGTGGGAGTGAATGGGGAAGGTGTTGGGGGTGGGGTGGTGGGAGTGTATGGGGAAAGTGTTGGAGGGTGGGGTGGTGGGAGTGAATGGTAAGGTGGGAGTGTAATGGGGTGGGGTGCTGGGAGTGTATGGGGAAGGTGGAGAGTGGGGTGATGGGAGTGAGTAGGGAAGGTGGAGGGTGGGATGGTGGGAGTGAATAGCGAAGGTGGAGGATGGGGTGGTGAGAATGAATGGGGAAGGTGGAGGGTGGGGTGGTGGGAATGTATGGGGAAGGTGTTGGAGGGTGGGTGGTGGGAGTGATGAGGAAGGTGGAGGAGGTGGGAGTGCAATGGGAAAGGTGTTGGAGGGTGGGGTGGTGGGAGTGAATGGGGAAGGTGTTGGGGGTGGGGTGGTGGGAGTGTATGGGGAAAGCGTTGGAGGGTGGGGTGGTGGGAGTGAATGGGTAAGGTGGGTTGGTGGGAGTGTAATGGGGTGGGGTGGTAGAAGTGTATGGGGAAGGTGGAGGGTGGGGTGGTGGGAGTGAATGGGGAAGGTGGAGTGTGGGGTGGTGGGAGTGAATGGGGAAGGTGGAGGATGGAGTGGTGGAAGTGAATGAGGAAGGTGTTGGGGTGGAGTGGTGGGAGTGAATAGGGAAGGTGTTGGGGTGGGGTGGTGGGAGTGAATGGAGGTGTTGGAGGGTGGGGTGGTGGGAATGAATGGGGAAGGTGGAGGGTGGGATGAATGGGGAAGGTGGATTGTGGGGTGGAGGGAGTAAATGGGGAAGGTGGAGTGTGGGGTGGAGAGAGTGAATGGGGAAGGTGTTGGGGTGGAAGTATAATGGGGAAGGTGTTGGGGTGGAAGTATAATGGGGAAGGTGTTGGAGGTGGGGTGGTGGGAGTGAATGGGGAAGGTGGATGGTGGGGTGGTGGGAGTGAATAGGAAAGGTGTTGGGGGTGGGATGGTGGGAGTGAATAGCGAAGGTGGAGGATGGGGTGGTGAGAATGAATGGGGAAGGTGGAGGGTGGGGTGGTGGGAATGTATGGGGAAGGTGTTGGAGGGTGGGTGGTGGGAGTGATGAGGAAGGTGGAGGAGGTGGGAGTGCAATGGGAAAGGTGTTGGAGGGTGGGGTGGTGGGAGTGAATGGGGAAGGTGTTGGGGGTGGGGTGGTGGGAGTGTATGGGGAAAGCGTTGGAGGGTGGGGTGGTGGGAGTGAATGGGTAAGGTGGGTTGGTGGGAGTGTAATGGGGTGGGGTGGTGGAAGTGTATGGGGAAGGTGGAGGGTGGGGTGGTGGGAGTGAATGGGGAAGGTGGAGTGTGGGGTGGTGGGAGTGAATGGGGAAGGTGGAGGATGGGGTGGTGGAAGTGAATGAGGAAGGTGTTGGGGTGGAGTGGTGGGAGTGAATAGGGAAGGTGTTGGGGTGGGGTGGTGGGAGTGAATGGAGGTGTGGAGGGTGGGGTGGTGGGAATGAATGGGGAAGGTGGAGGGTGGGAGTGAATGGGGAAGGTGGATTGTGGGGTGGAGGGAGTAAATGGGGAAGGTGGAGTGTGGGGTGGTGGGAGTGAATGGGGAAGGTGGGTGGTGGGAGTGAATAGGAAAGGTGTTGGGGGTGGGGTGGTGGGAGTGAATGGAGAAGGTGGAGGATGGGGTGGTGGGAGTAAATGGGGAAGGTGGATTGTGGGGTGGTGGGAGTGAATGGGGAAGGTGGATGGTGGGAGTGAATAGGAAAGGTGTTTGGGGGGGGTGGTGGGTGTGAATGGAGAAGGTGGAGGATGGGGTGGTGGGAGTGAATGGGGAAGGTGGAGTGTGGGGTGGTGGGAGTGAATGGGGAAGGTGGAGGATGGGGTGGTGGAAGTGAATGAGGAAGGTGTTGGGGTGGAGTGGTGGGAGTGAATAGGGAAGGTGTTGGGGTGGGGTGGTGGGAGTGAATGGAGTTGTTGGAGGTTGGGGTGGTGGGAATGAATGGGGAAGGTGGAGGGTGGGAGTGAATGGGGAAGGTGTTGGGGGTGGGGTAGTGGGAGTGTATGGGGAAAGCGTTGAAGGGTGGGGTGGTGGGAGTGTAATGGGGTGGGGTGGTGGGAGTGTATGGGGAAGGTGGAGAGTGGGGTGATGGGAGTGAATAGGGAAGGTGGAGGGTGGGTTGGTGGGAGTGAATAGGGAAGGTGGAGGGTGGGTTGGTGGGAGTGAATAGGGAAGGTGGAGGGTGGGTTGGTGGGAGTGAATAGCGAAGGTGGAGGATGGGGTGGTGAGAATGAATGGGGAAGGTGTTGGAGGGTGGGGTGGTGGAAGTGTATGGGGAAGGTGTTGGATGGTGGGGTGGTGGGAGTGATGAGGAAGGTGGAGGAGGTGGGGTGGTGGGAGTGCAATGGGAAATGTGTCGGAGGGTGGGGTGGTGGGAGTGAATGGGGAAGTTGTTGGGGGTGGGGTGGTGGGAGTGTATGGTAAGATGGGAGTGTAATGGGGTGGGGTGCTGGGAGTGTATGGGGAAGGTGGAGAGTGGGGTGATGGGAGTGAGTAGGGAAGGTGGAGGGTGGGATGGTGGGAGTGAATAGCGAAGGTGGAGGATGGGGTGGTGAGAATGAATGGGGAAGGTGGAGGGTGGGGTGGTGGGAATGTATGGGGAAGGAGTTGGAGGGTGGGTGGTGGGAGTGATGAGGAAGGTGGAGGAGGTGGGAGTGCAATGGGAAAGGTGTTGGAGGGTGGGGTGGTGGGAGTGAATGGGGAAGGTGTTGGGGTGGGGTGGTGGGAGTGTATGGGGAAAGCGTTGGAGGGTGGGGTGGTGGGAGTGAATGGGTAAGGTGGGTTGGTGGGAGTGTAATGGGGTGGGGTGGTGGAAGTGTATGGGGCAGGTGGATGGTGGGGTGGTGGGAGTGAATGGGGAAGGTGGAGTGTGGGGTGGTGGGAGTGAATGGGGAAGGTGGAGGATGGGGTGGTGGAAGTGAATGAGGAAGGTTGGGGTGGAGTGGTGGGAGTGAATAGGGAAGGTGTTGGGGTGGGGTGGTGGGAAGGAATGGAGGTGTTGGAGGGTGGGGTGGTGGGAATGAATGGGGAAGGTGTTGGAGGGTGGGTGGTGGGAGTGATGAGGAAGGTGGAGGAGGTGGGAGTGCAATGGGAAAGGTGTTGGAGGGTGGGGTGGTGGGAGTGAATGGGGAAGGTGTTGGGGGTGGGGTGGTGGGAGTGTATGGGGAAAGCGTTGGAGGGTGGGGTGGTGGGAGTGAATGGGTAAGGTGGGTTGGTGGGAGTGTAATGGGGTGGGGTGGTGGAAGTGTATGGGGAAGGTGGAGGGTGGGGTGGTGGGAGTGAATGGGGAAGGTGGAGTGTGGGGTGGTGGGAGTGAATGGGGAAGGTGGAGGATGGGGTGGTGGAAGTGAATGAGGAAGGTGTTGGGGTGGAGTGGTGGGAGTGAATAGGGAAGGTGTTGGGGTGGGGTGGTGGGAGTGAATGGAGGTGTTGGAGGGTGGGGTGGTGGGAATGAATGGGGAAGGTGGATTGTGGGGTGGAGGGAGTAAATGGGGAAGGTGGAGTGTGGGGTGGAGAGAGTGAATGGGGAAGGTGTTGGGGTGGAAGTATAATGGGGAAGGTGTTGGGGTGGAAGTATAATGGGGAAGGTGTTGGGGGTGGGGTGGTTGGAGTGAATGGGGAATGTGGAGGGTGGGGTGGTGGGAGTGAATGGGGAAGGTGGATGGTGGGGTGGTGGGAGTGAATAGGAAAGGTGTTGGGGGTGGGGTGGTGGGAGTGAATGGAGAAGGTGGAGGATGGGGTGGTGGGAGTAAATGGGGAAGGTGGATTGTGGGGTGGTGGGAGTGAATGGGGAAGGTGGATGGTGGGGTGGTGGGAGTGAATAGGAAAGGTGTTGGGGGTGGGGTGGTGGGAGTGAATGGAGAAGGTGGAGGATGGGGTGGTGGGAGTAAATGGGGAAGGTGGAGTGTGGGGTGGTGGGAGTGAATGGGGAAGGTGGAGGATGGGGTGGTGGAAGTGAATGAGGAAGGTGTTGGGGTGGAGTGGTGGGAGTGAATAGGGAAGGTGTTGGGGTGGGGTGGTGGGAGTGAATGGAGGTGTTGGAGGGTGGGGTGGTGGGAATGAATGGGGAAGGTGGAGGGTGGGAGTGAATGGGGAAGGTGGATTGTGGGGTGGAGAGAGTAACTGGGGAAGGTGGAGTGTGGGGTGGAGAGAGTGAATGGGGAAGGTGTTGGGGTGGAAGTATAATGGGGACGGTGTTGGGGGTGGGGTGGTGGGAGTGAATGTGGAATGTGGAGGGTGGGGTGGTGGGAGTGAATGGGGAAGGTGGAGGGTGGGGTGGTGGGAGTGAATAGGAAAGGTGTTGGGGGTGGGGTGGTGGGAGTGAATGGAGAAGGTGGAGGATGGGGTGGTGGGAGTAAATGGGTAAGGTGGAGTGTGGGGTGGTGGGAGTGAATGGGGAAGGTGGATGGTGGGGTGGTGGGAGTGAATAGGAAAGGTGTTGGGGGTGGGGTGGTGGGAGTGAATGGAGAAGGTGGAGGATGGGGTGGTGGGAGTAAATGGGGAAGGTGGAGTGTGGGGTGGTGGGAGTGAATGGGGAAGGTGTAGGGTGGGGTGGTGGGAGTGAATGGGGAATGTGGAGGGTGGTGTGGTGGGAGTGAATAGGGAAGGTGTTGGGGGTGGGGTGGTGGGAGTGAATGGGGAATGTGGAGGATGGGGTGGTGGGTGAATGGGGAAGGTGGAGGGTGTGGGGTGGTGGGAGTGCAGTGGGATAGGTGTTGGAGGGTGGGGTTGGTGGGAGTGAATGGGGAAGGTGTTGGTGTGCGGTGGTGGGAGTGTATGGGGAAAGCGTTGGAGGGTGGGGTGGTGGGAGTGAATGGGTACGGTGGGGTGGTGGGTGTGAATGGGGAAGGTGGAGTGTGGGGTGGTGGGAGTGAATGGGGAAGGTGGAGGGTGGGGTGGTGGGCGTGAATAGGGAAGGTGTTGGGGGTGGGGTGGTGGGAGTGAATGGAGAAGGTGGAGGGTGGGGTGGTGTGAGTGAATGGGCAACATGGAGTGAATGGGGGAGGTGGAGGGTGGGGTGGTGGGAGTGAATGGGGAAGGTGGAGTGAATGGGGAAGGTGGAGTGAATGGGGAAGGTGGAGGGTGGGGTGGTGGGAGTGAATGGGGAAGGTGTTGGGGGTGGGGTGGTGGGAGTGAATAGGGAAGGTTTTGGGGGTGGGGTGGTGTGAGTGAATGGGCAACGTGGAGTGAATGGGGAAGGTGGAGGGTGGGGTGGTGGGAGTGAATGGGGAAGGTGTTGGGGGTGGGGTGGTGGGAGTGAATAGGGAAGGTTTTGGGGGTGGGGTGGTGGGAGTGAATGGGGAAGGTGGAGGATGGGGTGGTGGGAATGAATGGGGAAGGTGGAGTGTGGGGTGGTGGGAGTGAATGGGGAAGGTGGAGGGTGGGGTGGTGGGCGTGAATAGGGAAGGTGTTGGGGGTGGGGTGGTGGGAGTGAATGGAGAAGGTGGAGGGTGGGGTGGTGTGAGTGAATGGGCAACGTGGAGTGAATGGGGAAGGTGAAGGGTGGGGTGGTGGGCGTGAATAGGGAAGGTGTTGGGGGTGGGGTGGTGGGAGTGAATGGAGAAGGTGGAGGGTGGGGTGGTGTGAGTGAATGGGCAACGTGGAGTGAATGGGGGAGGTGGAGGGTGGGGTGGTGGGAGTGAATGGGGAAGGTGGAGGGTGGGGTGGTGGGAGTGAATAGGGAAGGTGTTGGGGGTGGGGTGGTGGGAGTGAATAGGGAAGGTTTTGGGGGTGGGGTGGGAGTGAATGGGGAAGGTGGAGGATGGGGTGGTGGGAGTGAATGGGGAAGGTGGAGGATGGGGTGGTGGGAGTGAATGGGGAAGGTGGAGGATGGGGTGGTGGGAGTGAATGGGGAAGGTTTTGGGGGTGGGGTGGCGGGAGTGAATGGGGAAGGTGGAGGATGGGGTGGTGGGAGTGAATGGGGAAGGTGTTGGGGTTGGGGTGGTGGGAGTGAATGGGAAAGGTGTTGGAGGGTTGGGTGGTGAGAGTGAATGGGGAAGGTGTTGGAGGGTTGGGTGGTGGGAGTGAATGGGGAAGGTGTTGGAGGGTGGGGTGGTGGGAGTGAATGGGGAAGGTGTTGAAGGGTGGGGTGGTGGGAGTGAATGGGGAAGGTGGAGGGAGGAAATGAGGAAAGGGGGAAGGAGCAGGAGTGTAATGGAGAAGTTGACAGGAAGGACAAGGGTGATTGGTGTGTGTGTCATGGGGAAGACAACGGAGGGGGTTGGGGTGGGAATGCAATGAAGAAGGAGGGAGAGGATGGGGAGATGGGTGTGTAAAGGGGAGATGGGGTGATGGAAGAAAGGGTGAGTGAGGGTAATGGGGATGGGAGTTGGTGTAGTGGGGAAGGCGACGGAGGGGAGATGATGAGCAGGCCCAGGGTGGTAATGAAGGGGGAGGAAGCGGGGAATGTGGGGGTGGAACCACGTGGTCAGTTGGGGCTAGATAGGTCCTTTACATAGACCAATGCACTGGTTGGAAGGGTGGCTGCCTGAGACCTTTCACCACCTCCAGTCCAGTCAGATGGTGGATGATTCCATTCCCATGACCACTGCAGCATGCACCGGAGAGGCAATGAAGCAGATCGCGCATTAATACCCGTCCTTTTACCCCCTCCCCCCGATAGCTGGTGAAGAAGCTGTGCGATGCGACGGGTTGTCAGCATGTGGTGGACGTTGGATCGGGCCAGGTACAGTCGTCTGCTGCCTCAATCAGTCTGGGCCACGGGTGCCACTTTATCTACGGGGAGACCCCACTTTCCACTCCCCCCCCCCCACCCTTGTCCCACCTTCTGCCTCATTCCCCATCCTCTGACCACACCTGACCCTTGGCCTGGCACATGGCCCAGTGCACAATGGGGAGCACAAATGCCCAGCAACGGGTGCCAAGCTGCCTGAGGTGTATTGTGGGGTTACATGTGTACGGTGCCAACCTGTCCATGGTCTTAACACGGGGCCATACGCATGATGAACAAGATGCCAACCTGCCCGAGCTGTGATGGGGCTGGACGTGTGTATGGTGCCAAATTGCCCAAGGTGTAACACGGGACTACACGTGTTTACGGTGCCAACCTCCCAGAGCTGTAACAGGGCTACACGTGTGAACGGTGGCGAGCTGCAGCACGGAACGAGATGATGTCTGGTGAAGTTGTTGCGGTCACAGAACCAGACTCCCGTGCTCCCCATCCCATCCACCACGATGGGGCAGGGATGGTGGACACTGCCTCTGGTCTTGGCGAGGCCAGAGGCGCAGTCTCCGCGCTGCGATGCGTATAAACCCCCCCCCCCCCATCTTCTCTCCAGGGACACCTGTCCCGCTACCTCGCCTTCGAGCACAGCCTTCGGCTCACCGGACTGGAAGCCTCTGAGCGACTGGTGGTGGCAGCGAGGAGGTACGACCAAGAGATGCTACACTGTCTGCAGAAGGAGGCAGGCCGCCAACCCGAGGTGGGGGCAGGGGCAGTCGGGAGTGGGGGTGGGGAAGAACCCAGAGAGGGAGGGAGGGAGGGGAACCTGAAGAGGGAGAGGGGAGAGAGGTCTGGATGGACATGGGGAGGAGAGGAGAAACCAGGGAGGGAGAACCTGTTGAGGGGGAAGGAGATCTGGGTGGACAAAGGGAGGGAGGAGAGGAGGACCCGAGGAGGGAGAGGGGAGAGAGGTCTGGATGGACATGGGGAGGAGAGGAGAAACCAGGGAGGGAGAACCTGTGGAGGGGGAGGGAGATCTGGGTGGACAAAGGGAGGGAGGAAGGAAACCTGGGGAGTGGGGAGAGCTGGGTGGACATAGGGAGGGAGGAGAGGAGGACTCGGAGAGGTGAGAGAGGTCTGGGTGGACATGGGGAGGGGACAGAACCCAGGGAGGGGGAACGGGGAGGGGGAGGGTGAAGAGGAGGACCTGGTGAGGGGGAGGGAGGGAAACCTGGGGAGAGGGGAGGGAGATCTGGGTTTTTTTGGGGAGGGGACAGAGATCTGGGTGGACATGGGGAGGAGAGGAGAATCAGGGAAAGGAGGAGGATCCGGGTGAGGGCGAGGGGAAGGTATGGGTGGACGTGAGGGAGGGAGGGAGAAGAGGAGGACCTGGTGAGGGGGAGGGAGGGAGATCTGGGTTTTTTTGGGGAGGGGACAGAGATCTGGGTGGACATGGGGAGGAGAGGAGAATCAGGGAAAGGAGGAGGATCCGGGTGAGGGCGAGGGGAAGGTATGGGTGGACGTGAGGGAGGGAGGGAGGATCACCCAGCTGGGACCCACACTAAGCTGCCACCTCCATTTTCACCCGCAGGGTGCAGACCCCATCCTACCCCGAGCGCCCTGCCACCTGGTGCGGTGGGTGGACCCTGGAATGGACCACGAGGACCTCCTGCGCCTGTTGGAGCCAAGGGAGCGCCCGGCTGAGGGGGTGCCCAGGGCGGATGGGGACGGACCCTTTGTGCTGACCGGCCTGCACGCCTGCGGAGACCTTGGCCCGGCTGCCCTGCGCCGGTTTGCCCGCTGCTCCAGGGCCCTAGGGCTCGCCACTGTCTCCTGCTGCTACATGAAGACTGATGAGTCGGCCAGGGACTCCGGCTACCCCATGAGCGCCTGGGTTCGGGGGCTGCCCTCGTATCAGCTGCCCTACAAGCTCAGGGAGACGGCCTGCCATGCCGTGGAAGACTTCGCTGCTCGGCTGGAGGGCGAGAGTGCTGCGCTTTGCACGCACTGCTACCGCGCCGTGCTGGAGGTGATCGTCAGGCAGCTGAACCCCACACTCAAACGGCCGGCTCTGCAGAGCAGCAAGAAGACGCACCTTCTCCCCTTCCCAGAGTAAGCAGTACCAGTAGGGGTCATGGGGCTGAGGGAGGTCGGGACGGAGCTCACAGCCCAGCCCAGGTGTCACTGAGGGGCACAGGGCTTTGGTATTATCCAAAGGCTGGCATTCCAGGGAAAGGGGAGAGTGGAGGGGATTACAGGGAAGGGTTTAAGGGGCGAGAGGGGGTTACAGAGACAGGGAGGGGTATAGGGGACAAGAGGGGGTTGCAGAGACAGGGAGAGGTATAGGAGACCAGAGGGTTGCAGATACAGGGAGGGGTATAGGGGACCAGAGGAGGAGGCAGACAGGGAGAGGTGTCAGGGACCAGAGGGGGTTAAAGATAGGGATGAGTGTAGGGGACCAGAGTGGGGTGACAGAGACGGGGAGGGGAGTTGGGGGTGGAGGTGGTTACAGATATAGGGAGGGATGTAGGGTGCAGAGGCAGTTACAGGCAGAGAAAGGTGTTGGATACAGGTGACTCTAGACCCAGAGTAGTGAGACTTCTTCTTGAGTGGGCAGCCAACAATGTCCTGTCTCAGAGGGAATGGAAAGCCCTTCACCAAGATTTGGTGTTGGATCAATGCGGACGGATGTTGCACGGTTCTGGGGGATGGGGGACAAGGAATCACCTGACCTCTGACTTTGAGTGCAACGCCTGGGAATCAGCAGCCCAGGTTCCTGGGCGAGGGCTGGCTGGTTTCTCTGGGGTTAACATTCTTTTCTCTGTCTCTGCAGCTACGTCCGGGCAGGATTACAGAGACTGGGTCTGGACGCAGGAGCTCAGTGGGACACGGGACAGGTGCAGGCCATGCTGGAACAGGAGGGCAAGGTGCTGGCCTACTTCTGCCTCAGCCTGACCCTAGCTCCAGCCATCGAAAGCCTCATCCTCTTGGACAGAGTTATCTACCTCCAGGAGCAAGGTCAGGGGGATGGGATGTGGATGAAGGGAGGCTATAGCCCCTTTTCCACTAGCACCCTGTCCCAGGAATTAACTGGGAATGTACTGTCTGAAGGCTGGCATCAAATAACATTATTTCATGCTGGGGATTGACGGCCTCTACCCCCACTCATATCCCTGGCGTCTGCTGACACCAGCGTGCCATATAGACCAGGGAAAAGGGACAGCAGAATGTCATCCATTTCCAGTTGAAGGCAGAACTCTCCGATCCCCGGGGTTGAGCTGTGTTCAGTGGAAAGACAATTGGTGACTTATTTAAGGGTGGCCCAGTGGAAATGGCACAAGGGGCTTCCTATCCCAGGACACTGCATGGCCAATTAACTGAGATGCCAGTGGAAAAGGGGCTAGAGAGTGAACGGGTTTGGGAACGGAACAGGATAGAATCAGGGAGGGAAGCAGGTGATGGAGGGGTTTAGATGGAGTATGTGGTGAGAGAATTTTAATTTAGACCCTTTCGGCCCACGCCGCCTGTACCTTTTGAACAGTGGGAGGAAACCAGAGACCCTGGAGGAAGCCCACGCAGATACGGGGAGAAGGTACAAACTCCTTACATACAGCGCAGGATTCAAACTGAGGTCACAGGTGCTGTAATACAATGGGAGAAGGAAATCTTGGAGATTGGGCAATGAGGAGGGTGAGTGGCAGGATAGGGAGGTGGTGAAGGATTGAGAAAAGGAGTGGGCAGAATAGTTAACGTGGAGGTTCCCTCGATCCGCTCAACAACCACACCATTCCATTCTCCTTGCAGGCTTTCAGTGCCAGCTGCTGCCCTTGTTCGAGCCCCGCTTCTCGCCACGGAATTTTGTGCTGGTGGCGTCCAAGGTCAAAGGTCAGCTCGGCCATCTTCTTTGCCCCGAAGGTTCTGCAGAGCCCTGAAAGTCGATGCCCCGCGTCCGCAGATGGGCAGGGAGGAGGCTAGACAAGATCAACACCTTCTGATCAGGCTTAGTCAGTTTCGGGTAAATGGCGAGGACGCACATGCAGCAGGAGGGGGTTTGCCCCATGGGAGTGCGGCATCCTGGGAAGTGTGTCTTACCATATCGGAACGTACAAGTGGATGTCATTCACTCCCACCCCACCCTCATCTCCCAGCAATTAGACGTTGGTCAACACCCCACTCCCCCCCAGAAGTGACTCCAGTTCTCGAGCCTCGGGCAGTGCCCACCAAAGTTCTGAGGCTGTGCTGGTCCCAAGCTCGTGAGCCGACCTCAAAGTTCACACATGCCCATCGTTATTGAATGAAGATCTACCGGGACCAATGCCTGAAGAGGGCGCACAAAATCAGTGAACCGGTGCGGACTCGAAAGGCCAACATGGCCTGTTTCCGCTCCGTAAATGGTTATATGGAAACCAGCAAGTGGCACAAAATCTCTCACCATTATCATCAATGGAAAAAGAACAATTTAATAAAACCTAAAGTGATGCAAGCTCATGCTCCTGAGCCCCTCTTCCTGGGCTGGACTCTGCTCCCAGATCAGTACCAGAAGGACTTGCGGTGCCGTCTCGTCTCACTGATGCCCATTTTCTCCATGATTTCTTCTTCAAAAGTTTTCAGGGCAGGAGTATATGAGGTGTCCATTGCATCCTCAACGCTGGTGTCTTTTGGGCCATCTGCACACAACCGTAGACATGAAGTCAGTGTCAGGGATTGCTGGGGTCAGATATATGTGGGCTTAGCAGAATAGAACTCTGTCACAGAACTGCTAATTCCTGACCTCAGCCTTGAACTACTGCAACTAATTGTGTAATAGTCAATCTGCATAAAGATCGACCCCCCCCACTTATTTTTCACTCCAGTTGCCCTCCCATTCGAGCTTTTGATGCCCCGACCACTAACCCTCGCCCCAGCACCCCGAGCTCTTGACACCACAACTGCAGACCCTTGCCCCAGCCACCCATCTGAACTCCAGACACCCGACTGCGGACGCCACCTGTTCCTGGCTGTCTGAGCACCCGATTACAGACTCTTACCCTGGCTTATCCGAGCTCTTGATGCCCCGATCACTAACTCTCGCCCCAGCCACCCATCCGAGCTCTCGACGCCCCAACCCCAGACCTTTGCCCGGCCACCCATCAGAACTCCAGACGCCCAACTGCGGACGCCACCCGTTCCTGGCTGTTCGAGCACCCGATTACAGACCCTTACCCTGGTTGCCTGCCCATCTGAGCTTCTGATGCCCCGACTGCAGGCTCTCATCTTGGTGGCCCACCCACCAGAGCTCCCGAAGCACCAAGCGCCCGTTTGCCCATCCGAGGACCTGATGCCCACCCATCCGAGCTTCCGACACTCTGACTGCAGGCTCTTACCTTGGCTGCCCACCCACTGGAGCTCCCGAAGCTCCGAGAGCAGACACTTATCCCGGGCGCCTGCCTGCCCATCTGACCCTCGCTGCCTGCCATCTGAGCTCCCGACAGCGGACATACCACCCGGTCCTGCCCACCCAAGCTCCCAACGCCTTGATCGACGACAGTACTTACTGTGGTCAAAAGTAGCATCCATGTAAAATTTAACTCAAAAAACCGGCCCCCAGAACTCAACTATTACACGAGTATTTGAATAGTATCGAAAGCGGGAAAAGATTGATGCTGCAACATCAACCCTGTTTAAATATTATCGTGTGGTGATTTGAAAAGCGTGCTTCCAAACCCTGTTAACTCTTACAGGAAAATCCTACATCAACAACACCACCTCGATTTCTCATCCACTTTCTCACTATTTCCTGGCAAATCCCTAATTTTTGTCATTACACTGTTGGCATCCATCATTAATTAAGTCTTTAGAATACCATTGAACCTTCCTCTTCCTCTCATCCTGTCTATTCCTTTTGGAAAGATCTCAAAACTAAACCATTTACCTTAAGATACTGGCCACCATCCCAAGTACCTTAGAGTAAAATGTTTTTTTTAGGCATACAGCACAGTAACAGGTCCTTTCAATCCATGCCACCCAATTGACCTACATTCCCCACCCCCCTGGACCACTTAGAATAGTGGGAGGAAACCCTTGCAGACAAGGGGAGAGCGTACAAACTCCTCACAGACAGTGCTGGAAATGAACCCTGGTTGTCAGGGGATGTCAGTACAAAGGGAGAAAAGTTTAGGGGAGATGTCACCGGTAAGTTCTTTTTACACAGAGATTAGAAGGATCCCAGGGGTGGTGGTGGAGGCTGGAATATAGGGGCAGAGGAAATGAAAGAAAAATAGAGGGTTACAAGGTTGGAGCCTTTGGTTTTTTTTGGTTGACGTATATGGGTCAACACAACATCGTGGGCCGAAGGGCTGTAATGTTCTAATTTTGACAAGAGTCCTAGGTGGAGCCATAGCCGAGAGAAAGGTTGAGAATGGCTGCTCCAAACTACAACTTGCTTAATAGTCGAGCATTCACCTTGAAATGCACGTTCCTGATCAAATCGTCGTCTCATCTCATGTCCACACAAGTTTCTTTGCACAAAATTCAGATCCTAGTTTCCAACTAAATTAAATCACTTTCATGCTATATACAGAATTCTATCCAATCATAATCTCCTTTCTCTTAAGACCCAATAATCCATTAGCGTTTATCTTAGCGCTGTGTCTCTCTCATTGTGTGTTCTCTCATTGGTTTCCTGGAGAACTGACCCTGAGAAAGAGCTCCTAACCTGCTTACAGTGACGGAGAATGAGGGGTGACCTGATAGAAGTCTATAAAATGATGAGAGGCGTTGATCATGTGGATGGCCAGAGGCTTATTCCCAGGGCTGAAATGGCTAACATGAGGGGGCATAGTTTTAAGGTGCTTGGGAGTAAGTACGGGCGGGGTGATAAGTGAATTTTCCAGTTGCTTGAGATTGCATGTTACGTGGATTAGCGAACTAACAGTGAGGTGCGCCAATTTTAAACTTACTTTAACTTGCTTGTTTTCCGCAATTTTTTTTGCCAGTTGCTTGACGCTGCTGTTTGCTTGAATTCCGGATAACAGGGGTTTCACCATACACGGAACAGAGAGAAATGGAGGGCTGTGCATTAAGGAAATTCTAGGCATTCTGTCTGGGCACTCTCCAACCGGGTGGCATCAACGTCGACTTCTCCGGTTTCTGCTAGCCTTTGTTCTCCCTCCCTGTTCCCCTTTCCCGTCTCCTTTCCTCCAGCTCTCTGCCCCTACCCTCTCCATTCACAGAGCCATTCCCACCCCCCCCCCCCCACTTGCTGCTGTGCCCTCTCTCCCTTTTCCATCTATGACCTCCTGACTATGGGACTAGGCTCCCCTCACCATTTTGTTCGGGCACCTGCCGACATTTTGCTCACACCTTGATGAAGGGCTCAAGCCCGAAACTTTGGTTCTGTATCTTTTATCTTTGCTACATAAAGTACATTGTTTGACCTGCTAAATTCAAATTTAATTTTTCATTTAATGTTTTAATTTTAGACACACAGCACGGTTAACAGTCCTGAGCCCGTACTGCCCAATTACTCCTAATTGACCTACAACCCCCAGTACGTTTCCAACGGTGGAGGAAACCAGAGCCCCTGGGGAAAACCCACACAAACACGGGGAGAACGTACAAACCTCCTTAAGAACAGCACAGGATTTGAACCCTGGTCCCGATCGGTGGCGCTGTAACAACGTTGCCCCAACAGGGTTTCTCCAGTGTTGTATTTTTACTTCAACCACAGTGCCTGCAATTGTTCGTGTGGGCCACAGGGCCACTGTGCTGTCGATTTTTATGTTCTAGGTAGAACTGTCCTCCACAGAGGGAATGGGAGAGGAGAGGGAATAACTCACCCTTCCACTGCTCCGGGACAATCCCGTCTTTCCTCTGAAACACCGGCTTGGGGATGATGCGTCCGGTGCGAGCAGAGACACGGACTTTCTCTCCCTCTTCTGTGTACTTCCACTCCACAGACGTGGGCTTTCTGGGTGGGGGGTAGATTTAGATTTATTATCAGAGCCATTACATAAATCTGTAAACAACCTGACTGCAATATAGAGAGTACAAAAGGCAAATCAATAAAGGGCACAAGTCATTGATTGAGTTTGTTGTTGAGGAGTCTGACGATGGAGGGGCAGCAGCTGTTCCTGAATCTGGTGGGTGCGGATCTTGTGGTACCTATACCCCTTTCCTGATGGCAGCAGCGAGAACAGAGCGTGTGCTGGGTGGAGTGGGTCTTTGATGATTTCTGCTGCTCTTCGACGGCAGCGTTCCCTGCAGATGTTCTCAATGGCAGGAGGATTTTGCCTGCGATGTCCCTGGCTCTGTCCACTACCAAGCCTCCACAGACTCCTGAGGAAGTCGAGGTGCTGATGTGCTTTCTTCACGATGCCGTTAATGTGTTGGGTCCAGGAAAGATCCTCTGCGATAGGACTTCCAAGAACTTAAATTTGCTCACCCTCTCCACCTCTGATCCCCCCCAATGATCACTGGATCGCACACCTCTGACTTTCCTGAAGTCAACAATCTTAGTTTTGGTGACATTGAGTGCAAGACTGTTGTAGATGCACCATTCAGCCAAGTTTTCAAACTCTCTCCTTGTCCGCTGACTCATCCCCTTCCTTTATACAACCCACTGCCGTGGTATCATGTAAATGGTGTTATTGTCATACTGAGCCACACAGTGAGTACAGCTGGGGGTTAAGAACACAGTGGTGTTCCAGTACTGATGGAGATAGTGGAGAAGTTCTTACCAGTCCTCACTGATTGGGGTCTGGAGCTGAGGAAATGCAGGATCCAATTACCCAGTGGGGTGTCGAGTCCCAGGTCTTGGAATTTGCTGATTAGTTTTGAGGGGGACGATAGTGTTAAATGCTGTACCGTAGTCAGTAAATTAGCATCCTGATTTATTTTGCTGTCCAGGTGTTCCAGGGCTTTGTGTAGAGCCAGTGAGATGGCATCCACGTAGACCTGCTGCTATGATAGGCGAGTCCATGTCACGACTCAGACAGGTGCTGATGTGCCTCAACACCAGCCTTTCACAACACTTCATCGCTGTTGATGTAAGTTAGTATGATTGATGCCTGTTTGGAACAAGTGGGTACTGTGCCCTGCTGGAGGGAGATGTTGATGATATCCGTGAATACCTTGGTAAGTTGGTCAGCGCAGATTTTTAATGCTCAGCCAGGTACTCTGTCCAGGCCGGACGCTTTCCTCAGACTTACTCTCTCCCGGAGAGAAGTTTTCCCGTCTGCTACTTCACCAGATATGGTTCTGTAACAGGTTATGGCATTTAGGCCCTGCCACAGCTGTTGGGTGTCTCTCATTGTTTCTATTTTCATCCGGAGGCAGTCAGAGCCAGGGCTGGTTATTCACCGAGCAGCTGCCGTGGCACCACAGAGACTTACCGGTCGGTCGGGTCAATAAGAGCGACGTCCGTAACCAGCACTGGAGCCTCGCTGGCAATGTACGTGCCCCAGTACTTCTCTGTCTTCCCAATGTAGCGGTAGTGCTGCGTCGGAGAGAGGGGATGAAGGGTTAATAGACCAGCAGCCTCCCGACCTCTCCTTACCCACACCCTCCCCATTCACCTCTGACCACTGGTCACTCATCCAAGAGGTATGGACCTGCCAGTTTAAAAATTCAGGCCAGTGCATCCTGGGCAATGGTGAAGAGAGTGCTGTGGGAGGGGTAGTGAACAGGATGAGGATGGGCCACATGGGTGGGAGGGGCAGTGAAGTGGGTATACAGGGGAGGGGAGGAGGAGGATTTGCCTTGGTAAAATGACATATGGAATTTAATGCAGACATGAGGTGCTGCATTTTGGAAGGACAAACCAAGGTAGGACATACACGGCAAATGGTCAGGCACTGAGGAGTGCGGAAGAACAGAGGGATCTGGGAGTACAGATACATGATTCCCTGAAAGTGGCATCACAGGTGGATAGGTTGTAAAGAGAGCTTTTGGCACATTGGCCTTCATAATCAAAGTATTGAGTTTTGGAGTTGGGATGTTGTGGTAAAGTTGTTGAAGACATTTGTGAGGCCAATTTTGGAGCATTGTGTGCAGTTTTGGTCACTGAACTACATGAAAGATCAATAAGATTGGAAGAGTGCAAAGATTTATTAGCATGTTGCCGGGACTTCAGGATATGAAAGCGTAGTAAAATGAGGGGAGATTTGATAGAAGTGTACAAAATTATGAAGGGTTGAGAGTAAATGCGTCAGCTTTTTTCCACTGAGGGTAGGTGAGATACAAAGCAGAGGACAGAGGAAAGGGGAAACATTAGAGGGAATTTCTTCATACAGAGAGCAGTGGAAGTGTGGAACAAGCTGAAGTGGTGAACGCGGGCTCAATTTTAACATTTAAGAAGAATTTGGACAGTTACATGGATGGGAGGGGTATGGAGGGCTGTGGACTGGGTGCAGGTAGAGGCAGAAAAATAGTTTGGCACAGACGAGAAGGGCTGAAGGGCCCACTTTCTCTGCTGCAATGTTCTGTGGTTCTTTGGATGGAGCTGTGGAGGTGCCACATGAGGTGAGGGCTTGGAAGCAACACTTGGTTACCGAAACGTCGGTACTACATTTTTACCTCCAATGGGCACTGCAAGACTGGCCAAGTTCCTCTGCAATTTTACTACAATTGTGAGTCTGTAGCTTCCAAATCTTGGCCACCCACCAGTTAGAGGAATGACCACTTGTATTCTGGATTGGCAGCCTCCAGCCAGATGGCATGATTAAACACTGCCAATTTCAGTTAACCCTTCCCCCACCTCTGCCTTGCCCCACCCATCTGTCTCCCTCCAGCTCACAAACCCTCTCCTCCCGCCACCTTTTTAATTTAACCGTCGACCTGGTTTTCCAGATTTTTGACAACGGGCTCAGGCCTGAAATGTTCGGCTGCCTTTTAACTTCCAATGGATGCTGCCTGACCCGAGTTCCTCCTGCACATTTGTGAATCACCAACTCCTCCCCCACCCCCACTTTACTCCTCTCCCCACCCCCCGCCCACTTTAAATCCATTCCCTCCCAGATTGACATTTCCTCCCTGGAAAAACATCTCCTGTGGTTTTATAAACCTCCACTTAAGCCTCTGGAGTACGTCCAACCCGTTCTTGGTCATGCCCCTGTGCTGCCCTGCCAGCCATCACCTTCCCATGCCCCAGGAAGATGCTGTTCCTCACTCTTTAAGACATAGCAGCAGAAATAGGCCATTCAGCACATCAAACCTGCCCCCACCATTATATCAGGACCCGATCCATTCTCCCACTCTGCCCCCCGCTGCCTGGCCTTCTCCCTATAACCTTTGATGCCCTGGCTAATCAAGAACCAATCGATCTCTGCTTTAAATACCCCCAATGACCCGGCCTCCACACCCTCCTGTGGGAACAAATTCCACAGATTTACCACCCTCTAGGTGAAGAAATGCCTCTACATCTCTATTCTAAGTGGTCGCCCTTCAATCTTCTTGTCCTAGACTCTACCACTGTGGGCAACAACTTTGTCCACACCTTCCAACATTCGAAATGTTTCAGGGAGCGCCCCTTCATTCTTCCAAATTCCGATGAGTGCCCAGCTCCTCGCGTGATAACACGTTCGTTCCCGGAATCTGAACCCTCTCCAACATATCCTTTCTTAAACGAGGAGCCCAAAACTGCTCACAATACTCCCGAGTGACATCTCACCGGTGCCTCAACATCGCACCTCCTGCTCTTAGATTCTACTCCTCTTGCCACGAGCGCCAGCGTCGCGCTTCCCTTCTTTGCCACCGACTCAACCTGCATGTTCACCTTCAAGGCCATCCTTCACGAGGACTCCCAGGTCCCTTTGGATTTGGGTTCAATAGAAGTCCAGAAATCCGGACCACCCGAGAATCTTCCTTTTTTTAAATTTAGCGGGTTCTTTGTAAGCGTGCATGCAGATGCAGGTGCCACAGATGCCTGGCGGCAACTAGAGACCACTTTATTTTTCTCTAAAACTGTTCACTTTGATTAATTAAGCATGCCATATTTGCCAATGAATAAACTATCAAAAGTTACTTGTTCGATTTATTGCTCCTTAACTTTGAATTTTAAACGTACTGCCTGAGAATCTGGACTGGCCCTAGCCCCGAGAGTTTGGATTTTCAGACTTCTACTGTATTTTCAATTCCCTCCCCATTAAAAAAAAATTTGCCCATTTATTAACCCAGACGGGCTCTCCCCTGCTCACTCACCGTGTTCAGACCCTCCAGGATCACCCAGTTGCGGGCTCGAATCACCTGGATGACTTTTCCCTGTTTGCCGGCATCTTTCCCTTTGAGAATTTCCACCTGGGGCAGAAGATTGGAAAGGAGAGGGGTCAGGATTCTCGCGGTGTTCGCATCACGCTCCCTGAAATGGAGGATTAAAGCCATGTGCCCAGATGCTTTTTGAGTGAGAACAGAGCGTACGCCAGGTGGGGTGGGTCCTCGACAGCAGCGTTCCCCGTAGATGTTCTCAATGGTGGGGAGGGGTTTGCCCATGATGTCCTGGGCTGTGTCCAGGACATTTTGCAGAGCTTTACACTCAGAAGTACGGGGTGCCCCCGACCAGACAGTGATGCAGAAGGTCAGGACACTTTCCACCATGCATCTGTAGAAATTTGCCAGTGTTTCTGACGTCATGCTGAACCTCCGCAAAGTCCTGAGGAAGTCGAGGCGCTGACATGCTTTCTTCACTTTGCCGTTTGTGTGTTGGGCCCAAGAAAGATTTTAATTTGGACCTACAGCACAGTAACAAGCCCATCCGGCCCATGGCGCACAATTGAACTACAACCCCAGAACATTTTGAACAGTGGGAGGAAATTGGAGCCCTCCCCCAGAGGAAACCCACTCAGACATAGGGAGAACGAACAAACTCCTGACAGACAGTGCGAGATTCAAACCCCAGTCCCAATCGCTGACGCAGTGCATTAACCGCTACACTAAACATGCCATCCTCCAAGAATGCGACTTCCAAGGACCTACATTTTGGTCACCGTCTCCACCTCTGATCCCCCAATGATCACTGGTTTGTACACTTGTGATTTTGATGTTCCTTGACCGGTAGTGGGTCAGAGATCCTGTGCGCTGGACGGAAAGGGTCCTCAGTAATTCTTTGTGCCCTATTTAGACAACACTCCCAGCAAATGCTGTCAAGAGAGGAAAGGGAGACCCCAATGGTGATCTCGGCCGTGTTGATAATCCTGTGTTGAAGCCCCAGTTATTGATGCTATGAGCTGTCTATTCTCTCGCTCCCTCTTTCTTTAAACAGTGTAGCCACATTCACTACCAAACTTTGGAAGATAGACCTTAAGGCAGGGTTTCCCAACCAGGGATGCTCGCTCCCCTTGGAGATGCGAGATAGCATTCCAGGGGGTGCGAAATAACATTTCAGTTTTTTTATAAATCCAAAGTGCCATGTTTTGAAAAACTCTTAAGCAATAAACAGGAACAAAAGAGTCATTAAATTTAAATTGGCTTATGAACATTTGAACATTAGTTCTTTAATTTTTTTAAAGAAATTTCAAGTATTGATGCAAATTTAATTTTTTTTAGGGTTTATGCAACTTTTAACTTGTAATTTTTTTCTTTTCCATATGTTTCATTTTTGTTTATATATTATTAAGAATTGATTATACAAATTTGTTTTGGTCACCTGCACTTTTATTCTTAAATAAATTATTACTTTAAGGGGTGCAAGAACATATTAAAATATTTTAGGGGTGTGGGGCATAAAAAAGGTTGGGAACAACTGCCTTCAGGCATAGGAGCAGAAATAGGCCTTCAAGTCTGCCCTGCCATTGATGCAATGAAAGCGTTTATCAGAGGGCAAATAATAAGTTATGTAACTAAGATGAAGAAGGACTACAATCAGGAAACAGAGCAGTTGGAAAGGGAAATAGTAAATATAGAAAAAGAATTAGCAATAAAGGAAGATACAACTTCTTCTTTGGCTTGGCTTCGCGGACGAAGATTTATGGAGGGGGTAAAAAGTCCACGTCAGCTGCAGGCTCGTTTGTGGCTGACAAGTCCGATGCGGGACAGGCAGACACGATTGCAGCGGTTGCAAGGGAAAATTGGTTGGTTGGGGTTGGGTGTTGGGTTTTTCCTCCTTTGCCTTTTGTCAGTGAGGTGGGCTCTGCGGTCTTCTTCAAAGGAGGTTGCTGCCCGCCAAACTGTGAGGCGCCAAGATGCACGGTTTGAGGCGATATCAGCCCACTGGCGGTGGTCAATGTGGCAGGCACCAAGAGATTTCTTTAGGCAGTCCTTGTACCTTTTCTTTGGTGCACCTCTGTCACGGTGGCCAGTGGAGAGCTCGCCATATAACAGGATCTTGGGAAGGCGATGGTCCTCCATTCTGGAGACGTGACCCATCCAGCGCAGCTGGATCTTCAGCAGCGTGGACTCGATGCTGTCGACCTCTGCCATCTCGAGTACTTCGACGTTAGGGATGTAAGCGCTCCAATGGATGTTGAGGATGGAGCGGAGACAACGCTGGTGGAAGCGTTCTAGGAGCCGTAGGTGGTGCCGGTAGAGGACCCATGATTCGGAGCCGAACAGGAGTGTGGGTATGACAACGGCTCTGTATACGCTTATCTTTGTGAGGTTTTTCAGTTGGTTGTTTTTCCAGACTCTTTTGTGTAGTCTTCCAAAGGCGCTATTTGCCTTGGCGAGTCTGTTGTCTATCTCATTGTCGATCCTTGCATCTGATGAAATGGTGCAGCCGAGATAGGTAAACTGGTTGACCGTTTTGAGTTTTGTGTGCCCGATGGAGATGTGGGGGGGCTGGTAGTCATGGTGGGGAGCTGGCTGATGGAGGACCTCAGTTTTCTTCAGGCTGACTTCCAGGCCAAACACTAAAAGAAGAGAATTGGCAGATAAAAAAATGAAATATGAAACACTACAAACATATAAGGTGGAGAAAAATATAATGAAGACAAAACAGAAATATTATGAAACAGGAGAAAAAACACACAAAATTCTAGCATGGCAGCTTAAGACAGAACAAGCTAAGAGAATGGTATTGGCATCAAGGAAAAAAGACAAACAAATCACATATAATCCAACGGAGATTAATGAAAACTTTAGGGAATTCTACGAGCTGTTTTCATTAATCTCCGTTGGATTATATGTGATTTGTTTGTCTTTTTTCCTTGATGCCAATACCATTCTCTTAGCTTGTTCTGTCTTAAGCTGCCATGCTAGAATTTTGTGCGTTTTTTCACCTAGTTCATAATATTTCTGTTTTGTCTTCATTATTTTCTTCTCCACCTTATATGTTTGTAGTGTTTCATATTTTATTTTTTTATCTGCCAATTCTCTTCTTTTAGTTGTGTCTTCCTTCATTGCTAATTCTTTTTCTATATTTACTATTTCCCTTTCCAACTGCTCTGTTTCCTGATTGTAGTCCTTCTTCATCTTAGTTACATAACTTATTATTTGCCCTCTGATGAACGCTTTCATTGCGTCCCATAGTATAAACTTATCTTTCACTGATTCCGTATTTATTTCAAAGTATATTTTAATTTGTCTTTCAATGAATTCTCTAAAATCCTGCCTTTTAAGTAGCATGGAGTTTAATCTCCATCTATACATTCTTGGAGGGATGTCCTCTAACTCTATTGTCAATATCAGGGGTGAATGGTCCGATAATATTCTAGCTTTATATTCTGTTTTTCTTAATCTGTCTTGCATACGAACTGATAACAGAAATAGGTCTATTCTTGAGTATGTTTTATGTCTACCTGAATAATATGAATATTCCTTTTCCTTTGGGTGTTGTTTCCTCCATATATCCAAAAGTTGCATTTCTTGCATCGATTTAAATATAAATTTGGTTACTTTGTTCTTTCTGTTAATTTTTTTCCCAGTTTTATCCATGTTTGAATCCAAATTAAGATTGAAATCCCCTCCTATTAATATGTTCCCTTGCGTGTCTGCTATCTTCAAAAAGATATCTTGCATAAATTTTTGATCTTCTTCGTTAGGTGAATATACATTGAGTAAATTTCAAAACTCCGAATATATCTATTTTATCATTACATATCTCCCTGCTGGATCTATTATTTCCTCTTCTATTTAAATTGGTACATTTTTACTGATTAATATAGCTATTCCTCTAGCTTTTGAATTTTTCACGCTGCTGTTACATGTCCTACCCAATCTCTCTTTAATTTCTTGTGCTCCATTTCAGTTAAATGTGTTTCTTGCACGAATGCTATATATATCAATTTTTTCTTTTTTCAGTAAATTTAGCAGTTTCTTCCTTTTGATTTGGTTATGTATTCCGTTAATATTTAAAGTCATATAGTTCAACGTAGCCATTTCATACTTTGTTTATCTTTCTTTTCCGTTTCCTCATCATCACCTTTCCTTCTTATCCATTTCTGCTTTCTTGTTTTGAACACTTTATAAAACAACATTTCTAAAACATCAAACATATCCCTTATTCTCCTATCTAAAATTTCTTTAACCCCACTATCCCCTCCCCTTCCTGAGTTGCCCTTTATCCCTTGTCGGGCAACAACATCTCCCCTCTCCATTTGGATTTGCGAATTCACTCGCAAGCGTCAACTGATTTCGCAGTGACCGTAACTCCTCCCCACCCAGCCCCCCCCAGAAAAGATTTTAATTTTCATATATAACAAAGGTTACTCTCTTAATTCCCTCCTTACTTCCTCTCTTCCCTTTCTTTCCCTTATTAATTCTTATCTATACTCTATATATTTTCTTTTAAATACGGATAGACTCATGTACACACATATATACATACACATATATTTATATATATACACACCCATATACACACATACATATAGTTCGTGGTCATTTTTACTCTCATTAGATGTCTTCATATCTCTGTCTGTTTTGTAGTTGTTCTGCAAATTTTCGTGCTTCCTCCGGATCCGAGAATAGTCTGTTTTGCTGCCCTGGAATAACTATTTTAAGTACTGCTAGGTACTTTAGCATAAATTTATATCCTTTTTTCCATAGGATCGCTTTTGCTGTATTAAACTCCTTTCTCTTCTTCAGGAGTTCAAAACTTATATCTGGATAGAAAAAAATTTTTTGACCTTTGTATTCCAATGGCTTTTTGTCTTCTCTTATTTTCTTCATTGCTTTCACCAATATATTTTCTCTTGTTGTATATCTTAGGAATTTTACTAAAATGGATCTTGGTTTTTGTTGTGGCTGTGGTTTAGGGCTAATGTTCTATGTGCCCTTTCTATTTCCATTTCTTGCTGTAATTCTGGTCTTCCTAGGACCCTGGGGATCCAATCTTTTATAAATTCTCTCATATTCTTGCCTTCTTCATCTTCCTTAAGGCCCACTATCTTTATATTATTTCTTCTATTATAATTTTCCATTATATCTATCTTCTGATCTAACAGCTCTTGTGTCTCTTTAACTTTTTTATTAGATTCTTCTAATTTCTTTAAGTCCTCTACTTCCATTTCTACGGATGTTTCTCGTTCTTCCACCTTGTCCACACTTTTTCCTATATCTGACATGACCATCTCTAATCTATTCATTTTTTCTTCTGTACTTTTAATTCTTCTTTTTATTTCACTAAATTCTTGTGATTGCCATTCTTTTACTGATTCCATATATTCTTTAAAAAAATATATATCCATTGTCTTGCCTTTCCCTTCTTCTTCCATTTCTCTATGTTCTTCTTCTTCTTCCTCTGGGTTGGTCATCTGTTGTTTCCTTGTTTTCTTTTTATTCTCTTCTTTCTTGTTCTCATTATTTTCTATGTTCTCTTCTTGTTGTTGTGTTGTAGCTGTCATTCTCAGCTGTGGAGATCGACTCCTCAGCTGGTCCCCCCTCCCGTCAGTGTTTTTTTTGGCATGCGCGGTTGCGCACTTTTGCTTGGCTCTGCGAGCCATTTTTGCAGTCCTGAGCTCGGGACTTCAACTGACCTTAGGGGGCGGGCTTCTCTCTCCGCGGCGGGCCTCCTCGGACAGGTAAGGCCTTCACCTTCTTCTTCAGACGTCCTTTCTTCTTCTCGTTGCTTTCGACTTTTCTTTTTTCGCTGCCATTTTCTTCCCACCTTTACTTTCACTTTATTTTAATTTTTATGTTTGTGCCTTTGTGTTTTGTGTATTTTTTTTAAACTTTTCCGGAGAGGGCTGGAGTTCCCCGACCGGCCACTACTCCATCACGTGACTCCTAGCTACCAAAACTAATATTGACACAAAATCAGCTAATCCCTTTCACAATAGATAACCTTTCCTTTAGAGAATGGGAGAGAAAAGGGATCAAAAGAATAGAAAATTGTTTTTCAGGAAATAAATTATTATCCTTTGAACAAATGAAGGATAAATATAATATAACTCACGATACAATGTTTGCATACTACCAACTGAAAACCTACTTGAAGGACAAATTGGGAAACAGTCTGAGGTTACCAGAAGGAAGCAATTTTGAATATGTGATATTCAATGATAATTAAAAAGTTTGTAACAAACATGTACATCAAACTGCAAGAAAAGGAGAATGAGGAAACAAATGGTAAAACTAAACAAAAATGGGAACAAGATTTAAATATAAAGATAAAAAAGGAAACATGAGAGAAGTTATGTTCTGGAACGATGAGAAATACAATAAATACGAGGTTACATATGATACAATATAACTGGATACACAGGCTATACATTACACCTCAAAAGTTAAATAAATGGGACCCAACAGTATCTGACAGATGTTTTTGCTGTAAAAAGGAAATGGGAACAACAATTCATGCAACCTGGACATGTGAGAAAGTGGAAACATTTTGGGAAGATCTAAACCAGATATTAAATAAAATCACAAAAAGGAATATACCAAAAAACCCAGAGATCTTCCTCCTAAGTAACATAAAAAACAAAGAATTTGGACTTGATTTGGATGGTGCACAAAAAAGATTTGTTAGGATAGCCCAAGCTGTAGCAAAAAAATGTAATATGTCAGCCTGCAAATTAGAAGATAATTTGAGAATACAACAATGGTATATAGAAATGAATAAATGTATTCCATTAGAAAAAATAACATATAGTTTAAAAAATAATATTACAATATTTGAACAAATATGGGAGCCATACATGAAACACAATAGAGAAAACCTACCGGGGACATCTACCACCTAAAATGACAGAAGGAGAAGAGAATGAAAAGAATTGACTCAGTGGAATTTCTTGTTTATTTTTATTGAGTGACAACATTGTTTAACGGGTTTAATGTATCTTATAGATTGAACTTCAAATAAATGGGGGAGGGAGGGAGGGAGGGAAGGGAGGGGGGAAAAGGGGGAGAAAACGACACTGTATATATTTAAGAAGAAAAATGTCTGTATGTATCTTGGTCAATATGGTTTATAGTGTGAAAAATAAAAAATTTAAAAAAAAAGTCTGCCCTGCCATTTAATCACGAGCTGATCCATTTTCCACTCAGCCCCACTGCCCCGGCCCTCTCACCATAACTTCTGATGCCCTGGCTCATCAAGAACCTATCAATCTCTGCCACTGACCCAGCCTCCACAACCGGCCGTGGCAAAAAAATTCCACAGATTCACCATCCTCTGCCTGAAGAAGTCCCTCCGTTCCAAGCGGACGCCCCTCAGTCCTGAAGTTGTGGCCTCTTGTCCGAGACATTTTTTCTGCATCGACTCCGTCCACGCCTTTCAATATTCAAAATGTTTCAATGAGAATCCCCCACACCCCTCATTCTCCTAAATTCTAACGAGTGCAGGCCAGGAACTGTGAAACGCTCCTCGAATTGGTAACCCTTTCATCCCCGAATCACCCTTGTGAACCTCCTCTGAACCCTCTCCATCGTCAGCCCATTCTTTCTGAAATGAGGAGCCCAAAACTGCCCACAATACTCCAGTGAGGTCTCTCTGGTGCCTTATAAAGCCTCAACATCTGGGTAAAGAAATTTCTCCGCACCTCCCTCCTAAGCAGATCCCCTTCAATCCTGAAGTTGTGCCCTCTTGTCCTAGACTCTCCCACTGTGGGAAACAACCTTTCTATGTCTGCTCTGTCCACGCCTTTCAACATTCAAACAAGCACTTTCTTTCTTGCACCAATGATTTTTTTTTTAAAGCAGTTTTTGCCTCTGTGGAAAAACATCGAATTTCATGATAATATATTCTGATTCTATTTGGGTGTCACGGTCTCATGGGCCAGAAGAGCCTGTAACCCGGGTGTATGTCTACATTTAAATAACTTTGTCCATAGTATTGAAGATTCAGGCAGTGGTGCAGATAACACTTCAATGTTGTGACAGTCTCCCCTGCCAGAGCCCACACTCCCCCCATCCTAGGGTGAAAATGTTCTCCTTCAGATCCTTCCCGCACCTAGGCCTTCTGGTTTTACAACCAGGGGGCGTAGTCTCTAAGTCCAGGGAGAGACGAGGAGAGTGGGTCACGCTACTGGCACGCGACTGCAACTCCAGAACCAGCTCCAACTGTGGCACCCAGTTTGCAGACGACATGACGTACGTCGGTCTCCATCACCATCGACGATGAGTCGCACTGCAGAGAGGAGGTGGTGTGGTGCGAGAGTTACAAGCTGAATCTCAAGCGTGGACAAGGCGAAGGAGATGATTGTGGGCTTCAGGAGGACCAGGAGCGGCCACCCTCCACTACACATCAACACCTCTGTAGTGGAGAGAACCAAGTTCCTTGGAGTTCACTAAGTGACCTATTGTGGACACTCAACATCTCCTCACTGGTGAGGAAGGCACAACAGCAACTGCACTTCCTGAGAAGACTGAAGTGGGCAAGGAAACCGCCCGGCGTCATGTCAACCTTCAGCAGGAGCTCTATCCAGAGCAACCCGGCCAACTGCAGAGATATGGATTGGAGGTCAATCCACAGGACCATAAGAGCAGCAGAGAGGATCACTGGAGTTTTCCTCCCTCTCCCCCATTGACGTGATCTACCAGAATCATCGTCTGAAGAAGGGGCGCAAAATCAGTGCGGGCCTTTCACCCCGCACACAGCATTTTTCAGCTGTTCCTGCTGGGGAAGAGATGCAGGAGGATCAGAGCCAGCACCACCAGGCTGAGGAACAGCTTCTTCCCACGGGCAGTGAGAATGCTGAACGACCAAAGGAACTGCTCGCACTGACCACCCAAGACTCTCATATACACAGAACAACATTTATTTGTTTGTACAGGTGAAATTCTTGTCCTTCATATGTATTGCTTCCCTGCATGTGTGTGTATGTCTGGGTGTGCATCTGCATGTTTCTCCGAAAACCGGAGAACGTGTTTTCGTCGGGTTATTCTTGTGCGATCGGATGACAATGAACTTAACGTGAACTGCTTCTCCCAGAGGGGCTGAATCTGGACATATCTCTGCCCAAGGAACAGAGGTTGCCTCATTAAATTGAGGGGTTGGAGGGATTGTCGATGGTGCTGAAGGCTGTCGTTGGTTAGACAGGATGCAGAGTTGGACAGAAAAGTGGCAGATGAAGTTCAATCCAGATTAGTGTGAGGCTGTCGTTGGTTAGACAGGACGCAGAGTTGGGCAGAAAAGTGGCAGATGGAGTTCAATCCAGATTAGTGTGAGGCTGTCGTTGGTTAAACAGGATGCAGTGTTGGGCAGAAAAGTGGCAGATGGAGTTCAATCCGGATTAGTGTGAGGTGATGCACTTCGGAAGGTCAAACTTAAAGGCAGAGTACATGCTTTATGGTAGTTACTTAACAGTGTGGAGGCACAGAGGGATCTTGGGGTCCAAGTCCACACGTCTCTCAAGGTCATCGCGCAGGTTGATAGGACAGTTAGTCAGGGGATTGAATGCAGGAGTTGTGAGGTAATAAAGGCTATAAAGCTCTGGTGAGACCATGTGTAACCCCTGTGTTTAGTTCTGGTCACCTCATTATAGGAAGGATGTGCCAATTATGGAGAGGGGGCAGAGGAGATTCACCAGGCAGTTGTCTGGATTGGAAAATAAGTCTTGTGAGGCATGGTTAACAGAGATCCTTCTTTTTGGAGCATAGAAGGATGAGAGGTGACCTGATGGAGGTCTACAAGATTTTGAGAAGCATAGATAAGGTGGACGGCCAGCGTCTTTATCCCCAGGGCAGGAGTAGCAAATGCCAGGGAACATCTGTACAAAGTGAAGAGAGGAAAGTTTAGGAGAGACATCAGGGGTGTGTGTTTTTTTTTTACACAGAGAGTGTGGGTGTCTGGGGTGGTGGGTGTTTGGGGTTATGGTGGGAGGCTGGAATAACAGGGGCTTTTAAGAGTCTCTTAGACAGGCCTGTAGATGAGGGTTATGAGGTAGGGAGGGTTTAGTTGTTTTTAAGTTGCTGTATATATGTCGGCACAACAGCATTGGCTGCAAGGCCTGTACTGGGGTGTAATATTCTAAATGCATTGCAGGTTTCTGAAAAACAGTGGATTGTGTAATGGTGGAGCCACGGCCAGATCAGCCACGATCTTATTGAACAGCAGATGGCCTGCTCCTGCTTTTTGTGCTTCTATTGTGGGGAAAGGAGCCTTGCTCTCAATTTCATTTCCCCTCTCCTCCTCCCACCAACATCACCCAGTGTCTCCTTATCACTGAAACACTCCTGGCCCTATCCTCTCCAGGAAATTCCCATACTTCCTCTCCTCTGTGACTACAGCTGTGGCCTAAGCCTCTGCTAAGGCCTGTTATTTTAGAACCCCTTTGATGTTGAAATGAATTTCACCCTCGGAAGGTACGCTTTGAACCACAGGAAATTCTTTTTGTGTGTGTGCGCGAAGCCTGCATTACCGTACATACTAGCATAAACGTCAATCTTGTGTAAAAGTTGATCCTCTACTTTTGGCCAAAATAATTTGGAACCTTACATGCGCCTCCTGTAAAAGTCGACCCTCGCCTCTCACCTCAGGCCCCGGCTTCTGGCAGCCCGGAGCTCCCGGCGCCTGGAGCGTGGACGCTCGCCTCAGCCAATCACAGGCCAGAGCACCCAACACTTCTGCCGCAAGCTCACTCCTCGGTCGCCCGCCCACACCATCTCCCGACACTTTGGACTTGGACTCTCACCTCGGTCTCGTCCGCCCACCCACGTGAGCTCCCAACACCTCAAACGACACAGAGACTTATACCATGGTTCTGACCTACCCCATGGTGTGTTTTGATGCACAGAATCTGTATTTATACTTTAATTCATTGTTTCTTTGTTTTTTATTAATTTAGAGATCATTGATATGGTATTTTGGATTCTAGAGTGAATTTCAGCCCCTCAAACTAGTATCCATGTAATGTAATTTAACATTAAAAAATGGCCTTGAAAATCTAACTTTTACACATGTATATGCGATATTTCTTTTAAGACTTACCATCTTCAAACTTCATATAACTAACCCATCAAGTATATCCCTGAGAGGAGTCACGTGATGGAGTAGTGGCCAGTAGGAGAATACCAACCCTCTCCAGAAAAGAAGGAAAAAGGTAAAGAGAAGCAAAGCACCAGACACACAAACCACAACAAATAAAAAATAAAGGTGTGGAGGAAATGGCACCAAAGAAAGAAAAGTCAAAAACAACGGGAAGAAAAGAAGAAGGAAAGACGCCGGAAGAGAAAGGTGTAGGCCTTACCTGTACGAAGAAGTAGGGACCCGCCGTGGAAAGAGGAGCCCACTCCCTGAGGTCAGTGGAAACCCCACAGGGTCGCGGCCCACTGAACGCAGGACTACAAAGATGGCTCAAGGAGCCAAACAGAGGTGCGCAATGCGCATGACATAGACAACACGACGGGAGGGGGGACCAGCTGTGGAGCGGAACTCCACAGCTTGAACAGCTGAGAAAGACCCGACAGCAGGGCTCCCAGCTGGAAGATACAGAAAATAACGGGAATGGGAGGGAGGAGAATGAAAAAAGGAAATCAGAGACTCAACAGATAACCAGCCCAGAAGAAGAGGATCAACATCAAGATATATGGAAGCAATAAAAGAATGGCAGACATGAGAATTTAATGAAATAAAAAGATTCAGAAGAAAAAGTGAGTAGATTAGAGATGGTAATGACAGAAATAGGGAAAAGAGTAGAAAAGGTGGAAGAACGAGAAACAGCCATAGAAATGGAAGTGGACGACTTAAAAAGGAAATTGGAAGAATCTGATAAAAAAAGTTAAACACAGGAGTTGTTAGCTCAGAAGATGGATATAATGGAAAACTATAATGGGAGAAACAATATAAAGATAGTGGGCCTTAAGGAAGATGAAGAAGGCAAAAATATGAAAGAATTTATAAAAGAATGGATCCCCAGGGTCCTAGCAATGCCAGAATTACAGGAAGGAATGGAAATAGAAAGGGCACACAGAACATTAGCCCCTAAACCTCAGCCAAACAAAAACCAAGATCCATTTTATTAAAATTCCTGAGATACACGACAAGAGAAAATATACTGGAGAAGGCAATGAGAAAAATAAGAAGACAAAAAACCACTGGAATACAAAGGTCAAAAAATTTTTTTTTACCCAGACATAAGTTTTGAGCTCCTGAAGAAGAGGAAGGAGTTTAACGCAGCAAAATCGAAAGGCTATAAATTTATGTTAAGATATCCAGCAGTGCTTAAAATAGTTATCCAGGGGCAGCAAAGCAGACTGTTCTCGGTTCCGGAGAAAGCACGAGAATTTGCAGAACGCCTGCAAAACAGACAGAGAGATGAAGAGATGTAACAAGAACAAGAATGATGACAAACTTTATATAAAGAAGAAGAATAAAGTATAAGTAAGAACTAAGAAGGGGAAGAAAGGGAAGAAAGGAAGTAAGGGGGGAATTAAGAGAGTGAGCTTTGTTATATGTGAAGATAAAAGTCTTTTCTGAAGGGGTCTGGGTGGGAGAGAATAACAGTCACTGCAAAATCAGTTGACGCTTGCGAGTGCGTTCGTAATCCAAATGGAGAGGGGAGATGTGGTTGCCCGACAAGGGACAAGGGGAAACTCAGAGAGGGGGGGGGGACATTTGGGGTTAAGGGAATTTTAGATGTGGGAATAGTGGAAATTTTTATGTTTTAGAAGTGTTGTCTTACAGTGGGTTCAAAAAAAGAAAACAGAAATGGATAAGAAGGGAAGGTGGTGATGAGGAAACGGAAAGGAAAGATAAACAAAGTATGAAATGACTATGTTGAACTATATGACTTTAAATATTAATGGAATACATAACCAAATCAAAAGGAAGAGGCTGTTAAATTTACTGAAAAAAGAAAAAATTGATATAACATTCATGCAAGAAACACATCTAACTGAAGTGGAACATAATAAATTAAGGAGAGACTGGATAGGACATGTAACAGCAGCATCATATAATTCAAAAGCCAGATGAGTAGCTATATTAATCAATAAAAATGTACCAATCAAAATAGAGTAGGAAATAATAGATCCAGCAGGGAGATATGTAATGATAAAATGTCAAATATATTCAGAATTTTGGAATTTACTCAATGTATATTCACCTAATGAAGAAGATCAAAAATTTATGCAAGATATCTTTTTGAAGATTGCAGATACACAGGGGAATATACTGATAGGAGGGGATTTTAACTTTAATTTGGACTCAAAGATGGATAAAACTGGACAAAAGACTAGCAGAAAGAACAAAGTAACCAAATTTATGGTTAAATCGATGCAGGAAATGCAACTTTTGGATATATGTTGGAGACAACACCCAAAGGAGAAGGAATACTCATATTATTCGGGTAGACATAAAACATACTCAAGGATAGAACTGTTCCTGTTGTCAGCCCACATCCAAGGGAGAGTTAGGAAAACGAAATATAAAGCTAGATTGTTATCAGATCACTCACCCTTGTTATTGGCAATAGAGCTGGAGGACATCCCACCGAGAACGTATAAATGGAGATTAAACTCCATGCCACTTAAAAGACAGGATTTTAGAGAATTCATTGAGCGATGAATTAAAATGTACTTTGAAATAAATATGGAATCAGTGAAAGATAAGTTTATACTATGGGATGCAATGAAAGCGTTCATCAGAGGGCAGATAATAAGTTATGTAACTAAGATGAAGAAGGACTACAATCGGGAAACAGAACAGTTGGAAATATAGAAAAAGAATTAGCAATAAAGGAAGATGCAAATAAAAGAAGAGAATTGGCAGATAAAAAAATAAAATATGAAACACTACAAACATATAAGGTGGAGAAGAACATAATGAAGACAAAACAGAAATATTATGAGCTAGGAGAAAAAACGCACAAAATTCTAGCGTGGCAGCTTAAGACAGAACAAACCAAAAGAATGGTATTGGCATTAAGGAAAAAGGACAAACAAATTACATATAATCCAACGGAGATCAATGAAAACTTCAGGGAATTCTACGAGCAATTATATCAAACTGAAAACGAAGGGAAAGAAGACAAAATAGATGAATTTCTAGCTAAAATTGAACTACCTAAATTACAAACAGAGGAGTAAAATAAATTAATAAAACCATTTGAAATAGAAGAATTACAGGAGATATTAAAAACACTACCGAACATCGAACAATAAAACACCAGGAGAGGATGGATTCCCAATAGAATTCTATAAAACATTTAAAGACTTATTAATTCCTCCCCTTCTGGAAGTAATCAACCAGATTGATAAAACACAAAGCATACCAGATTCAAGCAAAACAGCAATAATTACAGTAATACCAAAGACAGGGAAAGATCCACTTGCACCAGCGTCATATAGACCAATATCTTTACTTAACACAGATTATAAGATAATAGCTAAACTATTAGCAATCAGATTGGCCAACTGTGTACCAAAAATATTAAAACTAGATCAAACTGGATTTATTAAGAAAAGACAAACAACGGACAATATCTGTAAGTTCATTAACGTAATCCATGCAGTACAAGGAAACAAGACGCCAACAGTGGCGGTTGCCTTAGATGCAGAGAAAGCCTTTGACAGAGTAAAATGGAATTATTTATTCAAAGTACTACAGAAGTTCAACCTACCAGAGAAATATATTAATTGGATTAAAGCATTATATAAGGGACCATTGGCGAAGGTGACAGTAAATGGATATATATCAAACCAATTTAAATTAAGCAGATCAACTAGGCAGGGATGTCCACTATCTCCCTCACTGTTCGCGTTAGCTATAGAACCACTGGCAGAACTGATAAGAACAGAAAATAAAATAAGAGGGATAAAAATAAAAGAGAAGGAATATAAAATCAGTCTATTTGCAGATGACGCCATAGTATACTTAACAGAACCAGAAATATCAATAAAAGAATGACATAAGAAATTGAAGGAATATGGAGAAGTATCAGGGTACAAGATCAACGCAAATAAAAGTGAAACAATTCCAATGAATAATGCGGATTTCACAAAGTTTAAGAAAGAATCACCATTTAGATGGCAAACACAAGCAATTCGATACCTAGGAATACAACTAGATAATAATCTAAGCCATCTATACAAACTAAATTATCAGCCATTAATGAAGAAATTACAAGATGACTTAGAGCATTGGAAAGACTTACCACTACCACTGATAGGAAGGGTAAATTGTATTAAAATGAATATCTTCCCAAGGATACAATACCTATTTCAATCATTACCAATTCACCTAACAGAGAAATTCTTCAAGGAGCTAAAGAAAATAATAAGGAAATTCTTATGGAAAGGGGGGAAACCGAGGATAGTGCTAGATAAATTAACAGAATGGTACAAACAAGGGGGCTTACAGCTACCAAACTTTAAGAATTCTTATAGAGCAGCACAATTAAGATACCTATCAGATTTTTATCAAACAAGGGAAAAACCAGATTGGACCAGATTAGAGCTAGAAAAAATACAGGAGAAGTACCTGAACATATACTATATAAGTGGGATGAAAAGCTGATACAACATAGGAATTCACCAGTACTGCAACATCTGCTCAACATTTGGAAGAAGATTCATGTAGAAAGGAATAAAACAAATTATCAACTACCAAAATTAAAATTGACGCAAAATCAACTAATCCCTTTCACAATAGATAACCTTTCCTTCAGAGAATGGGAGAGAAAAGGGATCAAAAGAATAGAAAATTGTTTTTCGGGAAATAAATTATTATCTTTTGAACAAATGAACGACAAATATGGAATAACTCACGGTACAATGTTTGCATACCACCAACTGAAAACCTACTTGAAGGACAAATTGGGAAGCAGGCTGAGGTTACCAGAAGGAAGCAATTTTGAATATGTGATTACAGACAAAATGATAATTAAAAGATTTATAACAAACATGTACATCAAGCTGCAAGAGAAAGAGAACGAGGAAACAAGCTGTAAACCCATACAAAAATGGGAACAAGATCTAAACATAGAGATAAAGAATGAAACATGGGAAAAGCTATGCTCCGGAACTATGAGAAATACAATAAACACGAGGTTACGCATGATACAATATAATTGGTTACACAGGCTATATACCATGCCCCAAAAGTTAAATAAATGGGACCCAACGGTATCAGACAGATGTTTTCGCTGTAAGAAGGAAACGGGAACAACAGTACATGTAATTTGGGCATGTGAGAAAGTGGAAAAGTTTTGGGAAGATCTATACCAGGTATTAAATAAAATCACAAAAAGCAACATACCAAGATCTTCCTTCTAAATAATATAAGTAAAGAACTAGGCCTCGATTTGGATGGAACACAAAAAAGATTTATTATGATAGCCCTAGCTGTAGCAAAAAAATATATTATGTCAACCTGGAAATTAGAAGAGAGCCTGAGAGTACAGCAATGGTACATAGAAATGAATAAATGTATTCCATTGGAAAAAATAACATATAATTTAAGAAATAACATCACAGTATTCGAACAAATATGGGAACCGTACATGGAACACAACAGAGAAGTCCTACTGCGGACCTCCACCCCCTAAAATGACAGAAGGAGAAGAAGACGAAATGAACTGACCCAGTATGTAAAAGTAGATGACATAATTTTCTTGTTTATTTTCATTGTGTGATGACATTGTTTCATGAGTTTAGTGTATCATATATGTTGAACGTTAAGTGGGTGGGGAGGGGGGTGAAGGAGGGAGGGAAGGGAGGGGGAAAAGGGGAGAAGATGACACTGTGTATATTCAAGAGGGAAATGTTTGTGTGTATTTTGGTCAGTATGGTTCATAGTGTGAAAAATAAAAAAAATGTTAAAAAAAGTATATCTCTGAACCTCTCTGCCTCACCTTTGATCCAATACATCATGGGGTGTCTCATGCTCAAGTTTATTGTCATCCAATTGCACAAGCAATTGAAATGACGATCTCCGGTCCTTAGTGCAAAACACGCAGATACAAACACGGATCGGAGGTCCACAACACTGGCTGGGAGGATCAACGGAGTCTCCCTCTGCACCCCCCCCCCCACCGCCCATCAACGTGATCGACTGGGATCGTCGTCTGAAGAGGGGGCACAAAATCGTCAAGGACCCCTTCCACCCCGTGCACAGCGTCTTTCAGCTGCTCCCATCGGGGGGTGATCCAGGAGGATCAGAGCCAGCGCCACCAGGCTGAGGAGCAGCTTCTTCCCACGGGCAGTGAGAACACGAAATGACCAAAGGAACTGCTCACAGTGACCCTCAGAGACCCTCATGTTCCTGAAACAATATCTATTTGTATAGATTAAATATCTGACCTGCGTATGTGTTGTGTGTCTGTATGTGTGTTATGTCTGGTTGCGTATCTGCAAGTTTTGCACTGAGGACCGGAGAATACAGTTTTGTCAGGTTTTACTTGAGTAATCCAATGACAATAAATTTGACTCAAGACACTGACAAATGATACATACGCATATATAAATAGCTATGAGAGTTGCAGAGGATGAGTGTGAACAGTTCCTTTGGTCGTTCAGTGTTCTCGCTGCCCATGGGAAGAAGCTGTCCCTCAGCCTGGTGGTGCTGGCTCTGATCCTCCTGGATCTCTTTCCCCGATGGGAGCAGCCGGAAGATGCTGTGTGCGGGGGATGGAAGGGGTCCTCATTGATTCCGTAATTTAACTGTTAATCTGTAACACACCCACCACCTCCCAGGTCGCCTCTCCAAACGTGAAGGTTCAAACTGCCCAGTTCCGATCCCAGGAAGACCCTCCCTCCCCTTCACGCCATCTCAACTCACTGTGTCTCCCCGGAACACGTTCCACTCCAGGATGGGCTCCACGAACACCTTCCTGCGCCGCCTGCCCGGCGGGTTCATCTTCTGGGCCGCCACCGTCCAGGGGCGATTGGTGCCGTACCGGTAGCCCACCGGCACTTTGACCGCAGCGGCCAACAGGGCCATTAGACGCATGCCTGCAAAGGGGGAAGGCGTACATCAGCCATGGCTCAGGCCAGAAAGCAACGGCGGAGATCATCCTTGTCCAGTTCGGTCAGAGCAGTGGGAGCCCACTGGAACCGCGACTCATGTTTGTGTTAGATTCACTGGGGCCTATGTTTATAGGACATTGGGAGCTTCAAGGCATTTAAAGAGCCTTGTAAAGACGCACACCCATCGTGATCAGCGGTATATAAAATGGCCTGTGTGTGCAAAGTTTTGTTATTTACAAATAGGGAGTTGCAAGGTTAAACAGGTTAGGACTTTATTCCCTGGAGCAGAGAAGAATGAGGGGAAATTTGATCGCGGAACGATAAGAGGGCTAGACAGAGGTCGGCTTCTTCCACTGAAGGTAGGGGAGATACAAACTGAGGGACATGAGTTAAAGAGGGGGAAATGTCTTCACACAAGCCGCTTATTCCACCTGAAAGCAGCTACAAAGAGCGGTGGTGGGGTGTGGAACGAGCTGCCAGCTGAGGCCTCAATTTTTAACATTGAAGAATTTGGACAGCTGCGTGGATGGGAAGGGTATGGAGGACATTGGGCTGGGTGCAGGTCAGTGGGACTCAGCAGAATAATAGAAGGGCCTGTTTTTCTGTGTGGTCATGTTCTATGGTTTCAAGGTCAGGGGTGCTTTTCTTACCATGCATTAATATCAAGTGTTGCCTGCCATGAGTCATCATGACTCTAGTCCGGCCCCTCTAAGAGAACAAAAGAATAACTCTTCTTTGTTCATTTTCTCACTCGATAGGAAAAAATTTTACAGGACCTTCGGCCCATCCCGCTTAGCCTAGCCAAGTTGCCTACATCATTTGCCCACATTTGGCCCATTTCCCGTTCCCCTCCATGCATCTAGTAAAAGCACAGATGTGCCGGAGGAGCCAAGGAGGTATCATGGCAGCGTCCACAAGAGGAAGGAAAAACCCTCAAATGTCTGCAGACACAACGCTGGGTAAGTTCAGCCGGTCACTTTATATTGCAAAGATAAATATACAGAACCAATAGTTCAGGCTTCGTCAAGGAGTGGACAAAATGTCGTCAGGCGTCCAAACAAGATGGGGCGGGGTGAGGCAGGTGGGTAAGGGAGGCAGGGCACAGCAGCCAACAGAGAGAAGGGGAGATGCCTCTGAGCAGGGTGGAGAGCTCTAGAGGAAAGGAGACAAAGGGGAGGGAGGAGGAACAGGGAGCATGACCCTTTCCTCATCGGAAGACCCCAGTCAGTGCGAATTGGAAACAACGTCTCCTCCTCACTGATCGTCAACACAGGCACCCCTCCCCCCCCTCCAAGGATACGTGCTTAGCCCACTGCTCTACTCGTTATCCACCCACAACTGCTGGGCCAGGCATAATTCTAACACCATCTACGTTGGCCGATGAAACCACAGTTGTCAGCAGAATCACAAACGGCAATGGGGAAGTGTAGAGGAGGGAGATCGATCAGCTCGTCGAGTGGTGTAATGGCGACATACTTGCGCTCGACAGGGGTCTGGCGCTGCCGGAGTTCACCTCCGGCACCTCATGGGGTGGGGGTAGGGGGCTGCTCCAGGCCCCTCCTCATCGCCGGTGAGCTCCAGCACCTAAAGAAATAAGCACTGCGGCCCTGGCACTCAACGTCAGCAAAAACCCAAGAAGGTGGTTGTGGACTTCAGGGGGAAGCATGGCCCTGTCCTCCTCGAGGGTTAAGCAGCGGAGAGGGTCAAGACCTTCAAATTCCTGGGTGATCGCATCTCCGAGGATTTGTCCCAGGGCCTCTACGTCGATGCAATCACGAAGAAGGCCGGCCAAAGGCCGCACTTTGTGAGGTGTTCGAAGAGATTCGGTAGGTCACCGGAGGCTCTCATAATAACTTCTGCAGGTGGACCCTGGCCGGTTGCATCACTGCCTGGTACGGAGACGCCAACTCTCAGGACAAGAATAAACTCCAGACATCACTGTCATGTCACGGGCACCAGACTTCACTCCATCGAGGGCATCAACGTGAGGCAGTGACTCTTATCCTCAAGGACCCCCACCACCCAGGCCATGCCCTCTTCACTCTGCTACCATCGGAGGAAAAGGTACAGGAGCCTTCAAACGAGCACAAGGACAGCTTCTTCCCCTCCACCATCAGATTCCTGAATAATCAATGCCTGGCTTTTCGTGCACTACTATTTAAAATTTTTTTTTACAGTAATGTGTAAGATGGTTCTAATCTGAATGTTTGCACTAAGATACTGCTGCAAAACACCGAATTTCATGACAGTAAATCCTGATTCTGAGAAACCAGAGAAGCCGATGATCATGTTATCTGCTTGGAGAGAGCCCAAAGGGGCTTGTGTGGGATAGTACATGAGGCCATTGTCAGACACATCAGCAAGGGAACTGAAATGGTTGGCACGTGAGTCCAAAGGAGGATATATAAAATCTATATATCCATCTAAATCATCCAAAACCCCCACCCTGGGCTCTGCTCAAGGCCCGTGGGCCTCCTTCCACAAGGTTTGCATCTCAACAGGACGATTAGTGGGGAGGGACAAGGGTGTAATGGAGGGAGCGATCCCTACAAAAGGTGGAACGGGGAGGAGAAGGGAAGGAGGTGGAAACATTCAAATTTTCAATTTTTAAAAAGTTTAGGCATGTAGCACAGTAAAAGGCCTTCCGGCCCACATGCTGCCCACTTATACCTGGTTGACTTACAACCCCCCACCCCCCCCCCCAAATGTTGTTGCACCGTGGGAGGAAACCCCACGCAGACACAGGGTGGGCATAGTCAGAGTGGGATGTGGCCCCAATCGCTGGTGCCGCAACAGCGTTGCGCTAACTCTGCTGCCCACTGCAGAAGGCAGAGAGGAGGGATGCGTCCGGTAGCGGGCTGCTGTTTTAAACGCTGAAAATTCCGGAAGAGGACATGCTGGAGGTGGAGGCGGGTGATGGGTGAGGATAAGGGGAACCCTATTTTTGTTACGTCTTGGGGAGGGGGGGTCAGATGAGCGGGAAATGGAAGATGCAGGTGAGGGCTGATTTGCTCCATGGCTTTTCTTTTGATCAAACAAAGGAATTTTGGCGAATCAAAAATGGCAACTGGATCTCGGTCACGGGGTAGCAGTCAGCGCAACGCCAGCAACCCAGGTTCGAATCCACCGCTGTCCGTCGGGGAGTTTATGCATCCACCCAGCGATCGCCTGGGTGATCCGGCTTCCTCCAAGACGAGTGAGGCTCGCGGGTTAATTTGCCAAAATCGGGCGGCGTGGGCTGGACGGGCCTGCATCTCAAAATTTAAGAGGGAAAGGTGAAGGCATTTAACTCAGGCCCAAGTGAAGGGCTGAACCAGAGCACGGTCAGTGACGGGGCGATGTAGAGCGTGGTAGATTAGGTATAGTTCCGTGAAAATTCTTCAGGTAGTAGTGGTGGTGAAGTTGCTTGAACATAGAACATTATAACACAGCACAATCCCTTCCCCCCACCTCTCCCCCCGATATACAGTATCTAAAAATAAAAACTAACCCCTCCCTACCTCCTTTCATCCATGAGTCCCTTAAATGCCCCTAATGTTCCAGCCTCCATCACCACCCCAGCAATGCATTCTAGGCCCCCACAACTCTCTGTGTAAAAAAACTTACCCCTGACGTCTCCCCTACACTTCTACAAATGTCCTCTGGTGTTTGCTACTCCCGCCCTGGGAGAAAGGCGCTGGCCGTCCACCCTGTCTCTGCCTCTCAGAATCCTGTGGACCTCTGGTAAGTCTCCTCTCATCCTTCTACGCTCCAAACAGAAAAGTCCCAGCTCTGCTAACCTTGCCTCATCAGACTTATTTTCCAATCCAGGCAACATCCTGGTGAATCTCTTCTACCCCCTCTCCATAGCTTCCACATCCTTCCTGTAATGAGGGGACCAGAACTGAACACAATGCTCCAAGTGTGGTCTCTGCCTTCAAATACGACCTTCCAAAATGGAGCACCCCACACTTATCCAGATTGAACTCTGTCTGCTACTTTTCTGCCCAACTCTGTATCCCGTCCTCGCCTACGACCCCCTTCAACACCATCCACGACTCCTCCAACCTTTGTATCATGAGCAAAGTTACTGGCCCACCTCTCTCAATCTTCGCCCAGGTCATTCATAAAAATTGCACAGAGCAGGGGGTGGGGGTGTCCCAGAATAGTTCCCCGTGGAACTCCACCAGTCACCAGGGTCGGCGTCAGAACGAGTCTTAGTTTGGGGGGGGGGGGCATTAGGGTAACCACAGGTGACAGCACAATCTGACGTTCGAAAACACGCTCGGTGGAGGGGGAGCAAAAATGGGACACTTACCATGTTAAACGTGGGGTCCTGGGGACTATAGGCCGTGCGTGGCCATGTTTCTTCTTGCACGCTAGTTGCTGATCCTGCCTGGGGCGTGCGCAGTGGATTGGAGAACAGGGGCCACTAGTGTCACTTGCCCCTCCCTCTGACGGAAGTGACGCCTGTAGCCCCAGTTCTCCAATCCACTGGACATGTGCCAACCGGCATCAGATCAGAATTTATCGTCATGGACAAGTCATAGCATTCGGTGTTTTACGTTCATATTATAACCATCTTACAACATTACTATAAAAATAACAGTGCACGAAAAGTTGGGCAGTGTCTGTGGTTCAATGATCATTCAGAAATCTGGTGGCGGAGGGGAACAAGCCGTCCCCGTGCTTGTCTTCAGGCTCCTGTACCTTTTCCCTGATGGTAGCAGAATAAGGGGGGGCATGTCCTGGGTCGTCGGGGTCTTTAAGTATAGAGGCTGCTTTCTTTAGATATCCTCATGTCGATGTTCTCGATGGAGCGATGGAGTGAGGTCTGGTGCCTGTGATATCTGAGGCCAGGTTAACAACCCTCTGGAGTTTATTCTTGTCCTGAGAGTTGGTGCCTCCGCACCAGGCAGTGATGCAACCGGCTAGAATGCTCTTCACAGAGCATCTGTAGATTTTGAGAGTCTTCAGTGACATCCCGAACCTCCTCAAACTCCTCACAAAGTATGGCCGCTGTCGATCGCATCAACACGGAGGCCCCAGGACAGATCCTCTAAGATGTTGACTCCCAGGAATTTGAAGTTCTCGGCCCTCTCCACTGCTGAGCCCTCGACGAGGCCTGGGTTGCATCTCCCCCGACTTCCTCCTGAAGTCCACAACCATTTTCTTGGTTCCTGTTGTCGTGACACCACCCGACCAGCTGATCTACCTCCCCCCACCCCCCATGCTTCCTCGTTGACGGCTGTGACTCTGCCAACCACCGTGGGGTCATCAGCAAAGCAAAACGACACATGGGCGCGCACGGCCTACGTTCCCTGGGAACGCCGCATTTAATGTGCTAAGTGTGTCCCCTTTCTGCCCCTACACCCCCAATCATAGGACAAATTAACATCCGGCTCGAGGTGATGCTGGACAGATTACTCAAAAGCCGGACTGTCCGGCCTAAAACCAGACATCTGGCCACCCTAGCGTGGAGGAAGGGGTTAACAATACCTCATTTGGGAGGGGGAAAGGCACCGTCACCATTAACCACGTGCTCTCTGCTGTCTACATGCAAGCTGATTTTTAACCCATGTGGCCAAAGTTCCATGGATCCTATGTCTCATGACTTTCTCAAATAGCCTCTCATGGGAGACCTTGTCAAATCTCTTACTAGAATCCATAAGCACCACATCTGACTTCATCAATTTCTTTTGTCATCCCCTCAAAACAAAAAAGTCAAGAGGGCGCGTGAGGCACGACCTTCCCTTCACAACGCCATGCTGACTATCCTTGAGTAGACTGTGCTTCTCCAAATGCTCACTGATCCTATCCTATCCACACCACTGATAGAAGATCCTCTGGTCTATAAACTCCAAGACTCCCCCATTACCTTTTTTAACCAAGGGGGACTACATTTGCCATTCTTCGATCCTCTGGCATCTCCCTTGTGGCCATGGAGGATGCTAAGATCGTCACCAGAGCCCCAGTTACCTCTTCCTTCGCATAGCAACCTGGGGTATATCTCGTCCAGCCCTAGGGATTTATCAGTCCTAATGTTTTTTAAGAAAATCCAGCAGTTCCATTTTTTAAAAAATCTCAACATGGGGCCATTCTGCCCCCTCTGTCCTATCACAAGGGAGTGAGGAGGCCATTCTGCCCCCTCTGTCCTATCACGAGGGAGTGAGGAGGCCGTTCTGCCCCCTCTGTCCTATCACGTGGGAGTGGAGGCCGTTCTGCCCCTCTGCCCTATCACGAGGAGGCCGTTCTGCCCCATCCATCCTATCACAAGGGAGTGACGAGGTCGTTCTGCACCTCCACCCTATCACAAAGGAGGTCGTTTTGCACCTCATTCCTATTACAAGGGAATTAGGAGGTGGTCGGCCCCTCTATCCTATCACAAGGGAATAAGGAGGCCGCTGGTTCACTCCGGTCGCACCACAAGAGGCCACTCAGCCCCTCCATGCTGTCACAGAGAGGCCCCAACGTTAGAAAGAATGGGGGGGGCACAGCCCGGTTGAAAACTCTGTCCGTTCCCGGAAGAGACCGCCCTGCCCACCCGCCTCCATCCTCACCGCTGCAAGGACCCGCCGACGTTCCTCTCTGGTGCCGCTCCGGGCCACTTCGCCACAGGTTCGAGGACCCCGAACTACGAATCCCATGCTGCCCCGTGCCGGAACCATCCCAATGCGCGCCGCCTCCCCCCACTCACTACAATACCCAGCGTGGCTACCGACCACCCCATGTCTCTGCGCATGCGTTTCCAGGCTGCGCGGCTGCAGGGAACTGGTGTCGTGCATTTGACGACCTTTCTCTGGCTGCTCCAGGGGCGAGTGCGTGCGCACAGGCCACCATCTCATGAAGAGCGGTGAGAAGACGCAGGCGCGTGACGTCACAAACCAGCATTATGGAGTGGGGCTGGGAGGAACCATTTTGATTTGAATAAGGAATAGAATAGACAAGGCACGTGACCCTTGGGAGATGGTAGTTTTTAAGCAGAGAAGAATGCACAACAAATTGGCAACAAAACTTTTTCAAAATCCTATTCCGCACTCAGAACCAAACGACGAAGGGGCGGTTTGGATGCGGAGAAACGGAAACTGAGGCCTCGCGGATGCGTTCACAGTGGAACAGAGAACGAAGAGGAGTTAAAATGGTAGAGGGATGCTTCGGAGAATTCAAACAATTGGAAGGTGAGGGCGGCCAGACGCCCGGTTTTAGGCCTTTGCGGCGATACATCCACAGCACTGGGTTGCGTGCCCACCAGCCTACTGCGGTGGGAACCTCTGTACCTGCAGGAGGACCACTTGGGAAGCTGGCTCCACCTGGCCGGCTGTCAATCACCAACCTGTCAATGGATGAGCCGGCACCATCACGCGCAAGGAGCCATCAAGATACTGCAACTAGTGCACAGACTTTAAATGGATTAAGGTCTTGGTATTTGCTTGCTGCACCAGAGCTTTCGAACCCTTCATCCGGTGCCACTTTGAGCCAGACATTAATTTGTCCTCCATCTAGGCCCTACACCCCCAAAATAGAGGCCCAATTAAGGGCAGGAAGGGCACTCACCTGTTAAAATGCAGCAGGCACGGCCATGCTTTTTCACCCGCGCACGCGCAGTGAGGGGGAAAGGTGACAACGCTCCCCGCCCTCCACAACCCCGAGAGAGTTTCTGATACTGTCCTCCGTTTTGGTAAGTTTGGAATGGCCACCTCCAACTGGTGTGATTATGTGGAAAGGTAAACATTTTCCAGGCATGTAATTAGACTAATAAACGTGAACCTCCTGAGTCTGTTTCAAGCTGAAACATTTGCCGCTCCACCTCCTGCATCTTTACCGATTGGTTTTCCTCGTTTACATCCACGACCATTCTGAGAAGTGGTGATATTTCTGCTGGTGCGGACCCGGTGAGAGCAGGGAGCGGAGGCACAGCACAGCTGCAGGGTCCTAGCATCCAGTTCGACTGCCAACAGTATTAAGCGGCCTGTTCGCGGAGCCGACGCCGTTCGTTTTTAAGATTCCGCGACCACTTGGGCCTCAGATGGCAGCAGGATTGGGGTTGCGTTGCAGACTTCAGGGGCGAGAAGCAGGGGAGACAACCCAAAGGACGGTGACCACAGTGTCGGGCCAGCAACGGGGTCGGCGGTTAAAGGACGTACACAGGGGTGGCGAGCTGTTGGCAGGGAAAGCACACAGGCTGCGGGCTGCTGGTGACACGAGATCAAAGGATTCAAATACCTTCCTATTTTTTGCTTCTACCTTGAAGAAGGGCTTAGGCCCGAAACGTCGGTAATGTACCTTTACGTGGCAAGACCAAATGAGCTCCCACCCCCAGCATTTCTGTGTGTGTTTTCCTAAAATCTCAGCATCTGTGGTCTTTCATGTTTCAGTCAGACCAGGCTGCAGGAGACCGGCTCGTGAGAGCCAGTTATCCGAATCACGACTGGAGAGGTTGCGGAGGGCAAGAAGGGCGCTTAAGGCTTCCTGGTCACGCAGGAGGATGGGATCTGGAGCTCGGGTTTGCCAATGGGGCAATGGGACAAAAATCATCGTTGGCCCATCTCCTTTGGAGTTATGAAACCGTGCACATAACGAGTCAATGAGGGACGATTAAAACAGTGGGTTGCAAACTTTTTCTTCCTACTCACATCCTTTACTATCCAGAGCGTCTATGGCATAGGAATTACTTAAAGTGGGATGTGAGTGGGAATAAAAAGGTTGAGAACCACTGGTCAGTGCGGCTTTGGAGGCCACGGGAGCGCTGGAGGCGAATCAATGGACACTCGGTGGCTCGGGGGGAGACTCGTTCTCTCACTGGAAGGGGTAATGATCACAGTGAATATTTGTCTTATAGCAGACTGAAGGCATCTGTTTGATTACACAATAAATAGTATCGGTCTCTGAGGTGCTGATCCCCGGGTTCAGGCTGGTTTGTCGATGTCACCTTTTATTCTGTGGTCTTAGTCCCTGATACTATTCCAAGTATGACCTGGTACTCCCAACCCGGGAACTAAAGGTGTCCCTGCCCCTGGGAAGGACCTAGCGCTGCTCCTGTCATGCAACCATAGAACATTACAGCACAGAAACAGGCTCCTTGGCCCTTCTAGTCTGGGCCGAGCCATTTTTCTCCCTTGTCCCACTGACCTGAACCCAGTACATGTGCCCATCAAAATTCTTCTTTAAGTGTTAGAATTGAGCCCACATTCACTTCAGCTGGCAGCCTGTTCTACACTCCCACCACTCACTGTGTGAAGGAAGTTCGCCCTAAGCCAGTGGTTCTTAACTGTTTTCGTTCCACTTAAATCCCACTTTAACTATTCCCTATGTGATAAGTTAAGGATTGCTTAAGTGGGATCTGAGTGGGAAGGGAAGGTTGAGAATCGCTGCTCCACACCTTGATGAAGGGATCCGGCCCGAAATGTCAGTGACGTATCTTCACCTTTGCTACATAAAGGCACTGTTTGACCTGCTGGATTTCTCCAGCATTGGTGTGTGTTTTCACTTAACCGCGGTGTCAACAGAATCCTGTGTTTTACCACTGTTCTTGACCCAAATGTTACTGAAATATTTTGCTCGAGAAAAATTGACGTTGGTCCATCTCCTTTGGAGTTATGAAACCGTGCACATAACGAGTCAATGAGGGACGATTAAAACAATGGGTTGCAAACCTTTTCTTCCTACTCACATCCTTTACTATCCAGAGTGTCTATGGCATAGGGATTACTTAAAGTGGGATGTGAGTGGGAAGAAAAAGGTTGAGAACCACTGGTCTAAGCCTTTTCTCTTTCACCCTTAACCCACGTCCTCTGGTTTGTCTCTCATTACCCAAAGTAGAAAAAGCCGACCTACATATTCTCTGTCTACACCCTCGTGATTTTAAATACCTCTATCAAATCTCCACCCCATTCTTTTACACTCCAAGGAATAAAGTCCTAACCTGTTTAATCTTTCCCTGTAACTCAGTCCCTGAAGTCCAGGCAACATCCTAAATAGCGGTTAGCACAACGCCTTTACAGTGCCAGCGATCAGGACCGGACCACGGTTCGAATCCGGCGCTGTCTGTTCTCCGCGTGTCTGCGTGGGTTTTCCCCGGGGGAGCTCCGGTTTCCTCCCACCATTCGAAACAACCAGGGGTGTAGGTTAATTGGGTGTAAATTGGGTAGCATGGACTCGTGGGCCGAAATGGCCGGTTACATTTTTTAAAAAAATTAAATCTTTCTGTCTCCGGGAAGGAACGGCAGTCCCATCTCCAGAAAGGCCACGGCGCTCCCGGGAAGTTCATGATTCTTCCGTTACCAGGAAGTTCATGGCCCTCCCATCAGGAAGATGCACAGCTCTGGACACCATTATGCACCCTCTACATCTTCTCAGTGGATCATCTAACCAGAGATTCTTTTATTCTCTGCAAGAACTCGGCAGCCAGGCTCTGTGAAGCAGAATTTTTATTTTATTACCATAAAAGTGAGCTCCCCGCTCGACACTGGTGTAAAAAGCCGCTATCAGCACAAATAATTCTCTCCTTTGAAATCTAAAACGAACAGCCCCGACTTCCGAGGGTCTCTGTGTCTGCAAAAAGCCTGGTCCAGCAAGTTAGCTCCATGGTTTAAACTGCAGCAGCCTCAGCCTGTGGGGTGAGGGAGGCGTTTGTGGGGAGGGGGGGAGCAGAGTGGGGGAATGGGTTGGAGAGAAGAGTGGTTAAAATTCACGCAGGGAACCTGCACACTCGTCGGACCCACGGGTGCTCCGGCCCACCGTGTGGAGAGCACTGGGAGCTCACAGGGCAGACCCCCAATAATTGGTCCACCAAGGAGGGACAGCAGGGGAAGGAGGGAGAGAGGGAGGGTCAAGAATGGAGGAGGAGAGGTGGGGAGAGAGGAGAAGGGAGCAAAAGGGGTGGAGGGGGTGATGAGAGGAGAGGCAAAAGGGGAAGAAGGTGAGGGGAGGAGGGGGTGAGAGGGGAGGTTGATGCATGTGGGTGAGGGGTTGAAGAGAGGAAGCTGGGTGTAGGGCAAAAAGGGGTGAGAAGGGAGGACATGAGAAGGGGGGAGGAAAGAGAGGGGCAGAACCAAAAGGGAGGGGGGAAGGTGAGGAGTAAGAGGAGGGAGAACAAGAGGGGAGATGAGTGGGCAGGAAGAGGGAGTGAGAGAATGGGGGAGGGGAAGAGGTGCATGAGGGGAAGGGGTGCATGAGGGGGAGGGGTGTGTAGGTTGGAGGGAGTGAGAAGAGGGAAGAGAGGACAGGGCGAGGGGAGGCAAGAGGAGGTAAGTGGGGAGGAGGGCGAGAGTGGAGGGAGGGATGCAAGGGAAAGTAAGAGGAGGGGAGCGAGAAGGGAGGGAAGAAGGCAGTGATTAGAGTAGAGGGGGTTGGATTAGAGATTGAGGATTGGGGTTACAGATGGGGGAGGGGATTCAGTCCACAGATGGATGTGTTGGGGTTGCGGATGGGAGGGGGGAGTTGGTGACCCGGGCTTTGACCACTATGAGGGCGATCCCACCTGCCCCATTGCCCCTGCACCACCCAGCCATTCCTAATCTCTGGCCTCCCGCAGCGGTGGGGTGGGGCGGGGAGATGGGAGTTGCATTCTTACCCCCTCGTGGGCCTTCTGGGCCTCAGTGGCATTGGCCAGTTCACTCTCCGTCTTCTCGTTAGTGACACGGCTGCCCTTGTTCTCCTTCTCCTCCTCCGCGTGCTCTTGTCCCTCAGTCGGGGGGCTCTGTCCCTCCTCCTTCTCCTCCCTCTTGCCCCCTTGCCCCGCCTGCCCCTGCTCCTCCTTGGTGTCACAGGGCCGCTTCGGAGAGACCTGCCGGAAGGGGGAACAAAGTTTGGTGAGGTCGACCTGTGGGGGCAAAGGCAAACACGCCCATCATCTCAGTGAGGAGTGCGGTAAATCAGAGACGTCAGCCCCACCCTCTGGATCTTTGGGGCGGGGTGGAGGTGGAAGGGGCCAAAGGGGAAACTCTTCATCTGTCCGCCTTTTGGCCCAAGGTAACTATTCACTGGTCCGGACAATGAGTTGCGGAGGCGTCCGTCCAAACCTGGCCAGTGTATCCCCGGAGAGAAAGTTTGTTGTGTTCGTCGGATGTCTGGAGGCCTACCAGGGCCAGGCGCTGCCTCAGGGATTGGGCAATACCCTGGACAAGGTTAAATCCAAAATTATTCTGAACGCTAATAGCTAAAACATAAATTAAATTAAAATCTGCAGACGCTGGGAACCTGTGCAATACACAAGTGCTGGAGAAACTCAGCAGGTCACACAGCGTCCGGAGGAAGGAACAGGCAGTCCCTTCACCAGGAATCTCCTCAAATAGCTACAAGGATTCTGTGAGATGGGTTGCCTGCTGTTACACACGTGTGTGTTGAAACCCGATGAACTACAGTATATGTTTTACGTCTGCAAATAATAACATGATATATGTCAATTGCATGGTTTTTGGCCCAAAGATCGGAATTTTATGATTAATGTAAAATTCAAACACCACCCCCCCCCCACTTATTTTTGGCTCCGTCTGCCTGTGCAGCTGAGCTCCCAACCGCCCGCCCACTAGATCTCCCAATACCTCCACTGTTGATCTTCACCCTGACTGCTTGCCCACTGGAGCTCGCCCTGGCTGCCTGCCCATCCGAACTCCCGACACACCAACTGTGATCCCTTGCCCCGGCTGCCTGCCCATCTGAGCTCCCAATGCCCCAACTGCGATCCCTCACCCCGGCTGCCCGCCCATCCCAGCTCCCAACGTCCCTACCGCGAACCTTTGCCCTGGCTGCCCGTCCATCCAAGCTCCTGATGCCCCGACTGTGAACCCTCACCTCATCTGCCCACCCATCTGAGTACCCGAGGCCCCGACTGCGGATTTACCACATAGTCCCAGCTACCCGAGCTCCCGACGCCTTGAATGACGCAGGTACTTACCACAGTCAAAAGTACGACCATGCAAAATCGACTTCCCCACAAATTTGATTCAAAAATTGGTCCAAAAATATTTGACGATATGATGAGTATTAACAGTGGTTGTTTTGAAAATTGTTGATCTGTATTTATATAATTTTGCCTTTTTAATGAATAAAGTATATTTTTAAATTAAAAAAACTGGCAATGAGTCAAAGAAGAGAGTGAAAGGGCAGAGCTGAAACAGAGAGGGAGGGTGTGGGGGAGTGTTCAGGGTGTAAGCAGAGGGGTTTAGGGAAGAGGGAGGGTGTAGGGGAGTGTTGAGGGTGTGAGTAGAGGGGGTTGGGGCAGAGGGAGGGGCAGGGTAGTGTTGAGGGTGTGAGGAGAGGGGGTTGGGGGAGTGTTGAGGGTGTGAGTAGAGGGGGTTGGGGGAGAGGGAGGAGCAGGGGGAGAAATGAGGGTGTGAGCAGAGGGGGCTGGGGCAGAGGGAGGGTCCGGGGAGTGTTGAGGGTTTGAGTAGATGGCGTTGGGGGAGAGGGAGGGCCCGGGTGTGTGTTGAGTGTGTGAGTAGAGGGGGTTGGGGAAAAGGGAGGGGCAGGGGGAGAGTTGAGGGTGTGAGTGGAGGGGGTTGGAGGAAAGGGAGGGCCCAGGAGAGTGTTGAGGGTATGAGTAGAGGGGTTTGGGGGAGTGGGAGGTGCAGGGAGAGTGTTGAGGGTGTGAGTAGTGGGGGTTAGGGAGAGGGAGGGGCAGGGGAGAGTTCAGGGTGTGAGAGGAGGGGTTTGGGGGCAGAGGGAGGGTGCGGGTGTGTGTTGTGTGTGAGTAGGGGGTGTTGGGGAGAGGGAGGGGCAAGGGGAGTGTTGAGGGTGTTAGTAGAGGGGTTTGGGAGAGCGGGAGGGCCCAGATGAGTGTTGAGGGTATGAGTAGAGGGGTTTGGGGCAGAGGGAGGGTCCGGGGGAGTGTTGAGGGTGTGAGTAGAGGGTGTTGGGGGAGAAGGAGGGTCAGGGGGTGTGTTGATGGTCTGAGTAGAGGGGGTTAGGGGAAAGGGAGGGCCCGGGTGAGTGTTGAAGGTATGAGTAGTGGGGTTTGGGGATAGGGAGGGTCAGGGGGAGAGTTGAGGGTGAGAGCAGCGGGGGTTGGGGCAGAGGGCGGGTCCAGGGGAGTGTTGAGGTTTTGAGTAGGTGGCGTTGGGGGAGAGGGAGGGCCCGGGTGTGTGTTGAGTGTGTGAGTAGAGGGGGTTGGGGAGAGGGAGGGGCAGGGGGAGAGTTGAGAGTGTGAGTAAAGGGGTTTGGGGCAGAGGGAGAGTGCGGGTGTGTGTTGAGGGTGTGAGTAGAGGGGGTTGGGGGAAAGGGAGGGCCCAGGTGAGTGTTGAGGGTATGAGTAGAGGGGTTTGGGAGAGAGGGACTGGCAGCAGGAGTGTTGAGGGTGTGAGCACACAGGGTTGGGGAAGAGGGAGGGTCCGGGGGAGTGTTGAGGGTGTGAGTAGAGGGGGTTGGTGGAGAGGGAGGGTCAGGGGGAGAGTTGAGGGTGTGAGCAGAGGGGGTTGGGGGGAGAGGGAGGGTCAGGGGGAGAGTTGAGGGTTTGAGTAGACGGAGTTGGAACAGAGGGAGGGCCCGGGTGTGTGTTGAGGGTGTGAGCAGAGGGGTTTGGGGGAGAGGGAGGGGCAGGGGAGTGTTGAGGGTGTGAGTAGAGGGGGTTGGGGGATTGGGAGGGCGCTGGTGTGTGTTGAGGGTGTGAGTAGAGAAGGTTGGGGAGAGGGAGCGTGCGAGGGGAGTGTTGAAGGTGTGAGCAGAGGGAGTTGGGGCAGAGACAGTAAGCGTTGGGTCCAACAACCTGTTTCTGTGTGAGTGAGAGCCTGGAGGGAGCTTCACTGTACTTGTTTGTCATCTTCATCAATAATCTGCACGATAATGTGGTAAATTGGAGCAGGTTTGCAGATGATGCAAAAGGGGTTTTTCTGCGCAAAAGCCGTGTGATCGCCTGCTCGTTTTTCTTAAATAAATGGCGGATTTACCTTTTATGCAGAGGTCGGAAAAGGCGGATTGCGTGGTCCTTTTATGCAGGGAGATTCCTGAGCCAGTTTCCAATAGTACTGCCCAAGTTCATAGATGGGTCCAGTGGTGCGTGTTTTTACTCTATTGACCTTCCGAGTTTCTCCAGCAATGTGTGATTCCTCTTTAAAATTCTCGCTTGGGTCGTGGGCTGACAGCATCATTCCCTCCTCCCAACGATACTGAATTTGCGCCCTTAACTCTCACGCATGCGCCAACCGAATTCTAACACGCGCACACGCCCACCAAAGACTTGCGCATGCACACAGGCATCAAGAGGCCCAGCCTATGGACCCCGGAACACTGATTAACAAGGTAAGTACCCACATTTTTGCTCTTACACGCCCTGTATCCCTGTTATCCTTTCTCAAATACAAAATAAACTGCATAAATTTTATATTTTATATATATATATTTTTTAAATCTGGTCGTATGTGTGGATGGATGGATGCTGTAAGTCGGGAAGTACCTGTATAAGAATTATCTCATAACGCAGCGGACAGGTATGACATTCTGTCCGTCACTGAATAACAGCTAAAAGACCACAGCTGGGAACTCAATATCCGTGGATACGCAGTGAATCGGAAGGACAGGAAGGCAGGGAGAGAGGGTAGGGCAGTTCTGCTGGTTAAAAATAGAATTCAATCTTTGGCAGCAGACATTGGATCGGAAAATATAGAATCCCTGTGGCTAGAATGAAGAATCCATAAGGGTGAAAAGACCCTGTTGGGAGTTCTGTACAGGCCTTCAAACAGTTGCCAGGATGCAGTGAGCACATTACAGAGGGAGATGGAGAAGGCAAGCAGAAAGGGCAGCGTTACAATATTCATAGGGAATTTCAGGATGCAGGTTGATTGGGAAAACCAGGTTGGTGCTGGATCCTAAGAAATTTTTCGAATGCCTTCAGCTTGTGGCTGAACCGACCAGGAAATTCTGGACTGGGTATTGTATAATGAACAGGAGTTGATAAGGGAGCACATAGACACACACCCTCAAACTCAGGGATGCGCGTGCACGCGCACACATACACACACACATTCACAGATGCATGTGCCCGCGCGCACACACACACATTCACACTCACGGATGCGCGTGCACGTGCGCGCACACACACACACACACACACACACACACACACAAGTGGGGACAGCTGAGCTGTGAGGCAGCCGTTCTGCCCGCTGCACTGCCCCACAGTTGGGGAGGCATGAGCTGGATCAACCAGAGACCAGAACCACCTAACCCCCCCTCACCACAGCAGACCAGGCCGGGAGCGTCTGGCCTTTACTTTCACCTGGGATAAAGACGGTCTACCCTATCCTTACCCCTCAAAATCCTGCAAACCTCCATCAACCCACCCTCAGTTTCCTGCACCCCGGTGAGGGTGCACCCTGACTGTCTCACCTCCGAACCGATTGCCCTGCATTGCAGGCACCACGCTGGTGAATCTCCTCTCCACTCTCTCTAGCGCTATCGTATTGGATCAGAACTGAACGCTGAACTCTGAGGGCAGCCACATGGTCGTCTTAAAAAGCTGCAATATGACATCCCAATACGTACTCAGTGCCTTGGCCTGAAAGGCAGACACAGGTGTGCCAACTTTCTCAATAAAACTGTCCTAAAACATTGGCGTCTGTGGCGTTACACAGCGACCATGCAAAATCATTTCCCTTTCAGCTTCTGTTACACCCCAATTATACCCCCCCACCAGTGGTGGGGCAATAGCGGTGGCAGGAGAACGAAATCTGCTAGAGGTATACAAAACTACGAGGGGTTATAGATAAATTCCAGCAGTTTTTTTCTACTGAGGTTAAGTGGGATACAAATGAAAGGACATGGGTCAAAGTCAGAGAGACTTTGGTATATGCCACTTAGGTATATGGGACTGTTAAGAAGGTCTCTGGGAGAGGAGTCACGTGATGGAGTAGAGGCCGGTAGGAGAATACCAGCCCTCTCCAGAAAAGAAGAAAAAAAGTGAAGAAAAAGCAAAGCCCCAGATACACAAAACACAACAAATAAAAGATAAAGGTGTGAAGAAAATGGCACCTAAGAAAAAAAGAACCAAAAGCAACGGGGAAAAAAAGAAAAGACACCGGAAGAGAAAGGTGAAGGCCTTAACTGTACAATAAAGCAGGGACCTGCTATGGAAAGAGGAGCCCACTCCCCGAGGTTAGTGGAGACCCCTCAGGGTCGCGACCCACTGACCGCGGGACTGCAAAAATGGCTCACTGAGCCAAAAAGAGGTGCGCAACAGTGCATGACAAGGAGAACACCGACGAGAGGGGGGACCAGCTGTGGAGTGAAACTCCACAGCACGAACAGCTGAGAGATGCCGACGAGGGGTGAGAAAGAAAAAAAGGAAGCAAGAAACACAACAGATAACCAGCCCAGAAGAAGACCGACATCAAGAAATCATGAAAAAAAAACCCAACAAACTGAGACAAGCAGCTCAACAAGAAAGTCAGAAGAGACACAGATACAAGGAAGAGAAGTAGAAGACACAAACCCAAGAGCAGACACAGAAGAAGAAGACCAAGCTCTGCACAGGGGAATAGGAGGTAAAATGAATGGACAGTACATAGATAAAAAAAATTTTCAAGAACAAATGACAGCATTAAAAGAATGGTTGACACTAGAATTTAGTGAAATGAAAAGTTCAGAAGAAAAAGTGAGTAGAATAGAGCTGGTCATAACAGATGTAGGGAAAGGATTAGAAAATGTGGAAGAACATGTAATGGCGGTAGAAATGGAAGTGAACAACTTAAAAAGAAAATTGGAAGAAAGTGACAAAAAAGTTAAAGAAACACAGGAGTTGTTAGCTCAGAAGATGGATATAATGGAAAACTATAGTAGGCGAAACAATATAAAGATAGTGGGCCTTAAGGAAGATGAAGAAGGCAAAGATATGAAAGAATTTATAAAAGAATGGATCCCAAAAGTCCTGGGAATGCCAGAAATGCAGGAAGGAATGGGAATAGAAAGGACACACAGAACATTAGCCCCTAAACCACAGCCACAACAAAAACCAAGATCCATTTTAGTAAAATTTCTGAGTTACACGACAAGAGAAAATATATTTGAGAAGGCAACGAATAAAATTAGAGAAGACAAAAAACCACTGGAGTACAAAGGTCAAAAAAAATTTTTCTACCCAGACATAAGTTTTGAGCTCCGAAAGAAGAGGAAGGAGTTTAACGCAGCAAAATCGATCCTATGGAAAAAAGGCTATAAATTTATGTTAAGATATTCAGTGGTGCTTAAAATAGTTATCCCGGGGGAGCAAAACAGACTGTTCTTGGATCCGGAGAAAGCACGAGAATTTGCAGAACGCCTGCATGACAGAAAGAGAGATGTAACAAGAACAAAGAACGACGACAAACTACATATAAAGATGTAAAAATAATGTATAAGTAAGAACTAAAGGAGGGAAGAAAAGGGAAGTAAGGGAGAAGGGGGAAAAAAAGAAAAAAGAGGAGGGGTTAAAAAAAAAGGCCTCTGGGATGCTGGGCTTCATTAGTTGGGGGACTGAGGTCAGGAGTCCTAAAGTGATATTGCAGCTCTATAAATCTCTCGTGAGACTAAATTTAGTGAAGCCTCATTAGAACGCAATTCGTTAATCTGCGGATTATATCGCAGGTGTCTGTGGACCCCAAACATTGATTTTAGGATGTCAGGCTCACAGTGGCTGACAGCCACAAACTCAAAAATTGATTCTTATGATGGGCGAGGGGAGACCGGCAGCACGGGTCGAGCGAGCAAAGGGGGGTGGGGGGAGAGACCTGCACTGCAAGTCGGGCAGGCGAGGGGTGGGGGGGGGGGGGAAAGACGGCGGCGCGACTGGAAGTGGGGGTGGGGGTGGATACGGCAGCACAATTCAGGTGGGCTTAAATTCTGTTTTCCTGCTTCCTGAATCTTGACATATATGCATCTGTTCCACAACTCGGCTGTATGAAATCTTGGACCCCAACTACTGTGTTCTAACAAGGTTTTACTGTATTATGTTCAGTTCTGGTCACCTCATTACAGGAAGGATGTGGAAGCCATGGAAAGGGGGGCAATTTACCAGGATGTTGCCCGGATTAGGTAATATGAGGCAAGGTTAGCAGAGTTTTTTCTCCATGGAGTGAAAAAGGATGAGAGCAGACTTAATAGAGGTCTATAAGATTGTGAGAGGCCTAGACAGGGCAGCGCCTTTTTCTCAGGACAGGAATACAAACACCAAAACGCATCTGTACAAAGTGAGGGGAGGAAAGTTATTACACAGGGAATTGTGGGGGCCTGGAATGCATTGCCCGGGGTGGAACATTAGGGGCATTTAAGAGCCTCTTAGATGGGCACGTGAATGAAAGAAAAATAGAGGGTTATGGGGTAGGGAGGGCTTAGATTCTTTTTTGGTAGGGATATCTAGATTGGCACAACACTATGGGCCAAAGGGCCTGTGCTGTGTTGTAATATGCTACATTTTTCCACTGCGAGTCGTGGACTGTCACAAAGATGGCAGAAAAAGGAATCAATGCAGCGGGGATGTGGTTTCGCAGAAGAACGCCGGGGGTGTCATATAACAAACAAAGAGGATCGACAAAGGATGGCAACAAAACGTGCACGACTTAAAAAAATCAGAAAACCGCAATCACAATTCTTTGGACACACCACGCGAAGAGATCTATGAGAACATTTAGTTACCACGGGAAAGCTGGAAGGAAAAAGAACCAGAAGCTGACCGGGAATGAAAATGGTTAGAAAGAGGGGAGGCAACAACTACAATTCAGAGGGTCAGAGACCGTGATGGATGGAGAGACGCAATCACCCAAGCCGAACGGCAAGGCACCTGAATGAGCAAACAGGTTGGCACGACGTCCTGGGTTGAAGGGCCTGTGCTAAGGGAGAAAGGGGAAAACTTTAGGGTAGTGGTTCTCAACCTTTTTCTTTCCACTCATTTCCCACCTTAAGTAATCCCTAGGCTATTGGTGCTCTGTGATGAGTAAGGGAGTGCTTAAGGTGGGAGGTGGGTGGAAAGAAAAAAGTTTTAATCGTCCCTCATGGACTTATGTGTACGGTTTCAGAACTCCAAAGGAAATGGGCTAACGACAATTTTTCTCCAGCAAAATATTTCAGATACAATTGGATCTGGAGTAGTGATTCTCAACCTTCTCTTCCCACCCACATCCCATCTTAAGCAACCCCTTACTCATCACAGAGCACCGATGGCCTAGGAATTACTTAAAGTGGGATGTGAGCGGAAAGGAAAAGGTTGAGAACTGCTGGGTTAGGGGGAACATCTTCATACAGAACATGGTGGGAGTGTGGAAAGAGCTGCCAGCTGAAGTGGCTCGATTTTAACATTTAAGAAAAAATATGAACAGCTACGTGGATAGGAGGGGCATGAAGGATGTGGACCAGGTGCAGGTCAGTAGGGTGAGGCAGAAAATAATTAGGCACAAGGGCCTGTTTCTGTGACATAATGTTCTAGAGTTCTATGGAAATGTGAAGAGCAACAGGAGGCCACTCGGCCTGTCGATCCTGCTCCCCATTCAATGGATGTAGACTCAATCCCCATCGTCCTCAATTCCCCCAGTCTTTCACAATCCAGCTATCTGTGCCTTAAGTGCACTCAGTGAGCCAGCCTCTACTGCTTCCTTGGGCAGGGAGGTCATGAGGTCACAAGATACAAGACCAGAAGTAGGCCAATCGGCCCACTGAGTCTGCTCCGCCATTCTAATCATGAGCTGGTCCATCCGCCCACTCAGCCCCACTCCCCGGCTTTCTCTCTGTAACCCTGACCAATCAAATACCCATCAACCTCGTCCTTAAATATATCCAATGACCTCACTTCCAAGGCCGCCTCTAGTCCCACAGGCCCTCCAAAGAAATTTCTCTGCATCTCTGTTTCAAATTGACGCCCTTTTATTCTGAAGTTCTGCCCTCTTGTCCTAGACTCTCCCACCATGGGAAACATCTTTGCCTCAACTATCAGGACTTTCAGCCTTCAAAATGCCTCTATGAAGATCTCCCTCTTCCTTCTGTACTCCCAATGAGTACAGACCAAGGGGCGACAAGCGTTCCTCATTTACTAACCCTTTCATTCCTGGAATCATTCAAGTAAATCTTCTCTGAACCCTCTCCAACACCAGCACGTCTTTCCTCAAATAAGGCACCCAGAACTGCACCCAGTCTCCAAGTGAGGTCTCACGTTATGAGTCTCAACATCACATCCCTGCTCTTCTATGCTGTTCCCCTAAAAATTAATTCCAGTAATTCATTTGCCTTCTTCAGTTTCCCAGAACACCACTAGAATGGAGGGAGAGGGAGGGGGGATTCTCGGAGGGAGATGGGGTATGGGATGGAATCAGTGGGGATGGGGAGCGGGATTCTTTACCTTTGTTGGAGGCACCATCTTCCGCTTTGATCCAGTCTTCTCCAGCTTCTCTTTCGCTGGCTCATCGATCACCAGTTTACCCTCCTCATCGCTGCTCCCCTCCACGTTCTCTTTCTTCTCCCCATCGCCCTCGCCCTCTGATGAGCTCGGGTGAGATGCAGGGGCCTGCACGCAGATGAAGGTGGTCAGAAGCTGCAGCAGGGGTGGGCCTGTGGACCCAGGGGTTGCCCTCTCGCTCTGAGGCCCAGGTTTGCAGGTTCAGGTCCAGAAACTCCAGCCTGGTTCTCAGCTGTGCACCCAGTCAGTGCTGGGCGATGTAGGAAAGTTTCCCCATGGTGGGAAGGGTGCTGAGGGAGCTCTGCACTGTTGAAGGGACAGTCTGGGAGTGGGACACTGTGGGAGAGGCAGTGAGGGGTTGGGGCACTGTGGGAAGGGCGGTGAGGGAGTGGAAGGGGTGGTCCAAAAGTTGGGCACTGTGGGAGAGGCAGTGAAGGCCTGGGAAGGAGATACAGGGGTGGGATGCAGTGGGAGTGGTAGTGAGGGGGTGGGGTGCTGTGGGAGGGATGCTGAGGTAGTGGGGCACTGAGGGAGGGACAGAGAAGGAGTGGGAGGGGCGGTCCAGAGTGCAGTTCTGTGTGAGAGGCGGTGAGGGAGTGGGGTGCTGTGGGGAAGCAGTGAGAGAATGGGTGCTGTGGGAGGGGCAATGGTGGATGGGGTGCTGTGGGAGGAGCGGTGAGGAGGTGGGGCGCTAAGGGAGGGACGGTGAGGAGGTGGGGTGCTGTGGGAGGAGCAATGATGGGGTGAGGTGCTGTGGGAGGGACAGTGAGGGGGTGGGGTGCTGTGGGAGGGGTGATGATGTGGATCACTGTGGAAGGGACAGTGAAGGGGTGAGGTCCGTGGGAGGAGTAGTGAGGGAGTGGGGCACTGTGAGAGGGGCGGTGAGGGGGTGGGGCGCTGTGGGAGGGTTGATGATGGACAGGGTGCTGCGGGAGGGGCAGTGAGGAGGTGGGGCGCTGTGGGAGGGGCAATGAGGGGGTGGGGTACTATAAGAGGGGCAGTGAGGGGGTGGGGTACTATAAGAGGGGCAGTGAGGGGGTGGGGAACTATAAGAGGGGCGGTGAGGGGATGGGACATTGTGGGAGGGTGGTGAGGGGGCGAGATGCTGTGGGGAGCAGTGAGGAGGTGGGGTGCTTTGGGCGGAGCAATGATGGGGAGGGTGCTGTGGGAGGAGCAGTGAGGGGGTGGGGTGCTGTGAGATGAGGAGTGATGAAGTGGGGCACTGTGGGAGGGGCAATGGATGGTGAGGAGGTAGGGCGCTAAGGGAGGGGCGGTGAGGAGGGAGGGCACTGTGGGAGGAGTGATGAAGGGAGTGGGATACTGTGAGATAGGTAATGAGGGGGGTGGCGTGCTATGAGAGAGGCAAGGTGGTGGGGTGCTGTGGGAGGGGCGGTGAGGAGCTGAGGGGCAGTGAGGAGGTGAGGTGCTGTGGGATGGGCAATGAGGGACTGGGGTGCTGTGGGAGGGGTGGTGAGGGGATGGGGCACTGTGAGAAGGGCGGTGAGGGGATGGGGCGCTGTGAGAAGGGCGGTGAAGGGGTTGGGTGCTGTGAGAGGGCCGTTGATGGGGTGGGATGCTGTGGGAGGAGCAGTGAGGGAGTGGGGCACTCTGAGAAGGGCAGTGGGGGGCGAGATGCTGTGGGAGGGGCGATGATGTGGGGCAATGGGAGGGACAGTGAGGGGGTGGGATGCTGTGGGAGGAGCAGTGAGGGGGTGGGGTGCTGTGAGATGAGGAGTGATGAAGTTGGGCACTGTGGGAGGGGCAATGGATGGTGAGGCGGTAGGGCGCTAAGGGAGGGGCGGTGAGGTGCTGTGGGAGGAGCAGTGAGGAGGGAGGGCACTGTGGGGGGGTGATGAAGGGAGTGGGATACTTTGAGATAGGTAGTGAGGGGGGTGGCTTGCTATGAGAGAGGCAAGGTGGTGGGGTGCTGTGGGAGGGGCGGTGAGGAGCTGGGGGGCAGTGAGGGGGTGAGGTGCTGTGGGAGGGGCAATGAGGGACTGGGGTGCTGTGGGAGGGGTGGTGAGGGGATGGGGCACTGTGAGAAGGGCGGTGAGGGGATGGGGCGCTGTTAAAAGGGCGGTGAGGGGGTTGGGTGCTGTGAGAGGGCCGTCGATGGGGTGGGGTGCTGTGGGAGGAGCAGTGAGGGAGTGGGGCACTCTGAGAAGGGCAGTGGGGGGCGAGATGCTGTGGGAGGGGCGGTGAGGGGGCAAGGTGCTGTGAGAAGGCCGACGATGTGGTAGGGTGCTGTGGGAGGAGGAGTGAGGGAGTGAGACACTCTGAGAGGGGCGGTGAGGGGGGCGAGGTGCTGTGGGAGGGGCGGTGAGGGGGTGGGGCACTGTGAGAGAGGCAATTAGGGGGGTGGGTTGCTGTTTGAGAAGCAGTGTGGGAGTGGGGCACTGAGAGTGGGGCGGTGAGGGGATGGGGTGCTGTGGGGAGGCGGTGAGGGGAAGAGGTGCTGTGGGGGGGCGGTGAGGGGATGAGGTGGTGTGGGGGCCGGTGAGGGGGTAGGATGCTGTGGGGGGTGGGGTGCTGTGGGAGGGACAATGAGGGGGTGGAGGCGGTGAGGGAACGAGGTGGTGTGGGGGAGTTAGGGGGTGGGGGCGGTGAGGGGACGTGGTGCTGTGGGGGGGCAGTGAGGGGGTAGGATACTATGGGGGTGAGGGGTGCTGTGGGAGGGAGTTAGGGGGTGGGGGCGGTGAGAGGACGAGGTGCTGTGGGGTGGGTGGTGAGGGGGTGGGGGCAGTGAGGGGATGAGGTGCTGTGGGGGGGTGGGATGCTGTGGGAGGGACAGTGAGGGGATGAGGTGCTGTGGGGGGGTGGCATGCTGTGGGAGGGACAGTGAGGGGTTGGGGCAGTGAGGGGATGAGGTGCTGTTGGGGGGGCAGTGAGGGGTTGGGGGCAGTGAGGGGGTAGGATGCTGTGAGGGGGGCAGTGAGGGGACGAGGTGCTGTGGGGGACGGTGAGGAGGTAGGATGCTGTGGGAGGTACAGTGAGGGGATGGGGGCGGTGAGGGGACGAGGAGCTGTGGGGGGGGCAGTGAGGGGGGTAGGATGATGTGGGGGGGGGGGGATGGTGAGGAAGCTCTGCACTGGGGGAGTCATGGTGAGGGAGCTCCGTGGTGGAAGATTGCAGAAGCTGAAGCACTGACCTGGTAGCTTGACTTCTTGACGGTGGGATTGTTCTCGATTTCCCACAGACCCTCACTGAAACCTTTCCGTTTGTTAGGCTTTGCCAGCTTTTCCTTGGATTCTTCATAGGGGAACAGGTCCTTTGGTCCCAAGAAGGCTCTGGGAGAGAGGAAAGTCCCAGCTGGGTTGAGATGGGAGAGTGGCGCCATCTCTCAGCTACACAAGGGCTCAGGAGATGCGGAGAGGGATAAGGAGTAGGGGAGTGGGAGAATGGAAGGGGAAGGGATATGGAGGAGGGGGAGCGTGGGAGATAGAGAATGATGTTGTGGGCGTGAGTGTGGGGGGAGGTACGAGTGGGGGCGGGAGGGAGAGTGAGCTGACGGACGGAGGGAACAGTGGGGAGAGAGGAAGGGTGGGGGAGGGAGACTGTTGGGGAGTGAAGGTGGGGGGGAAGGGAGTGTGGGAAGGGAGGGAAGAAGTTGGGGGGAAGCATGTGGCGAGGGTGGTAAGATTGGGAGGGTGGGAAGGTGGGGGAGGGAGTGTGTGGGGAGGGAGCGTGTGGGGAGGGAGCCCAATGGGGAGAAGCTTGCTCAGCCTGATGGGAAGGGGGAGCACTTTCACCGCACAGACCCAGCTTACTTACGTCTCATGGGTGCCGAAGAAAAATATCGGGTACTTGTTGGATGGTGATTTAACAGCTCCTTCAGGCACTTCGTCGATCTGTGAATGCAAATCAGGGAGAGATGAGCAGGGGACGGTTCCCCGGCACCGACTCCCCATCACGGTGGGGGCAGGTCCCCACCTCCTTGTGAAGGAAACTCTCTGTCAGCTAACTGCCCCGAGGTCTAACAACGATCTAATGCCAATGGGAATATCTCACCCCTCCAATCCGATTTAGAACTCCTTCCTCAAACCTCTTCCCCCATTTTTGATACCCCTTCAGGGTTAAAAGTTCCTGTCTTATCGCTGCCTCTTTGAATTGTACATACGGTATCCGGAATTGTTGGCATTTATTTCCAGCAGTGCCCTGTGCTCCACATATTTCGAACATTATGGAAGGCTCTGTCTAAGAGCAGGGATGTAATGGTGAGACTATAAAGCACTTGCGATACCTCACTTGGAGACTGGGTACAACTTTGGGCACCTTAAATGTGCTGGTGTTGGAGAGGGTTCAGAGATTTACCAGAGTGATACCAGGAACGAAAGGGTTAGTATATGTTGAACGATTGTTGGCTCTTGGTCTGTCCTCATTGGACTATAGGATGGTGGGGTGGGGGGGGAAACAACCTCATAGAGGCATTTTGAATTCTGAAAGGCCTGGACAGAGTAGATGCGGCAATGATCTGACTACCTTACAACAGGTCACACGACACAGAAGATCTCATGAAATGGTGCGAGAGGAACAACCTGAGTTCCCATGCGGACAAGAAGATGGAGATGATCGTGCACTTCAGGAGGACCAGGAACGACCACCCTCCATTACACACCAACAACTCTGTAGTGGAGAGAGTAGAGAGCACCAAGTTCCTTGGAGTGACCTATTGTGGACACCCACTTGACGGGAAGGCGAGAAGACTGAGGCAGGCAAGGCTACCGCCCACCGTCATGTTAACCTTCTACAGGAGCTCTATCAAGAGCGTCCCGTCTGGTTGCATCACGGTGTGGTGCAGTGGCCACAGAGAAATAGATCGGGAGACCACAAGAGCGGCACAGAGAATCATTGGAGTCTCACACCCCCCCCCCCCCCCCACCCCAACCAGTGACGTGATCTACCAGGATCGTTGTCTGAAGAGGGCGTGCAAAATCACTGAGGACCCCTTTCATCCTGTACACAGCATCTCCCAGCTGCTCCTGTCGGGGAGGAGATCCAGGAGGATCAGAGCCGGCACCACCAGGCTGAGGAACAGCTTCTTCCCACGGGCAGTGAGAACGCTGAACGACCAAAGGAACTGCTCGAGACCCTCATGTTCATGAAACAATATTTATCCTGTATATGTATTGTTTGTCTGTATGTGTAGTATCTGCTACACTGTTTCGTCGGGTTGTACTTCTGCAATTTTGACTAGCTCCTTTGAAAACCAGCCCAGCCCTGTCCAATCCCTCCACATAACTAAAAGTCCTGCCATCCTACCTTGCTCTGCAGACATTGTACTCTGCATCCTGTACCGCTGAAATGCCTGGCTGGCTGACGAGCACTTCAGGGTGCCCTTACTTCCTCAGGGGTTTGCTACGACACCAGAAACCCTGGCAAATTCCTAATGAGTACAGGCAAAGAGTGCCAAATGCTCCTGGTATGATGACCCTTTCACTCCCGGAATCATCCTTGTGAACCTCTTCTGAACCCTCTCCAATGTCAGCACATCCTTTCTTAAATGAGGAGCCCAAAACTGCCCACAATACTCTAGGTGGGGTCTCACCAATGCCTTATAAAGCCTCAACATCAAATCCCTACTCTTGTCCTCTATTCCTCTTTAAGTGAATGCCAGCCTTCTTCACCACTGTTTCAACCTTCAGGCTATCCTGCACTGAGGTGTGGCGGAAAATGTGCTGACCGGCTGCATCGCGGCCTGGTACGGGAACCCCAATACCCACGAGCATAAAGCCCTGCAAAAGGTAGTGGAGGCAGCCCAGGACATCGCAGGCAAAACCCTCCCCACTATTGAGAACATCTACAGGGAACACTGCCGTGGGAGGGCAGCAGCAGCAATCCACAAGGATCCACCCCCCCCAGCACACGCTCTGTCATCAGGAAAGAGGTTTTGGTGTCTTGCCACCAGGTTCAGGAACAGCTGCTCTCCCTCCACCATCAGACTCCTCAACGATAAACTCAATCAGGGACTCACTGAAGGACTCTGACTTGTGGACTTGGATTGATTTTTTTCCTCTCTGTAATGCAGTTTGCTTATCTGTTTATGTGTATGTTGAGTAAGGGGGTTTTTTTTGTATTACCAATGAGTGGAAATTCTGCCTTGTCAGCATGAAAAGAATCTCAGGGTTGTAATGCGATGTCACAGAACACTACAGCACAGGAAACAGGTCAATTCAGACCTTCTAGTCTGTGCCAACTACTATTTTGCTAGTCCTACCGACCTGCTTCCCATTCCATAACCCTCCAGACCTCTCCCATCCATGTACCTATTCTTAAAACTCAAGATTGAGCCTGCATTCACATCAGATGGCAGCTCATTCCACACTCCCGCCACTCCCTTACAGAGGAACTTTCCCCTAATGTTATCCCCCTAAATCTTGCTCCTTTCAGCTTAAAACTATGACCCCTTGTATTTATCTCCCGTAAGTGGAAAAAAAATCTTGTAAACCTCGATCAAATCTCCCCTCATTCTTCTTCGCTCCAAGGAATAAAGTTCTGATCTGTTTAATTTTTCCTGTTACTCAACCCCGACAACAAACAGGTAAATCCTCTCTGTACTCTCTCAATCCTATTGATATCCTTCCTGTAGTTCGGCAACCAGAACTGCACACAATATTCCAAATTTGGCCTCACCAATGTCTTAAACAACTTCACCATAACCTCCCGACTCCTATACTCAATACCTTGATTTATAAAGGCTAAGATGCCAAAAGCTTTCTTTACAACCCCATCCACCTGCAACACCACCTTCAGGGAACAATGTGTCTGTATTCCCAGATGTCTTTGCTCCTCCACCTCCGACCATTCATTCTGTATGTCCATGTTTGTACTCTGACAATAAATCTGAAAGTATACGTTAGAAAAAAATAAATAAATGGGCAGACTATTGTTTAAATGAGGAGAAAATTGAAAATACCCAGATGCAAAGGGACCTGGGAGTCCTCGTGCAGGATGGCCTGAAGGTTGAGACAGTGGTGAAGAAGGCTGGCGTTCACTTAAAGAGGAAGAGAGGACAAGAGCAGGGATGTGATGTTGAGGCTTTTAAGGCCCTGGTGAGACCCCACCTGGAGTATTGTGGGCAGTTTTGGGCTCCTCATTTAAGAAAGGATGTGCTGACATTGGAGAGGGTTCAGAAGAGGTTCACAAGGATGATTCCGGGAATGAAAGGGTCATCATACCAGGAGCATTTGGCACTCTTTGCCTGTACTCATTAGGAGAATGAAGGGGGAATCTCATTGAAATGTTTTGAAGGTTGAAAGGCGTGGATGAAGCAGATGTAGAAAGATCCTTTCCCACGGTGGGAGAGTCTAGGACAAGAGGGGACTACTTCAGGATTGAAGAACGTCCACTTAGATAGGTTGGAATTTCTTCAGCCAGCGGGTGGTGAATCTGCAGAATTTGTTGCCACAGCCAGTTATGTAGGCCAGGTCATTAGGTGTATTTAAGGAGGAGTTTTGATAGGTTCTTAATCACCCAGGGCATCAAAGTTATGGGGAGAAGGCCGGGCCGTGGGGCTGAGTGGGAAAATGGATCAGGTCATGGCTGAATGGCCAGGCCTGTTTCTGATCTGATATCTCATAGAAGGGCTATTTCCCCGCCTGCCACTCTCTGATAAACTTGACCCTATCTGTTGTGTCCGGGTCACAACCCCCTTCAGTAGCTGCTCCTTTATCTCTCAGCAGTGACCATTTCAGAGTGGATCTTTCTTTCTGCCTGCCCTGTGGATGTGAGACCCAAACCAGTAAACAACTAGCGTAAAACTGCCTCAATTCTACCCGACAGTGTGATACTCCCTCAGCATCGCCCCTCCCGCAGCGCGGAGCTCCCTCAGTACCGCCCCTCCTCCAGTACTGCTCCACTCAGGGGAAGGCCATTGCCTCTTCCACAATGGGACTGTTCCTTCAGCCTGACTTCAGTGCCAAGTGCTCTGGTAAAAGGTTTGAATGCAGCATCTGACTCAAAACCACAAGCAGCAGGTCAAGCACGTCCTCAGGCTGGTTGTGATCATAAGCTGCCCCTCCCACAGGGAGCTCCCTCAGTACCGCCCCTCCCCGGCTGCTTCCCCCAACAGCCACCACCCCCCCCCCCTCCCCGGCTTGGGAAGGGAAGGAACGGCCAGTGATCGAGCCTGGGGAGCCGGGCAGAGGGACTTTTGACAGTCCACACAAGGACACATCTAACCAAGTGAAAGTTAGTCACCCGTAGCAGACAGAAATTCCTTCCCCTGGACACACCCTACCTCATAAACCATAGCAACCAGGATCCAGGCACCCATCTCATTGAATGTTTCAACCATGAAAAAAAACAGGTTCGGAATGTTATTTTGAAGATATTGAGCAGAGTTTTAATGAATTAAGTGATAGCCAAGGTTCAGTAAGTAATTCAGCTCCGAGTAATGGTTTCATCCTCTCTCTAGAGCCCTGATCACATAAGAATCTAGAGATTCACTGAGGGAAGGGCGGGTACTGAGGGAGCTCCCTGTGGGAGGGGCAGTACTGAGGGAGCCCACTGTGGGAGGGCAGTACTGAGGGAGCTCCCCACTGTAGGAGGGTGTTACTGAGGGAGCTCCCCACTGTGGGAGGGGTGGTACTGAGGGAGCTTCCCACTGTGGGAGGGGTGGTACTGAGGGAGATCCCCACTGTGGGAGGGGCAGTATTGAGGGAGCCCACTGTGGGAGGGGCGGTACCGAGGGAGCTCCCTGTGGGAGGGGCAGTACTGAGGGAGCTCCCCACTGGGGGAGGGGCGGTAGAGGGAGCTCCCCACTGGGGGAGGGGCGGTACTGAGGGAGCTCCCCACTGTGGGAGGGACAGTACTGAGGGAGCTCCCCACTGTGGGAGGGGCAGTACTGAGGGAGCTTCCCACTGTGGGAGGGGCAGTACTGAGGGAGCTCCCCACGTGGGAGGGGTGGTACTGAAGGAGATCCCCACTGTGGGAGGGGCGGTACTGAGGGAGCTCCCCACTGTGGGAGAAGTGGTACTGAGGGTGCTCCCCACTGTGGGCGGAGCGGTACTGCTCCCCACTGTGGGAGGGGTGGTACTGAGGGAGCTCCCCACTGTGGGAGGGGCAGTATTGAGGGAGCCCACTGTGGGAGGGGTGGTACTGAGGGAGCTCCCCACTGTGGAGGGGCAGTACTGAGGTAGCCCATTGTGGGAGGGGCGGGTACTGAGGGAGCCTCCCACCGTGGGAGGGGTGGTACTGAGGGAGCTCCCCACTGTGGGAGGGGCAGTATTGAGGGAGCCCACCGTGGGAGGGGTGGTACTGAGGGAGCTCCCCACTGTGGAGGGGCAGTACTGAGGTAGCCCAATGTGGGAGGGGCGGTACTGAGGGAGCCTCCCACTGTGGGAGGGGTGGTACTGAGGGAGCTCCCCACTGTGGGAGGGGCAGTACTGAGGGAGCTTCCCACTGTGGGAGGGGCGGAACTGAGGGAGCTCCCCATTGTGGGAGGAGCAGTACTGAGGGAGCTCCCCACTGTGGGAGGGACAGTACTGAGGGAGCTCCCCACTGTGGGAGGGGCGGTACTGAGGGAGCTCCACACTGTGGGAGGGGCAGTACTGAGGGAGCTCCACACTGTGATTGGGACAGGACTGAGGGAGTGCAGAGAAAATGCCATCTTCTAGATGGCGTGAAACTGTCCCTTCATCCCCAGATAATTGAGATATAAACCAGAGGAGATGGGTTAAGGGTGAAAGGGAAACGTTTAGGGGGAACTACTTCACACAGCGAGTGGCGGGAGTATGGAACGAGCTGCCAGCTGAAGTGGTGAATGTGGACTCAATTTTAACATTGAAGAATTTGAACAGGTACATGGATGGGAGGGATACGGAGGGCTATGGATTGGGTGCAGGTAATATAGCTCAACACAGACTAGAAGGGCTGAAGAGCCTTTTGATCCGCTGTAATGTTCTGTGGTCTACAAGATTCTGAGAGGCATAAATAAGGTGGACACTCTTTTCCCAGGGCAGGAATACCAAACACCATGGGACATCTGCACAAAGTGAAGGGAAGAGAGTTTAGGGGAGACATCAGGGATATGTTTTTTTTTTACACAGAGTTATGGGGGCCCAGAATGCATTGCCAGGGGGGTGGTGGTAGAAGCTGGAACATTAGAGGCATTTAAGAATCTCTTAGACATGCACGTAGATGAAAGGAAAATAGAGGGTAGGAAGGGTTTAATTTTTTTTAATAGTAGGAATATATAGGTCGGCACAACATCGAAGGTCAAAGGCCTGTATTGGGTGATAGTGTTCTAAACTCCATTGCACAACAGTTCAGGCCCTTTGGCCTATGATGTGCTGACCCATATCAATCTAACCCTTCCCTCCCTCACACCTATAATTTACTATTTTACTTGCATCCATGTGCATGTCTCTTTCTTTGGCTTGGCTTCACGGACGAAGATTTATGGAGGGGGTAAAAGTCCACGTCAGCTGCAGGCTCGACTGGCTGACAAGTCCGATGCAGGACAGGCAGACACGGTTGCAGCAGTTGCAGGGGAAAATTGGTTGGTTGGGGTTGGGTGTTGGGTTTTTCCTCCTTTGTCTTTTGTCAGTGAGGTGGGCTCTGCGGTCTTCTTCAAAGGAGGTTACTGCCCGCCGAACTGTGAGGCGCCAAGATGCACGGTTTGAGGCGATATCAGCCCACTGGCGGTGGTCAATGTGGCAGGCACCAAGAGATTTCTTTAGGCTGTCCTTGTACCTCTTCTTTGGTGCACCTCTGTCATGGTGGCCAGTGGAGAGCTCGCCATAAAACACGATCTTGGGAAGGCGATGGTCCTCCATTCTGGAGACGTGACCCACCCAGCGCAGCTGGATCTTCAGCAGCGTGGACTCAATGCTGTCGGCCTCTGCCATCTCGAGTACTTCGATGTTAGGAATGAAGTCGCTCCAATGAATTTTGAGGATGGAGCGGAGACAACGCTGGTGGAAGCGTTCTAGGAGCCTATGTGCATGTCTAAGAGAATTTTAAATGTCCCCATTGTACAAGCCTCCATCACCACCCCAGGCAATGCATTCCAGGCAGCCACCACTCTCTGACTTCTCCCTGAACTTTCTTCCCCTCTCTGTAAACAGATGTCCTCTGGTATTTATCAAGATTCAGGGGAGCAGATTTAGGACAGAGATGAGGAGGAACTGCTTTTCCCAGAGAGGAATCTGTGGAATTCTCTGCCCAAGGAAGGAGCAGGGTCTGCCTCGTTAAATAGATTTAAGACATGGTTTCTTACTTTCGTGCTGGGGAAAAGGCAGGTTGGTCAGATCAGCCACGACGTTGTTGAATGGCGAAGCAAGTTTAACGGCCCTGCTGGCCGACTCCTCATCCTATTTCTCATGTCCTGAAGCTGAACATGGACACGAGCCGTGAAGGAAGCAGATGAAGGCGGTTAGTGAGGATACTGCAGTGATGTCCAGGGGCTGAAAACTGGCCTCCACTGACTACACTCAACCCTCCCACCGCCCCCCCCACCCGAGTGAGAGGAAGGAATTCCACCACTGGACGCAATTACGGCGGCACTGCCAGAGCTGGTGTATCGGCAGCGCTGCCGTGGACCTGTGGAGAGGCAGCACACCTGCCTAGTCTGACTGCTGTCAGTTTTGCACAGGCTTTGAACAGCCTGTTAACGGAGCCGACGGTGGCTTTATTTAACAATTCTGTGTCCGCTGGGCTCTAGAGGGCAGCGCCCACGATCGGCAGCTGTCACAACGGGGGAAGCAGAGGACTGGCGCAAGGCACCAGAAAACAGGGACAACCCCCCCCCCCCCCACCCAAGAAGGAGAAGTAGAGATGACCCACGGGGACGGTGACCACAGCGGCAGACCAGCAAGGGACTCTGCGGCTGAAGAACACATCGGAGGGGGGGGGGGGGGAGGGGGCCGATGGTGACTCGAGGCAAGGAGCCCATGAGGGTCACGGGATTCACAGCGGGCTGCAGGCTGCTGGAGACTAGCTGAGGGGGCACTGGACATGGGAACCGGAATGCGAGAGGACGCTGAAGGCTTCCTGATCACGTTGGAGGTTCAGAGCTGGAGCTCAGACTGCTGATGGGTTTGCGCTGGACAGTGAGGTTGCAGACGCGAATCCACGGACACAGTGACTCGGGGAGGGAGGCGGGGTCATGACGACTCTCTTTTGCTTCTCTTTCTCTGACTGTAAGAGGCGCTTCTAGCAGTTTCTGCCGATGGCAAATCTGCCCGCCTTACTGCAGACAAAAACTAATTCTGTGTAACATTGTTTTTATTACATGACAATTAAGGAATCTTGAATCTTCGAATGCCTTCCCCTCGATGTCTATTAACCTCAGCTTTCCTGTCAATGTACCATATGCAACTGTAGCTCTGTAATGGGTAAGGTGGTAAACAGTCTCCATATTGAACCGATCAAAGGCACAATATTTATAATTCATACAGATAATTCTCGAGACAATTTCTCTTAATCAGCCCGCTATCATCCATATCAGTTTCTGATTATATCAGACCTATTGTGCGCATTTGTCCAAAAGAATTTCATTGGATGGAGTCAAGCGAGGCATTTCACCCACTGAGCGAACAAGACATCAGAGCAAAATAGGTCATTCAGCCCATCAAGTCTGCCCCATCACTCAATCACGATCTATTCTCCCACTCAGCCCCACTGCCCATAACCCTGGCTAATCAAGAACCTATGAATTTCTGGCCTCCACGACCAGCAAATTCCACAGATTCACCACCCTCTGGCTAAAGAAATTCTTCCACTTCTCTGTTCAAAGCGGATGCCCTGCAATCCTGAAGCTGTGCCCTCTTGTCTTAGACTCTCCCACCGTGGGAAATAACCTTTTTCCATCTACTCCGTCCTGGTCTTTCAACATTCAAAATTTTTCAATGAGATCCCTTCCCCCCCCCCCCCCCACCCCGTTCTCCTAAATTCACATGAATACGGGCCAACAGCAGAGGTTGCCCAGCGCCCCTGACAGTGGGAGAAAGAGAAGCAAAAACCCCAGAGATACTTCCTCCAGAGACCTTGCATCGACACAGATTTTAGTCCAAACCATCGGCAAACCGAGCTCCAGATCCGAACCTCTTACATGATCGAGAAGATTCCAGCACCCTCTCACATCCCAATTCAGATACCTGGTACTCCCTGAGCCAGTCTTGAGCAGTCTGCAGCCCCTTGACCACAGGCACCAGCAGCCCGCGTGGGTTCCTCACCTTGAGTTGCCAACGGGCTGCGGGCCCTTTGCTGGTTCACTGCCTTGGTCACTGTCCCATAGGGTCGTCACCTCTGCTTCTCCTCCTCAAATCAGGTGGAGGGTGGGGGGGTGGGGGTGGTCTCCATATATTAGATGTCCTTTGAAAGTTCCCATTGATTCTGCTCAGGGGGTGGGGGGAAACACTTTCCAGATCATAATTTGTTAAATTCTTTTAATCTCCCTGAATCTTTTGTTTCTTTATGACATCCTGTTGCAAAATCTTGACAAGATTCTGGAACAGGATGTTAGACCACACTTGATGGAAGTACATCAGTTGTGGATGTCTTGGAACAACAAATCTCTCTCTGAAAACCGACAAGAACCTTCCTGAGCGGTAACCATTTACCTTTCGAGCACCGAAGCCTGATAAACTTTATAAATGTTAAATTCTGTGCACAGAACATGCAGAGGAGATTTACTGGGATGCTGCCTGGATTGAAAACATCTCATGCTTCTTCTCTTATGAACCAAGGGTAACAGGGCTAAGGCTTTCGTCTTTGGTGCAAAGAAGGATGAGAGGTGACTTAATAAAGGTTTACAAGATTCTGAGAGGCATAGATAAGGTGGATGGCCAGCACCTTTTCCCAGGGCAGGAATTGCAAACACCAGAGGACATCTGTACAAAGTGAAGGAAGGGAAGTTTAGGACTAAGTTTTTTTAAACACAGAGTCTTTTGGGTGCCTGGAATGCATTGCCAGGGGTGGTAGTGAACAATAGGGGATTTACAAGAATTGCCTGCAACCAGTGAACTTGGAGGAATCAGAAGTGAGATTGGAATGTGAACCAAAGAACTTCTCTGAACTTACACACACGTGTGCTTAGAATTAGAAGGGGATTAAGTTAGTGATAAGTTAAGTTTGATTCTATTTTCATGTTTAAAGATAATTAAAAGCAACTCTTATTTAAGTAATCATTTGTCTTGGTGATTATCTATTGCTGCTGGGTTTTGGGGTTCTCTGGGCTCGTAACAATATGGAGGAATTTAAAGGGGAGGGTGATGTGGGAGGCAGGATCAAAAGGTCGGCACAACATTGTGGGCCAAAGGGCCTGTACTGTTCTATGTTAAGAGAAATACACATTTACTCCTACCTAAATTCTCAATGCTTGGACAATGCTCAGTCTCCACTGGGAAGGAAAACACCCTCTACAGAATTGAGCCATTAAGTCAATGCCTGATCCTGGAAGAACCATCTCAGCAGCTCCATCCACCCTCCCTGTTCCTGCTTTATTCTGCTTGTGTCACACTTGCAATACGGAGGTAATCTCAGCAGCTAGTTAACCTAGCAGCACATGTTGAGTATGCGAGGGGAACGGTGGAGAAACTGTGCAGAGTGCATAGAGGGAGCAACTGAAGTCTGTGGAAGAACAGAGGGACCTTGGGGTCCAAATCCATACATCTCTCAAAGTTGCCGGACAGGTTGATAAGATAGTTAAGGAGGCTTATGGTGTTATTTTTTAAAATTTAGACATACAGCACGGTTACAGGCCATTTTGGCCCACGAGCCCGTGCAGCCCAATTTACACCCCATTAACCTACAACCCTCCGGTACATTTTGAACAATGGGTGGAAACCGAAGCCCTCGGGGAAAACCCACGCAGACGCGGGGAGAATGTACAAACTCCTTGCAGTCAGCGTGGGATTTGAACCCAGGTCCTGATCGCTGTTGCTGTAAAGACGTTGCGTTGTCCGCTGCACCAACCGCATCACCCAACTTCGTTGGGCTTCATTAATTGCGGGATTGAGTTCAGGAGCTGTGAGTAATGTTACAGCTCTATAAATATCTGGTGAGACCACACTTAGTATTGTGTTCAGTTCTGGTCACCTCATTACAGGAAGGATGTGGAACGTGCAGAGGAGATTTACCGGGATGCTGCCTGGATTGAAAACATCTCATGCTTCTTCTCTTATGAACCAAGGGTAACAGGGCTAAGGCTTTCGTCTTTGGTGCAAAGAAGGATGAGAGGTGACTTAATAAAGGTTTGCAAGATTCTGAGAGGCATAGATAAGGTGGACGGCCAGTGCCTTTTCCCCAGGGTGGGAACTGCAAACACCAGAGGACATCTATACAAAGTGAAGGAAGGGAAGTTTAGAGGAGACATCAAGACTAATTTTTTTTTAAAAACGCAGAGACTTGTGGGTGCCTGGAATGCATTGCCAGGGGTGGTAGTGAACAATAGGGGATTTACAAGACACTTAGATGAGCACATGAATGTAAGGTGGAACACAGAACCCTACACAGCACAGTACAGACCCTTCAGTGCACAATGTCATGCTGACCCAAATATACTTACCAAAATTAAAGGTAGGGATGGTTTAAATCAGCCAATCTCAAAGAGGGTAGTGGTAGGGGTCCATGGACTTAAATCTTAAAAAGTTTTTTATGTCGTTGGTAGGAGAGAAACCAACTAAATTTGACTGTAGAGTCCTAAGGGGGCATGTGGCTAAAAATAAGGTTGAGAATGGCTGGTTTAGATTGTCAAGAGGGTTTTTATCAACCAGTACAATGTCAGTGCTGCGCAATAGCTCAGCAAAAGGAGGTGTAAGGTGCTCCTTCCGTCCGAGAGCCTACAGGTTTTCCTTGGGCAAGGGGCAGTACCTGTTCCATCTCCCAATCAGGGTCACGTGAGGCCGTGGATTGCAGATGGTGGATAGTTTCTACAAGCAGATTCTACAAATTTGAAATTATATAAACACTGGGAAGATGAATTCTGCAGATCAATGGCCAGGGTGACCCGTCCAGTACAGACACTGCAACTGAAGAAGGCAACGGGGAACCACTTCAGTATTTTTTTCCCCCCATGTACAATCATAAAGTCAACAATGACTATGGTCTCAACTCAAAGATGGAGCCTTCACCAAAGAAGAACGGGGGAGGCAACGACTACAATTCTGGGGGGGGGGTCGGAGATCGTGACGGACGGAGAGACACGATCACCCACACCGAGCAGCAAGGCGCCTGAATGAATTACAACGTCATGGGCCGAAGGGCCTGTACTGTCCTGTAATTCCAGGTGGATTTAATTTCATTGTGCTGAATTTTTACTTCAATAGCAGAGACACCATCCACCAACAGATGAGAAAGCACTCAGGCCAATAGTATTTAACTGTAAGCATGATCGCCATTCACCTCCAGCTCGACACGGTCATTTCAAATGTTTCATGACTCAAATTTTTTTGGGGTTTTTTTTCGATATACAGCACGGTAACAGGCACAAGCCCATTCTGTCCAATTGACTGACAACACCGGTATGATTTGAAGGGTGGGAGGAAACTGGAGCACCCAGGGGAAACCCACACGTCAGGATATTATTAATTTTAGACATGCAGCACAGTAAAAAGGGCCTTTTGGCCCACAAGCCCACACCAGCCAATTACACCCAATTGAACTCCAACCCGTGTGTGTCCTTCCTCCCTGCAAAACAGTGGCCTGCTTTGAGACACAGATCCACCCATCTATTCTCCCTCTGATAACGCCCACACCCTTTCCTGACGCATCGTGACCTTCTACCCCATGATCTCCAACTGTGATAACAACCCCTTCCCAAAGATCCAATGCCCCTCTATTGACCAGCTTACCCACTTCCCCTCCCGACGCACACACACCCCCCCACCACCACCATCAATCCTTCCACAAAGAGAATCTCGCCCCCCTCCTGACCTAGTTCCCTCCTCCCTTCGTGGATCAGCCATGCCATTTTAAACCAGCCCTCTCCACCAGGGATGAAGCCCCTCTACCCAATGTGTCCCTTCATACTCCAAACAATGCAACCCACCCGCTTTGACTTTCACACTTCCATTATCCTCCCCCTCCAAATGTGAACCCTTCCAAAACACACCCCAACTCTATGACACACCCCCATACCCAACAACAATCTTATCGCTTCCAACCCTCCCACTGTGAACCCTCATAACTGTGATCTTCTCATACTCTCTCACCTCCGTAACCCGACTCATACTATGACTGCCTCATACTCCACCGACCGCCATACATGTTCAATGCAAAGAATGTGATCCCCTCCCATCCTGACATGCCCCCCCACTTCTCACAACAAAACACTCTCCTCACACATGAAACCCCCTTCCCAATAAGTCCCTCCAACCTCCGTGATCCTGTTCCTACCTCCTGTGACACCCTCCTACCCTGTAAATCTATTCTAAGGCCCTCCTGCCGCCTTGTGATGCCCTACTAACCCCAGTGACCCCCTCCTACACTCCGTGACACCTTCCTAAGTCCTGTGACTCCCCTCCTAACTCCCGTGACTTCCTTCCTAACCCCCATCTTCCTCTTACCACGTGATTGCAATCCTACCCCATGACCCCCTTCTAACCTCTTGCCCCCCTCCTACCGCCCCTCCCATGATCACACTCCTACCCCCTCACTGGACATCTGACCTTACCTGACTGGTGGTGAGTGCCAACCAGACCATGTCCCACGTGACCCCCTCCTACCCCCCTGATTGCTCTTCTGCCCCGTAACCCCTTCTACCCCCATGACCCCCCTTCTACCCCCATGACCCCTTCTAACCCTCTCCTACCTCCCCTCCCGTGCCAACCAGACAATGCTTACCCCCTCACATGCCAACCAGACCGTGCCCCATGCAACGCCTCCTATACCGTCACCCCCCTCACCAGATCCTACCTGACCATGTGACCAATCATCCCCGCCAGACCTTGCCCCACGTGACCCCCAGCTGCCCCATATGACCCCCCTCACCAGACCCTACCTGACCATGTGACCAATCATCCCCACTAGACTCTGCCCCACGTGGCCCCACATGACCCCCACCTAAACCCCCTCTGGCCCCACGTGACCTCCAGGCAGGACCCCGCCCCACGTGACCCCCACCTCCACAGGAGCCTGCACCACGTGACCTCCCGGCCCTGCCCTACGTAAATACCGCCATTGCCCTGGTGAACCCCGCTCCCGTTCCCCCTCCACCCCCACAGGCCCTCCGCCTGCTCACCCGGGCCGGCCAGTGCGGGTAGCCCTTCATCTTGGCGAAGACCAGGTCCCCGGCCTTGTAGTCGCGCTGGTGGTTGATACTCGACATGTCGCGGCCGCTCGGGGCCGCCGCGATCTCCCGCTCCCGGCTCCGCGCCCGCAATCAGGCCCAGGCTGGCATCGATGCGCCGGTGTTCGGCAGGCCGGCCTGGAGGACCGGGCGCTCCCGCCCGGACGCCCACCCGCCAGGCGGCGCCAGGAGCTACCAGCCGAGCGCCGTGTCATCGATCCGCTCCGGGTATCTCCACTCTCTCGACTCGCAGGGAAGCTCCCTCTCCATCCCCATCTCGCAGGGCAACTCCCTCACGCACAGGGAAGCTCCCTCCATCCAAATCTCGCAGGGCAGCTCCCTCACACAAGGAAGCACCCTCTCCATCCCCACCTTGCAGGGCAGGTCCCTCACACAGGGAAACTTCCTCCATCCCCATCTCGCAGGGCAGCTCCCTTACACAGGGAATCTCCCTCCCACCTCACAAGGAATCTCCCTCACATCTTAGGGAGGCTCCCTCCCATCCCCAACTCAAGGGAAGCTCTGTCACAGGGAAGTTCCTTCCCACCTCACAAGCTCCCTCACATCTCAGGGAAGCTCCCTCTCCATCCCCATCTTTCAGGGCAACTCCCTCACACAGGGAAGCTCCTCATCACATAGGGAAGCTCACTCCAACCGCACAAGGAAACCCCCACATCACACAGGGATGCTCCCTCACGCCTCAAATGAAAGCATCCTCTCCCTCCCACCCCAAGGGAGTTCCCTCTCATCAATAGGGAAACTCCCACCACACATTGAATCTCCTTCTCCCTCCTCCCATCACACAATGAAGCTCCCTCGCCCCCTCCCACCACACTGTGAAGCTCCCTCTCCCCCTCTCATCACACAGTGAAGCTCCCTCTCTCCCTCCCATCACACAGAGAAGCTCCCTCTCCTCCATCACTCAGTGAAGCTCCCTCTCCCCCTTCCATCACAGTGAAACTCTCTTTACCCTCCCCCCATCACTCATTGAAACTCTCCCTGAAATCTCCTTGAAGGTGAAAGGAACATGGAATTAGATGCTGCAGCAAGTGTGAGAGATGGGGGTTAGAATTAATAATTAAATGACATTTGGACAAGAGCAAGGATAGGAAAGGATTTGAGAGTCATGGGCAAATGGAATCACTTCAGGTGGGCAGCATGAGGAAGTTGGGCAGGAGGGTCACTTCCTCAACTGTGTAATGCTGCAATGCTTCTCAACCTCTCTGTGTCATTCACAGGGAGGGAGAAGAGAGTGGGATTTTGTTGAGGGGAGCGGTAGAACAGAGGGACCTGGGAATACAGATACATCATTCCCTGAAAATGGTGTCACAAATGGATAGGGGTGTAAAGAGAACTTTGGCACATTGGCCTTCATAAATCAAAGTATTGAGTACAGGAGCTGGGATGTTATGGTAAAGTTCTACAAGAATTGGTGAGGCCAGATTGGGAGCATTGTGTGCAGTTTTGGTCACCAAACTACAGGAAAGAGAGAGATTGAGAGAGTGCTGAGAAGATTTACCTGGTTGTTGCTGGGTTTGAAGAGTTGAATTGCAGGGAAAGATTAAGCAGGTTAAGACTTTATTCCTTGGAATGTAGAAGAATGATGGGAGATTTGATAGAGGTTTACAAAATTATGAAGGGGATAGACAGAATAAATGTGAGTTGGCTCTTTCCACTTGGATCGAGAGAGATAAATACGAGAGGACATGGTTTTAGGGTGAAAGGAGGGAAAGTTTTAGGGGGAACTTCTTCACTCAGAGAGTGGTGGGAGTGTGGAACGAGTTGCCATCTGACGTGGTAAATGTGGGCTCAGGTTTTAAGAATAAATTGGATAGATACATGGATGGGAGGGGTCTGGAGGGTTATGGACTGGGTGCAGGCCAGTGGGACCAGCAGAATGTTGTTTTGGCATAGACTAGAAGGGCCAAAGGGCCTGTTTTCTGTGCTGTAGTGTTTTGTGGTTCTATGGGAGTGGTCCTTTACTCTGTGGGCAGTTCCCCATGACAGGTAAAGAAGACCCTGTGGAGGAGAGGCACACAGGAGACTACAGAATCTGGAGTGAGATTGCCAGTCTTTCTTCTGCCTTTGGCAAATGAGGGTGAAGCCATGAAGGAGTTTTGCGGTGTCCTCTGTGAACCCCGGACATCCCACCCCGATGGTACCCTGACTGTTGCCAGCGACTTCAACCAGGGTTTCAACAGCACGTGAACTTCACCACCAGAGGAGAGAACACCCTGGGTCAGGGGTACACCAATGGCCCTGGAGCGTGCAAAGCTGCCCCTTGCTCCCCACCTTCATTACTTGGGATCACGGATCCGTCCTGCTAATCCTGACGTGCAGACCGCTGGCAAAGCAAACTAGGTCAGTTGGCAAGAAGATCAGGAAGTGGCTGAATGGGGGCCCACAATAGCTCTGCGGAGTGGAGCTGTTTCAGGGAAGTTGCCACCTGCGACGGTCGTGTCAACATCGAGGAGTACACAAGCTCAGTGACTGGCTACATTGGCAATGTCACCGAGATCAAACACTTGTTATGAGCCCAGTGGATCTCAAAACCCAGCAGCAATCGATATTCACCAAGACAAATGGTTACTTAAACAAAAGTTGCTTTTAATTAACTTTAAACATGAAAATAGAATCAAACTTTAACTTATCACTAACTTATCCCCCTTCTAATTCTAAGCGCACGTATGTGTAATGTGTGTGTAAGTTCAGAGAAGTTCTTTGGTTCACAGTCCAATCTCGCTCCTCATTCCTCCAGTTTCACTGGTTGCAGGCAATTCTTATACTGTGCACAGAATTTAACATGTATAAAGTTCACCAGGCTTTGGTGCTCGAAAGGTAAATGGTTGCTGCTCAGGAAGGTTCTTGTCAGTTTTCAGAGAGAGATGTGTTGTTCCAGGACATCCACGAATGATGTACTTCAATCAGTCACCTCAGTGTCTTGCTGACAAAACTTGCCCCCCCCCCCCTCAGAGTTCTCCAGATGATCACCTCTTTCTTTCAGGTCACCACAGAGTTCCTTTCTGTTTCACTTATTCCAAGTGAAACATTAGACAGCCAGTCCTCTCCTCTTGCATGAACCACAAGGGCTGTGACGAGGCCATCTTCCACATTGGAGCTTCTGTTTCAGTTCCAGCTGCTTCCCTGGTCAAAACACACACACACACACACTCAAGGAGGTTGGTCCAGCCTGTTTGACCCTCTCTGCTTGAAAAACCACATGACCGCCTCCAGCAAACACTAGGAGCCAACCTTCTCATTCATCTGTTGCTTTTAGGTAAACAGGAACCCATCAATGTCCTCCTGCAAAAGGTGTGAGAAGCCACATGTCTCCTCTGTTGCTTTAGAAGACAATACTCCATTTATTCCACAACATCAGGCCAATTAACACCTACTTGTGAAATCTCCATAGGCCTTTCTTCAAAGTAAAAGTCACTGTGGACACGAAGTCTCCAGTATTTCAAATAAGATCTGTTTTAAAGTATTTGTATGCAACCTACTCTAACCTTTCCCAGTCTATCTCCCCAAATTATTTCTATATAATCTGTCACATACTTCACAACCAGGACTAACCAGAAACCATGGTTGGATGCAAATGTCCGTGTCCTTCTCAGAGCTCATGAGCTCAAGTCAAGTAACCTTTATTTATTGTTTGTACCCTGCTCACACTGTAGATGAGATAGTGTTTCTCCAGGACCATGGAGCAGATTTACAGTTACCAAAGTATAAGTTATAATTGAAGTTAAACATTAAAATATTAAGACATACAGTAAAAGTTCACAGTGCCCTATCGCCAAATGTTCAGGAGTCTGATGGCTTAGGGGGACAAAGCTCTTGCCCAATCTGGACGTCAGGGCCCGAGTGTTACGGTACCTCCTACCAGATGGCTGAAGGGAGAACAGTTTACGTGAGGAGTGTGTGGAGTCCTTCACAATGTGATGTGATGTGTAATGGTAGGAAGAGAGCACCCGGTGATATTTTCCGCTGACTTCACTCTCCTCTGCAGGGTCTTGTGGAACAAGGAGGTACAGCTTCCAAACCGGGCAGTGATTCAGTTGCACAGGATGCTCTTGATACATCCTTTGCAGAATGATGGAGGGTGGGAGATGGAGTTCCCTCAGCCCTCACAGGAAGTAGAGGCGCTGCTGGGCTTTCTTGGAGCCGGCGTTAAGGGACCAGGTGAGATTCTCCACCAAATGCACTCCAAGGAACTTGATACTCTTGACAACCACAATGGTAGAGCCATCAATGGTCAACGGACCCTGGTTACCCCCCATCCCCCGGCCCTCCTGAAGTCAACAACCATCTCTTTAGTTTTATTAATGTGAGAGATGGGAAAATTGATCTAAAATTATGAACATGGAAGAAACTAAAGTTCATCAGTAAAATGGCTGTAACCAGTTCAAACAGGATAAGCTTGGGGCTTAGGATGCAGGAAAGCAGAGTCAGCACGATTAACATAAGAATCTTCTCGTCTTTGTGACAAGACCATAGGACTAAGATAAGGAATGGTAAGGTACAATAGAATGTAGGAAGTTGAGGTAGTCTGGATCAGATAAGGGTCTCCTAGCCCTGGACAGAAGTACCAAGTCATACATTTCTAATTAGCTAACCATACACAGATTTATACATATGAAATTAGCCAACCCTAGATAGAATGAGTCAACTCTGCATATCAAGAGACTGTAGCCCCGAGAATCAGGAAGGTGTGAATAAGGACAATGACATGAAGGGACACCGACAGGATACCCCCCCCCGGTTCTCCAAGTATACTGAAATTGCACGTAGGCAGGCAGGATTGCCTAATGCCAAACCTCTCCAGCAGGAGGCAGAAGAATGTAAGGGGGAGGGTATTCCTACACTGAAATCAACTGTATAAAAGTTGGGTGAGCCCCAGTGTGTGTGTGTATTCCCAGGGTAAGGGGAAGCACCCAACTTTGCATTGTTGTAGTAATAAATGTTCTTTGTTCTCAATTTTTGTCTCGAGCAATTTCTTTAAAGGTACTTTAATTCCTAACATTAATGTTCAGCTACAGGTTGTTGGCTCTGCACAGGCCCGTTAGTGACTGCATCTCATCTCTGTTCTCTGACTCCTCATTCTTGATAATCAGGCCCACCACGGTCATTTTGTCAGCGGAATTGATGATGTGGTTTGAGCTGTGCTTTGCCCCACAGTTGTGGGCCAGCAGAGTGAACAGCGGCCTCATGGCCTCAAAGAACCTGTTACCATGCTGCCTGTCTGAAATTTAGCAGTGGAGTAAGTGCACAGCCTGATGGCGGGGGTGGCGGGGGGGCCCATGCTCAATGAGATGGGCTTAGAGGTGCTGATTCCGATCCGGACTGCCTGAGGTCTTCCTGTGAGAGATGGGAAAATTGACCTAAAATTATGAACATGGAAGAAACTAAAGTTCATCAGTAAAATGGCTGAAACCAGTTCAAACAGGATAAGCTTGGGGCTTAGGATGCAGGAAAGCAGAGTCAGCACGATTAACATAAGAATCTTCTATCCTTTGTAACAAGACCATAGGACTAAGATAAGGAATGGTAAGGTACAATAGAATGTAGGAAGTTGAGGTAGTCTGGATCAGATAAGGGTCTCCTAGCCCTGGACAGAAGTACCAAGTCATACATTTCTAATTAGCTAACCATACACAGATTTATACATATGAAATTAGCCAACCCTAGATAGAATGAGTCAACTCTGCATATCAAGAGACTGTAGCCCCGAGAATCAGGAAGGTGTGAATAAGGACAATGACATGAAGGGACACCGACAGGATACCCCCCCCTGGTTCTCCAAGTATACTGAAATTGCACGTAGGCAGGCAGGATTGCCTAATGCCAAACCTCTCCAGCAGGAGGCAGAAGAATGTAAGGGGGAGGGTATTCCTACACTGAAATCAACTGTATAAAAGTTGGGTGAGCCCCAGTGTGTGTGTGTATTCCCAGGGTAAGGGGAAGCACCCAACTTTGCATTGTTGTAGTAATAAATGTTCTTTGTTCTCAATTTTTGTCTCGAGCAATTTCTTTAAAGGTACTTTAATTCCTAACAAATGGGGGCTCGTCCGGGATCACACTCCCTCCACTGACAGAGTGCCCCGACGACGAGAGTAGGTGCACCCCGGCTGATTCAGCTGGACTCACGGGCGACGGGTGGCTGGTCAGTGGAAGAAGCGAGTGATATCCGAGAAGAGGCATTGAGAACAAACGGCGGAAGGACGCGCGCTAGAGCAGTACTGCCAGAACTCGGTAAGAGTATTTTACTTGTTCCTAAGTATGGGAATAGCGGGCAGTAGAGATGAGAGTCCTGACACAGGACGTGACCACCAGATAGCTACGTACAGCCCGCTTGGGATGATGTTATCTGAGTGGGGCACAGGAAAGACCCGCGGTAAAGACAAACTGACGACGGTCAGGTATTGTTGTAATGAATGGGTGGGATACCCGGTTAAAGGGAGCTCCGTGTACTGGCCAAAATTCGGATCCGAGGATGAATGGATGTGTGAAGTTTGAACTTATGGCTCTATCAAAACCAGCCAGACAATGTTGAGAGCAGGGAATATGCAGCCTGCTGGCTCAAGGGATCCATTGAACAGCTGGTTTTGAATGAGAAAGAATCCAGGGATAAGAGAGAGGAGGAACCTCTTGTCCCTGAATCACAGGGTTGGGATGTGTTACATTCCCTCCCTCCACCCTATGTTCCTCCTATGCCAGCTCCTATCTTTCCTTCCCCTCCTATGACCTACCCTTCTGCACCTTCCCCACCTCCCCCACCACTAGAGAAGAGAGAAGAGAGCAGGAGTGGTATGATAACTTGCTCACAAAGCACTCGATTACCACCTCTGTTGGCAGGAGAGAGAGGTAACTTTAATTCAGAACAGCGTGAGACTCTTCAGGAAGAAAGGGCAGAACCCTTTGATTCATTTCCCAGGGAGCAGGAACCCAGACCTAATAAGCCAGAAACCAATTGGATGAGACCACTGCGGGAAGTTCCCATGAGAGAGGGTCTCGGTTTCGTAAATGTGCCCCTGACCAGTACTGAAGTGTGTAACTTTAAGAAAGAACTGACCTCCCTGATAGAAGATCCCCAGGGATGTGCTGAACAGTTAGACCAATTTTTGGGACCAAATATATATACAATATGGGGGTCTCGACATAGAATCCCCAGCAGGGGAACAATTGGTACTAACAGGTTTTGTTACCAACTCAGCCCCAGACATTAAGAGAAAATTACAAAAGACAGAAAATTGGCATGAGCAGGGAATAACCCAGCTTCTACAGATCACACAAAAAGCATTTGTCCAGACATCTGAGGATAAGCAGAAAGCAAAGGCTAACATTTTGATGCAAGCAGTTAAAGTAATAGTAGATGAGTAACATGAAAAAAGGCAGGGACTGTGTGCCAGCTCCTGAATGTTGGGAGAAGTGCAGGGAGTGGGAGAGTAGAGACCAGAGATAATTTCATAAATCACGACTTCCCACTTCAGTCACTGACCAATATTGATTAAAATTCATGCTAAAATTTAAATGTCATAAAGGATCATTTTTCAATACTGTAGAATTAGCGAATTTAACTACCAGTTAATTCCAATTTATGAAATAAATTGTATTTAAATGTGATTTTGCACAGGGAGTACCTGAGAGTTGAGTGATGTTATAACATTTGCAGGGAGAAATGTTTGCGCAAATAGGGTGAGTTCTATACATCTTAACTTTAAGTGTATGTGAGATAAAGAAAGGATCTGATGTGTAAAGTGGCTGGATCAGCCAGTTGAAGGGGGAGTGTGCATGTCCCTTTAAGTGCACTGTGGCACTTGAAATTGAGGCTTCAGGCTCTTGTCTTGCAGTTAGAGGTATGGAGCCCTATCAAATACATTTCTTCTACACATTCAGCAGTCAAGGTCCGTGAGTTTAAAGATCACCCACCTCTGGAGAATAAAGATACCTCTGGGGATTCCTATGGGGAAGTTTAATCATTAATTTCTCTGGTGCATTTTCCTCTGGAGTGAAATTAATGCCTCAGCACAATTTCTCTGTATTGCCGCTGTTATTTAATTCATGATAACTTTCCCCCATTCATCAGGTTTATATTTAAATCCGGTAGTGCGGAAGTTACATTGTAAATAATCACAGAGGTAAATCCTGCGCAACTGGATTCAGCTTAATGGAGAAATAAACCTGCGAACTGGTCTATGGTGCTGTGTGAGTACTGCAATAGGTGGAATATGATTTAAATTGGTGGCATAGTTCAGAACAATTGGGTGCATAAGAATAATAATATCATTAATAACTCACAAATCTTGTACCAGATGCTATTCAGTACATCTTGACTTAAGGACTGGAGAAATTGGCATGTTAGAATGAGATTGGCATGGTACCAATATTTCTTGATTCAATAATGACTCCACAAGCTCCAGGATTCATGCAGCAGAACTTTAAGTGGAATATAATAGAAACTAGCCTGTACTTAAATTATTGTGTGTGCAATCTTCATAAGAACATCTTTTAACTTTTTTTTGGTGCCTGTTTTACAGACTGTTTTAAATAAGGCCAGCTCCTGTGAGCTGTGGCACAAGGCATTTTACTTAAGGCAGAACTAAAGGTTGAATATGTTTCAAGTTCTCTTGCAGGGGCTCTTGTGCTGCAATGTCTGTTATGTACTCACTCTAACAAATTGGAGGGTTGTGCCCCATACAGACAAGCAGCTCCAACTGCATTTTAATAAGGTCTAACATATTCAAAACCCATGCAAATATGGTTTGTGTTTCATTTTACAATTTTTACACTAACACAAAGGAAAGTCAGATTGTTATTCATTTTATTAAAATCTAGTGATTGGTTATATGTAAAAGCATGGCAAGAGGATCAACTAAAACCTGCCTGGGATGGTCCCTTCTGTGTACTTTTAATTACAGACACCGCAGTAAGAACAAGAGAGAAAGGCTGGACCCACATTCAAAGAATTAATGACAAAGTGCCATAATGTTACAATTTTATTCGTTTTTTTAATGGTTTATTCAGTTTTGTGTATTTTATTGCTGTTTTCAATGAGCTTTACATTTATCGTGGTTTATTCAGTTTTTGTGTATTTTATTGCTGTTTTCAATGAGCTTTACATTTATCGTGGTTTATTCAGTTTTTGTGTATTTTATTGCTGTTTTCAATGAGCTTTACATTTATTGTTGTTTATTCAGTTATTGTTATATTTTATTGCTGCTTTCAATGGGTTTTACTTTCATTGTTGTTTTACTCATTTTTTGGAATATTGTTCGTTAATGTTTTAAGTCCCCCTGGAATAGGGGCAGCAGAGGTTACAATTGTGCTCCTTTAGAATGTAGACAGGGCATAGATTTAATGTATAGTCATAATGGGATACAAGGGATCCCAATACGGACCAGGGGAATTAAACAGCTTTAGTGGAGTACATCTAATTTGTATCTTAGCCTACACAGGTATTAAAGACAGGAGTTTTGAAGCGATAGCACAAAGGACATGGTGGGACAAAGACAGACAGAATGGTAGTCAGGATTGTACATGTAACAGAGAGAGAGAGAGTTAATACATATGCTAATGTACACAGACAGGCTGCAACTCACAAGTTCAATGATACATATGCTAATGTTAGCAGACAAGCTGCAACACACAGTTAAATCACAAGAAACAATCCCCCCCCAGCTTGGTCACTTTTCATCACCCCATGAAGGGGAGCACCAGTTTCCAACAACGTGAGCTGCTTGACACTTTAATATCAGGCTCCAAACAGCCTTCGGAGATCGGTGGCCCTAGGGTTCGGGGCTGAAGAGGACATCAGATACGAGCCACAATCAAACGGAACCGCCTGACTACTGCTACTCGTTCGCTGCTGAAGGCAGCGCTTCTCAGAGACTGCTACTCGTTCGCTGCTGAAGGCAGCGCCTCTCACAGACTTCGTCGGGACAACACTTACAAAGGTCGTGTGCTTCAAAGACACTGCTTCAATATTTCAACGTATGGGATGGACTAGACTCTTTACTGAGAACTGGAGCCTGATACTCCAAACCCTAATAAGCAGCTGGACTCACTCCCCTGACCTTCATGGTGCTCCCCTACCTAAAGACTTTACACAGGTGTTACAATTCGGTTATTGACCAGCTGGGTAAAACTACACCTTACACTTGAAAGATCAGTGTTACTGATCTAAAAGAAAAGTGAGGAGAGGGGGGGGGGAATCAGTCACACTGACACTAGTAACCAAAGATCAGTAACACTGATCATGGTGAAAGATCAGTATTACTGATCTAAAAGAAAAGTGAGGATTGTGAGAGATGGGAAAATTGACCTAAAATTATGAACATGGAAGAAACTAAAGTTCATCAGTAAAATGGCTGAAACCAGTTCAAACAGGATAAGCTTGGGGCTTAGGATGCAGGAAAGCAGAGTCAGCACGATTAACATAAGAATCTTCTATCCTTTGTAACAAGACCATAGGACTAAGATAAGGAATGGTAAGGTACAATAGAATGTAGGAAGTTGAGGTAGTCTGGATCAGATAAGGGTCTCCTAGCCCTGGACAGAAGTACCAAGTCATACATTTCTAATTAGCTAACCATACACAGATTTATACATATGAAATTAGCCAACCCTAGATAGAATGAGTCAACTCTGCATATCAAGAGACTGTAGCCCCGAGAATCAGGAAGGTGTGAATAAGGACAATGACATGAAGGGACACCGACAGGATACCCCCCCCTGGTTCTCCAAGTATACTGAAATTGCACGTAGGCAGGCAGGATTGCCTAATGCCAAACCTCTCCAGCAGGAGGCAGAAGAATGTAAGGGGGAGGGTATTCCTACACTGAAATCAACTGTATAAAAGTTGGGTGAGCCCCAGTGTGTGTGTGTATTCCCAGGGTAAGGGGAAGCACCCAACTTTGCATTGTTGTAGTAATAAATGTTCTTTGTTCTCAATTTTTGTCTCGAGCAATTTCTTTAAAGGTACTTTAATTCCTAACATTCCCGACTGGAAGTCAAGGATCCAATTGTTGAGGGAGGTGTTTAGACCCAGCAAGTCCAACTTCCCCATCAGGTACTGTGGTATGATTGCTGAATGCTGAACTGAAGTCAATGAACAGCATTCGAACATATGAGTTCTTGTTTTTCAGGAAGGTGAGGGGTAGGTGGGAGGGGGCAGTGGCGATAGCATTGTTTATAGAGCGGCTGGGTCTGTGTGGGAACGGCTGTCTTAAGGACAGGGGATGGGATGGTACTAAGATTAGCCAGGGCTGAATTATCTCATGCAATCTGGAAGGCAATTTGGGGGGGGGGGGGGGATAAACACAAAAGATCCACAGACGGCTGTTATGGGTCCAGAGGACCCCAAACCCCAGCAGCCATAGAAATTCGCCAACACAAATGGTTACTTTTTAAAAAAATATATTATTTTTCACACTGTGAATCATCAACCAAAATATGTACAAACGTTTCTCATTAAATTTATACAATGACCTTTTTTCCCCCTTTCCCTCCCTCCCCTCTGTCCACCCCCCAAACCCAATGGTATTCAACATATACAATACAATAAAACCATAAAATATCTTCACACAAAGGAAAATAAACAAGAAAAATACGTTGTCTATTTATTACACACTGAATCTAGTGGTTTTGTCATATCATTTTCATTTTAGGGGATGGAGATCCTAGGCATGCTCTCTCTGATATGTTCCATTTGTGGTTCCCAAATTTGTTCAAACATTGTGACTTTATTTTTTTTAATTATATGTTTTTTTTTCAATGGAATACATTTATTCATTTCCATATACCATTGCTGTATACTCATGCTCTCTTCCATTTTCCAAGTTGGCATTATACATTTTTTTGCTACTGCTAAGGCTATCATAATGAATTTTATTTTGTGCTTCATCCAATTTGAGGCCTAATTCTTTACTTCTAATGTTATTTAAAAGAATATCTCTGGTTTTTTTGGTATGCTATTTTTTTGTAATTTTATTTAGTATCTGATTTAATTCTTCCCAAAATGTATTCACCTTCACACATCTGCAAGTTGCATGTAATGTTGTTCCCATTTCCCTATCAATATATTTCCTTGTGTGTCTGCAATCTTTAAAAAAATATCCTGCATAAAATTTTGATCCTCCTCGTTAGGCGCATATATATTGAGCAAATTCCAAAATTCTGAGTATATCTGACATTTTATCATTACATACCTCCCTGCCAAATCTAATATTTCCTCCTCTATTTTAACTGATACATTTTTGTTAAATAGTATGGCTACACCTCTAGCTTTTGAATTATAAGATGCTGCCGCTACCCAGACTCTCTTTAATTTGTTATATTCTGCTTCAGTTAGATGTGTTTCCTGCACAAATGCTATATCTATTTTTCCCTTCTTCAATAAATTTAGTAGCCTCTTCCTTTTAATTTGGTTATGTATTCCATTAATGTTTATAGTCATATAGTTCAACATGGCCATCTTATATCTTGCTTATATTTCTTTTCCACGTCTTCGCCACCTCCATCCCCTTTTCCCTATTTTGATCTCTTAGCTTTCTCTTATTAAACTTAATGTACAACAACACATTTCAAACATAAAGTACCCCCGCAGTTTCCACACCCACTAATACCTTAACCCCAAAAGTTCCCTCCCTCTCTGAGTTTCCCCTTATCCCTTGCCGGGCAACCACAACTCCCCTTTTCATTTGATTTGCGATCTTGCTCGCAACATCAACTGATTTTGCAGCGACGGTTCTTCCCTTTCCCTCCCAGTCCTCCCCAGAAAGCACTTTTTTAAAACACATATAGCAAAGCTCTCTTTCTCTTTTTTCCACCCTTACTTCCTTCCTTCCCTTCTGTTTTCCCTCTTTAGTTCTTTACATATACATTGTTTTTACATCTTTATATATACTTTATCGCCGTTCTTCATTCTTATTACACCTCTTCATCTCTTCTTCTGTCCTGTAAACGTTCTGCGAATTCTAGTGCTTCCTCTGGATCCGAAAACAGCCTGTTTTGCTCCCCGGGTATAAATATTTTAAGCACAGCTGGATGTCTTAACATGAATTTGTAACCTTTTTTTTCCATAAAATCATTTTCGCTGTATTAAACTCCTTCCTCTTATTTAAGAGTTCAAAACTTATGTCTGGATAAAGAAGTATTTTTTGACCCTTGTATTCCAATGGTTTATTATCTTCTTTAACTTTATTCCTTGCCCGTTCCAGTATGTTTTCTCTTGTTATTTACCTCAAAAATTTTACTAAGATGGATATGGTTTTTGATGTGCCTGTGGTTTCGGAGCTAGTGTTCTGTGAGCCCTTTCTATTTCCATTTCTTCCTGCATTTCTGTCATTCCCAGGACCTTTGGGATCCATCCTTTTATAAATTCTTTTTTTTAAATTTTTTTTATTTTTCACACTATAAACCACATTGATCAAGATACATTCATTTTTTTTCAAATATATACAGTGTCATTTTCTCCACCCCCCTCTTCCCATCCCACCCTCCCTACCTCCCCTCCCATTCATTTAAAGTTCAGAATCTAAGATACATTAAACCCGTCAAACAATGTTGTCACTCAATAAAAATAAACAAGTTCCACTGAGTCAATTCTTTTCATTTCCTTCTCCTTCTGTCATTTCAGGTGGTAGATGTCTCTATTGTGTTTCATGTATGGCTCCCATATTAGTTCAAATATTGTAATATTATTTCTTAAATTATATGTTATTTTTTCTAATGGAATACATTTATTCATTTCTATATACCATTGTTGTATTCTCAAGTTATCTTCTAATTTCCAAGCTGACATAATACATTTTTTTTGCTACGGCTAGGGCTATCCTAACAAATCTTTTTTGTGCATAATCCAAATCAAGTCCAAATTCTTTGTTTTTTATGTTACTTAGAAGGAAGATCTCTGGGTTTTTTGGTATATTGCTTTTTGTGATTTTATTTAATATCTGGTTTAGATCTTCCCAAAATTTTTTCACTTTCTCACATGTCCAAATTGCATGAATTGTTGTTCCCATTTCGTTTTTACAGCGAAAACATCTGTCAGATACTGTTGGGTCCCATTTATTTAACTTTTGAGGTGTAATGTATAGCCTGTGTATCCAGTTATATTGTATCATACGTAACCTCATGTTTATTGTATTTCTCATAGTTCCAGAGCATAACTTCTCCCATGCTTCCTTCTTTATCTTTATGTTTAAATCTTGTTCCCATTTTTGTTTAGTTTTACTATTTGTTTCCTCATTCTCCTTTTCTTGTAGTTTAATATACATATTTGTTATAAATTTTTTGATTATCATTGTGTCTGTAATCACATATTCAAAATTACTTCTCTCTGGTAACCTCAGACTGCTTCCCAATTTGTCCTTCAAGTAGGATTTCAGTTGGTAGTATGCCAACACTGTATCTTGAGTTATATTATATTTATCCTTCATTTGTTCAAACGATAGTAATTTACTTCCTGAAAAGCAATTTTCTATTCTTTTGATCCCTTTTTTCTCCCATTCTCTGAAGGAAAGGTTATCTATTGTAAAATGGATTAGCTGATTTTGCGTCAGTATTAGTTTTGGTAATTGGTAATTTGTTTTATTCCTTTCTACATGAATCTTCTTCCAAATATTGAGCAGATGATGTAATACTGGAGAATTCCTACGTTGTACCAACTTTTCATCCCATTTATATAATATATGTTCGGGTATCTTCTCCCCTATTTTATCTAGTTCTAGTCTAGTCCAATCTGGCTTTTCCCTTGTTTGATAAAAATCTGATAGGTATCTTAATTGTGTGACTCTATAATAATTTTTAAAGTTTGGCAGTTGTAAGCCTCCATGTTTATACCATTCTGTTAATTTATCTAGTGCTATCCTTGGTTTCCCCCCTTTCCATAAAAATTTCCTTATTATTTTCTTTAACTCCTTGAAGAATTTCTCCGTCAAGTGTATTGGCAATGCCTGAAATAGGTATTTATCCTTGGGAAAATGTTCATTTTAATACAGTTTATCCTTCCTATTAGTGTTAGTGGTAAGTCTTTCCAATGCTCTAAGTCATTCTGTAATTTTTTCATTAGTGGATAATAATTGAGTTTATATAGATGGCCGAAGTTTTTATTTATTTGTATACCTAGGTATTGCATTGCTTGCATTTGCCATCTGAATGGTGATTCATTCTTAAATTTTGAGAAATCCGCATTATTCATTGGCATTGCTTCACTTTTATTTGCGTTAATCTTATATCCTGACACTTCTCCATATTCCTTCAATTTCTTATGTAATTCTTTTATTGATATTTCTGGTTCTGTTAAGTATACTATGACATCATCTGCAAATAAACTGATTTTATATTCCTTGTATTTTATTTTTATCCCTTTTATTTTCTTTTCTGTTCTTATCAATTCTGCTAGTGGTTCTATAGCTAACACGAAAAATAAGGTTGATAGTGGGCATCCCTGCCTTGTTGATCTGCTTAAGTTAAATTGCTTTGATATATATCCATTTACTGTAACTTTCGCCAATGGCCCCTTATATAATGCTTTAATCCAATTAATATACTTCTCTGGTAAACTGAATTTTTGTAATACTTTGAATAAATAATTCCATTCTACTCTGTCAAAGGCCTTCTCTGTGTCTAAAGCAACTGCTACTGTTGGAGCTTTATTTCCTTCTACTGCATGAATTAAGTTAATAAATTTACAAATATTGTCTGTTGTTCGTCTTTTTTTAATAAATCCAGTTTGGTCTAGATTTACTATTTTTGGTACATAGTCGGCTAATCTGTTTGCTAATAGTTTAGCTATTATCTTATAATCTGTGTTAAGTAAAGATATTGGTCTATATGACGCTGGTGCGAGTGGATCTTTCCCTGTCTTTGGTATTACTGTAATTATTGCTGTTTTGCATGAATCTGGTAAGCTTTGTGTTTTATCAGTCTGGTTGATTACTTCCAGGAGGGAAGGAATTAATAAATCTTTAAATGTTTTATAGAATTCTATTGGGAATCCATCCTCTCCTGCTGTTTTATTATTTGGTAGTTTTTTTTATTATCTCTTGTATTTCTACTATTTCAAATGGTTCTGTTAATTTATTTTGTTCCTCTATTTGTTATTTTAGTAGTTCAATTTTAGCTAAAAATTCATATATTTTGCCTTCTTTCCCTTCGTTTTCAGTTTGGTATAATTGTTCGTAGAATTCTCTGAAGTTTTCATTAATCTCAGTTGGATTATATGTGATTTGTTTGTTTTTTTTCCTTGATGCCAATACCATTCTCTTAGTTTGTTCTGTCTTAAGCTGCCATGCTAGAATTTTGTGCGTTTTTTCTCCTAGTTCATAATATTTGTTTTGTCTTCATTATGTTCTTCTCCACCTTATATGTTTGTAGTGTTTCGTATTTTATTTTTTTATCTGCCAATTCTCTTCTTTTAGTTGTATCTTCCTTCATTGCTAATTCTTTTTCTATATTTACTATTTCCCTTTCCAACTGCTCTGTTTCCTGATTGTAGTCCTTCTTCATCTTTGTTACATAACTTATTATTTGCCCTCTGATGAACGCTTTCATTGCGTCTCATAGTATGAACTTATCTTTCACTGATTCCGTATTTATTTCAAAGTACATTTTAATTTGTCTTTCAATTAATTCTCTAAAATCCTGCCTTTTAAGTAGCATGGAGTTTAATCTCCATCTATACATTCTTGGAGGGATGTCCTCTAACTCTATTGTCAATATCAGGGGTGAGTGGTCCGATAATATTCTAGCTTTATATTCTGTTTTTCTTAATCTGTCTTGCATACGAGCTGATAACAGGAATAGGTCTATTCTTGAGTATGTTTTATGTCTACCCGAATAATATGAATATTCCTTTTCCTTTGGGTGTTGTTTCATCCATATATCCAAAAGTTGCATTTCTTGCATCGATTTAATTATAAATTTGGTTACTTTGTTCTTTCTGTTAATTTTTTCCCCAGTTTTATCCATGTTTGAATCCAAATTAAAGTTGAAATCCCCTCCTATTAGTATGTTCCCTTGCGTGTCTGCTATCTTCAAAAAAATATTTTGCATAAATTTTTGATCTTCTTCGTTAGGTGAATATACATTGAGTAAATTCCAAAACTCCAAATATATCTGACATTTTATCATTACATATCTCCCTGCTGGATCTATTATTTCCTCTTCTTTTTTAATTGGTACATTTTTACTGATTAATATAGCTACTCCTCTAGCTTTTGAATTATATGACGCTGCTGTTACATGTCCTACCCAATCTCTCTTTAATTTCTTGTGCTCCATTTCAGTTAAGTGTGTTTCTTGCACGAATGCTATATCAATTTTTTCTTTTTTCAGTAAATTTAGCAGTTTCTTCCTTTTGATTTGGTTATGTATTCCATTAATATTTAAAGTCATATAGTTCAACGTAGCCATTTCATACTTTGTTTATCTTTCCTTTCGGTTTCCTCATCATCACCTTTCCTTCTTATCCATTTCTGCTTTCTTTTTTTGAACACTTTATAAGACAACATTTCTAAAACATCAAACATTTCCCTTATTCTCCTATCTAAAATTTCTTTAACCCTACTATCCCCTCCCTTTCCTGAGTTGCCCTTTATCCCTTGTCGGGCAACCACATCTCCCCTCTCCATTTGGATTTTCGAATTCACTCGCAAGCGTCAAATGATTTCGCAGTGACCGTAACTCCTCCCCACCCAGCACCCCCAGAAAAGATCTTAATTTTCATATACAACAAAGGTTACTCTCTTAATTCCCTCCTTACTTCCTCTCTTCCCTTTCTTTCCCTTATTAATTCTTATCTATACTCTATATATTTTCTTTTAAATACACATACACTCATGTACACACATATATACATACACAAACACACACACACACACACACACACACACACACACACACACACACACACATATTTGTATATATATATATATATATATATTTATATATACCCATATACACACATACATATATTTCGTGGTCATTTTCGCTCTCGTTACATGTCTTCATCTCTCTGTCTGTTTTGTAGTTGTTCTGCAAATTTTTGTGCTTCCTCCGGATCCAAGAATAGTCTGTTTTGCTGCCCTGGAATAACTATTTTAAGTACCGCTGGGTACTTTAGCATAAATTTATATCCTTTTTTCCATAGGATCGCTTTTGCTGTATTAAACTCCTTCCTCTTCTTTAGGAGTTCAAAATTTACATCTGGATAGAAAAAATTTTTTTGACCTTTGTATTCCAGTGGCTTTTTGTCTTCTCTTATTTTCTTCATTGCTTTCTCCAATATATTTTCTCTTGTTGTATATCTTAGGAATTTTACTAAAATGGATCTTGGTTTTTGTTGTGGTTGTGGTTTAGGGGCTAATGTTCTATGTGCCCTCTCTATTTCCATTTCTTCCTGTAATTCTGGTCTTCCTAGGATCTTGGGGATCCAATCTTTTATAAATTCTCTCATATTCTTGCCTTCTTCATCTTCCTTAAGGCCCACTATCTTTATATTATTTCTTCTATTATAATTTTCCATTATATCTATCTTCTGAGCTAACAGCTCTTGTGTCTCTTTAACTTTTTTATTAGATTCTTCTAATTTCTTTTTTAAGCCCTCTACTTCCATTTCTATGGCTGTTTCTCATTCTTCCACCTTGTCCACTCTTTTTCCTATATCTGACCTGACCATCTCTAATCTATTCATTTTTTCTTCTGTACTTTTTATTCTTCTTTTTATTTCACTAAATTCTTGTGACTGCCATTCTTTTACTGATTCCATATATTCTTTAAAAAAATATATCCATTGTCTTGCCCTTCCCTTCTTCTTCCATTTCTCTGTGTTCTTCCTCTTCTTCTTCCTCTGGGTTGGTCATCTGTTGTTTCCTTGCTTTTACTCTCTTCTTTCTTGTTATCGTTGTTTTCTATGTTCTCTTCCTGTTGTGTTGTAGCTGTCATTCTCAGCTGTGGAGATCGACTCCTCAGCTGGTCCCCCCTCCTGTCAGTGTTTTTTTTGTCATGTGCGACCCCTCGCGAATGCGCGGTTGCGTACTTTTGCTTGGCTCCGCGAGCCATTTTTGTAGTCCCGAGCTCGGGACTTCAACTGACCTTAGGGAGCGGGCTTCTCTCTCCGCAGCGGGCCTCCTTGGACAGGTAAGGCCTTCACCTTCTTCTTCCGACGTTCTTTCTTCTTCTCTTCTTCCCATTGCTTTCGACTTTTCTTTCTTCGCTGCCATTTTCTTCCCACATTTACTTTCACTTTGTTTTAATTTTTATGTTTCTGCCTTTGTGTTTTGTGTGTTTTTTTAAACCTTTTCGGAGGGGGCTGGAGTTCCCTGACCGGCCACTACTCCATCACGTGACTCCTCCCTTCATGACTGAGCCTTTTTCACCCTCCTTCAGGTCCACTATTTTTATCTTGTTTCGTCTACTATAATTTTCCAACATATCAATTTTCTGAGATAACAATTCTTGTGTCTCTTTAATTTTTTTGTCACTTTCTTCCAATTTTTCTCTTAAGTCATTTACTTCCATTTCTACAACTGTTTCCCGCTCTTCCACACTCTCTACTCTTTTCCCTATTTCTGTTATGACCAGTTCTAACCTTTGCATTTTATCTTCTGTTCTTTTCATTTTCCTTTTAATTGCATTAAATTCTAATGGTAACCATTCTTATAATGACCTCATTTGTTCTTAAAAAAAAAACTATCTATATTCTGTCCATCAGTTTTTCCTTCTATTTCTCTTTGTCCATCTATTTTACCTTCTATTTCTCTGTGAAGATCTTAGTTTTCTTCTTCCTCTTCTTCTGTGTCTGTACATGTATTTGTGTCTTCTTCTCTTCTTTGTGTCTGTGTCTCTTCTGTGTTTCCTGTGGATCTACTTGCATCTCTTTGTTGGGCCTCTTGTTGCTGGTCCTCCCCTCTTGGGCTACTCCTCTGATGTGCCTCCTGCCGTTGATCGTCTTGCTGGTCGTCTCTCCATCTCTCTCCCACATCGCTCCCTTCTCTGCTGCCTTTATCTTCTAATTCTTCTATTTTTTTATTTTTGTTGTGCTTTGCCTTTTTCTAACTTTTTTTCTCTTTTCCCGACCGGCCACTACTCCATCACGTGACTCTTCTAAGATAAATGGTTACTTAAACAAAGGTTGCTTTTAATTTTCTTTAAACATAAAAACAGGATCAAACTTTTAATTTTTTACCATTAACTTAACCCCCTTTTAATTCTAAGCGCACATGTATGTGTGTATAAGTTTAGAAATGTTCACAGTCCAATCTCACTCCTTACTCCTCCAAATTCACAGGTATCAGGCAATTCTTATACTGTGCACAGAATTTAACATTTAGTAATTTTCACCAAGCTTTGGTGCTTAAAGTTAAATGGTTACCGGTCAGGAAGGTTCTTGTTGGTTTTCAGAGAGCGATTCGTTGCTCATTGGACACATACAAACTGATTCCCTCTGATCAGCCACTTCAGTGTCTTGCCGAAGAAACTTGCCCCATCATGGGCTTTCCAAATGATGACCTCTTCTTCTGCAGGTCACCACAGAGTTCCTTTTTGTTTCCCTTATTTCAGATGAAACACCCTAGCCAGCCATTTCCTCTTGTATGGACCACATGGGCCGCTCAGAAACTCACAATCCGTCTTCAAAATGGGGGTTTTAAACAAGTTGCCAGCTTGCTATCATATTGGAGGTCAATCTGCAGGACCATAAGAGCAACAGAGAGGATAACTGGAGTCTCCCTCCCTCCCCTTCCCCATCAATGTGATCTACTGGGATCGTTATCTGAAGAGGATGTGCAAAATCATTGAGCACCCCTTCCACCCTGCTCACAGCATTTATCAGCTATTCCTGATGGGGAAGAGATACAGGAGGATCAGAGCCAGCACCACCAGGGTGAGGAACAGCTTCTTCCCACGGGCAGTGAGAATGCTGAATGACCCAAGGGACTGTTCACACTGACCACCCAAGTCTCTCATATTCATGAAACAATATTTATTTATGTATATGAACATTTGCCCTGCTTGTGTAGTGTTTGTCTGTACATGCATTATGTCTGGTTGTATGTCTCCGTGTTTTGCACGGAGGACTGGAGAAGGCTGTTTAAATGGATTGTACTTGTACAATCGGATGACAATAAACTTGACACACAGTTGGCGTAGTTAGTTAGTGCAACTGTTACAGCGCCAGGGATCGGGACCAGGGTTTGAATCCCACACTGTCTGCAAAGTGTTTGTCCATTCTCCCCATGTCTGCTGGGGTTTCCTCCCATGCTTCAAAACATACCTGGGGTGTAGGTCAATTGGTGCAATTGGGCGGCACGGGCTCATGGTCTGAAAGAACCTGTTACCATGCTGCATGTTTGAATGTATTTTTTTTTTTAATTTAAATTTGACTTGACTCCACTTCAAAAACTTCAGGAGAAACTCAGTGAGAGAAAGGAGTCGAGGTTTACATTGGAACTCTTCATCCTGAGTTCTAGTGACAGAGGCATTTGCTGGGTTTTGTTTCAGATTTCTAGCATCTGGGGGTTTGTTCTCCATGTAGATGGGCTGGGGAAGAGTGCAGGAATAAAATCTGCTCTCTCTTGCCATAGAACATTTCAGCACTGAAACCCCTTCTAGTTTGTGCTGAACTATTATTCCACATCTACTCCCAGTCCAAAGCCCACCATACCCCTCCCATCCGTGAACATGTCCAAATATTTCTGAAATGTTAAAATTGAGCCCACATTCACTACTTCAGCTGGCACCTCATTCCACCGCTCCCTGTGTGAAGTTCCCCCAAACATCTCCAATTTCACCCTTAACACTCAAGTCCTCTGGTTTGTATCTCACCCATCCTCAGTGGAAAAAGCCAATTCTATATCTGCCATAATTTTAAATACCTCTGCAAAATTTATCCTCATTCTTCTACACTCCAGGAAAATAACCTTTTCCTGTAACTCAGTTCCTCAAATCCAGGCAACATCCTAGTAAATCTTCTCTTCACTCTTTCATTGACATCTTTCCTGTATTTCGGTGATCAAAACTGCACAAAATACACCAGCTTTGGCCTCACCAATGTCTTATACAACTTGAGCATAACATCCCAACTCCTGTACTCAATACTTTGATTTATGAAGGTCAAGATGCCAAAAGCTCTCCTTACAACCTGTGACACCACTTTCAGGGTGCAGCATGAATAAAAGCTCTCACGACTGGAGGGAGAACATGCGCTTTTATTAGCTTATAACTGAGGGTAGGGTCTCACAATGGTCTTCAGAGGGGCTCAAGGTTTAGGCGGAAAACCAGGGTTATATATGGGTTGATCGGGGCAGAGCCAGCCATCAGTATAACACACCACCAATGAATCTCAGTTCACTGCACAGGGAATGATGTATCTGTATTCCCAGATCCCTCTGCTGTTCTACTGCACTCCTCAGTGCCCGACCATTTACTGTGTACGTCCTTTCTTGGTTAGCCTTTTCAAAATACAGCACCTCACACTTGTCTGCATTAAATTCCATCTGCCATTTTGCAGACCATTTTTCCAACTGGTCCAGATCCCTCTGCAAGCTTTGAAAACCTTCCTTGCTGTCCACAACGCCTCCAATCTTAGTGTCATCTGCAAATTTACTGCTCCAGTTTACCACATTATCCAGAGTAATAATAGAGTAACACGGTAAAGCTCCCTCCACTCTCACACAGCGCAAATAGGTTGTTGATGCACCACATTTACTCTGACCCTCCTTCTGCCCCAAACCCCCTCTGCTCACACCCTGAATTCTCTGTCCTCTCATGCTCTTCAACATTGCGAGTTTTTTAAATTTAAAAATATACTTTATTCATTAAAAAGGCAAAAATTATATAAATACAGATCAACAGTTTTCAAAACAAATACTGTACATACTCATGAAATGGTCAAAATTTTTAGACCAATTTTTCAGGTCTAATTTGGAGGGGTCAACTTTTACACAAGTCAAACTTTTGCCACCGATAAGTACCTGTGTCATTCAAGGTATCAGGATATCAGATGGGCAGGCAGCTGGCGCCTAGGTGATAGTCTGCGGCTGGGGTGTTGGGAGATACAGTGGGCAGGCGGCTGGGGCAAGGTTCCGCAGTCGGAGCTTCGGGATCTCGGATGGGCAGGCATCCAAGGCAAGGGACCACAGATCAGACATTGGGAGATCTGGTGGGTGGGCACCAAGGCAAGGGTCCACAGACTGGGCATCAGGAGATCCAGTGGGTGAGCGCAAGGCTTAGGGTCCACGGTCGGGGTGATGGGAGATCTGATGGGTGGGCGCCAAGGCAAGGGTCCACAGTCGGGATGTTGGGAGCTTGGATGGACAGGCGGCAAAGGTGAGGCTACAGTTGGGTCATCAGGAACTCTGACACACAGTGGTTGGGGCCAGAAAAAGGGGAGAGGGAGGTTAACCTTTACATGAAGCATACAAAATTCCAATCTTTGGGCCAAACTCCAGAGTCGACTATAACATGCAATCGACATACACCATGTTATCATTTGCAAACATAAAACACACACGTGTGTAACAGCAGGGAACCCCTCACAGAATCCATGTACCAATTTGAGGAGATTCCTGGTGAAGGGACTGTCTGTTCCTTCCTCTGGACGCTGTGTGACCTGCTGAGTTTCTCCAGCACTCCTGTGTATTGCACAGGTCCCCAGCGTCTGGAGATTTTCTTGTTTAACTTATGTTTTAGCTATTAGCGTTCAGAATGTGAGAGATGGGAAAATTGATCTAAAATTATGAACATGGAAGAAACTAAAATTCATCAGTTAATGGCTGTAACCAGTACAAACAGGATGAGCTTGGGGATTAGGATGCAGGAAAGCAGAGTCAGCACGATTAACATAAGAATCTTCTTTGTGACAAGAGCCACCATAAGACTAAGATAAGGAATGTAGGTACGGTACAATATGGTAGATAAGGTACAATAGAATGTAGGAAGTTGAGGTAGTCTGGATCAGATAAAGGTCTCCTAGCCCTAGATAGAAGTACCAAGTCCTACATATCTAATTAGCTAACCTTACACAGATTTATACATATTAAATTAGCCAACCCTAGATAGGATGAGTCAACTCTGCATACCAAGAGACTGTAGCCCCGAGAATCAGGAAGGTGTGAATAAGGACAATGACATGATGGGACACCCACAGGACACCCCCTGGTCCTCCAAGTGTACTGAAACTGCAGGTAGGCAGGAAGGATTGCCTATGCCAAACCCATCCAGGGGGCAGAAGAATGTAAGGGGGAGGGTATTCTGATACTGAAATTGACTGTATAAAAGTTGGGTGAGCCCCAGTGTGTGTGTGTGTATTCCCAGGGTAAGGGGAAGCACCCAACTTTGCATTGTTGTAAAATAAATGTTCTTTGTTCTCAATTTTTGTCTCGAGCAATTTCTTTAAAGGTATTTCAATTTCTAACAAGAACAATTTTGAATTTAACCTTGTCCAGGGTATTGCCCAATCCCTGAGGCAGCGCCTGACCCTGGTAGGCCTCCAGACATCCGGCGAACACAACAAACTTTCTCTCCGGGGATACACAGGCCAAGTTTGGACAGACGCCTCCGCGACTCACTGTCTGGACCAGTGGCCAAGGGACGGATAGAGGAGGAGTTTCGCCTTCAACCAGAACCTGAGAGGCAGCCGCTCCTCTCCTTCAAGCAGGCGGGAGGAGGTGCTGAGAGCTCGCACGCACCTAATCCTGGGGCCTCCAGGATCGGCGGGTACCCAGGGCTCGATGGGCAGAAGCCTTGATGGAGGGCAAGGGTGTCACTGGTGGGGGTGGGGGGGGGGAGCAGTCTCAGACAGGGATGGAACACAGGCACCTCCCGGTGCCCCCCCCCCCCCCACCCCATTCCCTTGCTGACAAGTCTGTCCATGGTCTCATGTAGGATCAGACTGGGATCACCTGAAAGTTGGAGGATCTTCCGTCTGGGCACCGATCAGATGGCTTTAATGTCAACTTCTGGTGAAACCTCCACCTCCCCTCTCACTCTCTCCTGCTTTTTTTCCCCAGTCACCTTTCACAGAGCCAAAATCCATTCAACCCCTTGTCTGTTGGCCCGGCCATTCTGCCCGTCTATCCACGTGCCCTAGCAGCGCACTTTCCCACCTCCGCTGCCTCCTCGACCCACTGTCCCCACGCATCCCCAAGGCTCCGTCCTCTGTAACTCGAGGCCCGGGACGAGGCTCAGCCGGGGAGCCAGTTGCCTAAAGGCAGGGATCCCGGGGAGTCGGGGGAGACCACGGCTTCTGGCCGGCCCAGCAGGCTCTCGAGCTGGGCCCAGAAGAAGGGCCGGCGGCTGGGCTCGGCGGGCCACTCCAGGTAGGTCCTGGAGGCGAGAAGGCGGCGCAGGCGGCAGAAGCGGCCGGGCAGCGAAGCCGGGCTGATGGGCTCCTTGAGCAGGAGGACGGCGTCATGCAGCGAGCGGCCGGGGGCTCGCTGGTGGGCGAAGTAGAGCTCGTAGTTGCACCACTCGCTGTCCACGAAGCTGCGGGACAGGACGAAGAGGACCTTGCGGCTGCCTTCCATGTGGTCGATGATGTTGTCGATGATCCACCGGCCCGGCGTGAAGTCCCGCTCGTGGATACACACCCGGTAAGGGGGCTGGCTGCCCTCCAGGCGCCGGAGCAGATGCTCCCGCACCCAGGTCGCGTCGGCATGGCTGTAGGATACGAAGGCGTGGTAAGGGCGCGGCCCGGCGGGACCCTGGGCGGACGCGCGGGCGCGGGAGCGCACCACTTGCCAGGTGGCCCGGACGTACCAGGGCAGGTCGTAGCGCCAGCACAGGACGGTGGCCCCCACCGCCAGAGAGGCGGTGACCGACACCGAGACGGCCAGGGCCAACCCCACGTCGCACTGCAGCCGACCCGGCGCGTACTCGGCCACTCGGGTGTCCACCAGTCCGGCGGGGTGGTAGCAGATGTAGTCGGCCGGCCAGCCCAGCAGGGTCAGTTCCCCGGCCCTGGCCTCGCCCACGAAGCGGTGCAGGTCGCAGGTGCAGTGGTAAGGATTGTTGCCGGCCGCCAGGACAGAGAGCCGGGGCATGCGGCGGAACGACCCGGGCCCGATGACCCCAAAGGAATTGCCATCCAGTTCCAGGCGCCGCAGGCTTGGAGCCTTCCAGTCGGCCGGGATGAACTTGATACGGTTGCCACTCAGCAGCAGGGTGCTGAGGTTGGAAGCCAGGGCGAACCAGCCGGGGTCCAGCCGCTCGAGGCGCGAGTGGGACAGGTCGAGGTGGCGCAGGGTGCGGGGCAGGCAGGCGAAGGTGGCGGCGCTCACGGCGTTATGACGGAGCTCCAGGCGGGTGAGGGGCTGGCCCCAGGGGCACGGCAGCTGGCAGCCCCCGATCTGGTTGTGGCTGAGGTCGAGGGCGCGCAGCCGCGGCCACTCGGCCGTCAGCCGGGCGATGGTCCGCAGGCTGCCGATTAGGTTGGTCCCCAGGCGGATCTCCTCCAAGTACCGCATGGTGCCGGCGTACCGGCAGCGCCGGTTGTAGATGTAGTCGTCCCGCAGCTGGTTGCGGGAGATGTCGATGAGCCGCATCACCCGCATCTCCCTCCAGGCCTCGCAGGGGACGTAGTTGAAGTTGACCAGGTTGACGACCAGCGAGTTGACCCTGCGGAGCCAGCGGAACCGCTGGTTGAAGCGCAACACGTCCGGGTTGCTGATCTCCTTCAGGGCCAAACGGTCGAGGTCCAGCTCAGCGAGGTCGGGCAGGTGGGCGCTGGCGTTGGGCGAGCGGGCGAAGTCGATGGCCTCCAGCGTCAGGTCCCTCACCCGCGAACCCTGCACGTTGGCCAGGATGATGCTGAGCAGGTTCTCGTTGAACTTGCCCCGGAAGAAAGTCAGGTTGCGGACGGCCGAGCCCCTCAAGCCGGCGAAGAGGTCGTCCCGGCCGGTGTAGTAGGTGAATTCGAAGAGCTTGCGGAAGCGCAGGGAGGTGGCCGGGGTCCGGTAGAGGTCGGCGAGCAGGGCGGGCAAGAGCTGCGGTCTGTGGTCCACCGCGATGTCAGTCCACACGGAGCGAGCCCTCAGGCGGGACAGGGAACCCCGCTCGTATTCGGCCAGGCTGGAGCCCGTCTTCAGAGCGATCCTGTCCAGAGGGGCGAAGCTCAGGGACAGGAAGTCGTCCTTCCGCAGGGAGTGGACCAGGTCGCCGCCGATGGACAGGTCCCGCAGCCCAGCGAGCTCCCCGAAGACCGGGCTCAGCTGGACGGTGCGGTACAGGTTGTTGGAGAGGTCGAGGCGGGCTAGCCTCTTCAGGGGAGCAAGCGCGGCGCCGGGCACGGCACGGAGGGAGTTGTTGAACAGGTCCAGCTCCTCCAGTCGCGGGTTGGCGGCGAAGGCGCCCTCTGCCAGCCAGGAGATGTTGTTGTAGCCGAGCAGCAGGACCCGCAGCCCCGACAGGCGGGCCAGGTCCGTGTCGCCGATGCCCGCGATCCGGTTGTAGGACAGGTCGAGAACCTGGGTGTCCGGGTCTAGCCCCGCGGGCACCCGGAGCAGGTAGAGGCCGGAACAGTCCGCCTGCGTCCCGTTCACCCGGCAGCCGGCCTGACCCGACGCCGGCCCCGCCCGCAGACACAGCAGTAGAGAGGACAGCCAGGTCGCCGCTGCTGCCCAGGGCATCGTCGACCGTGGAGATCTCCACCCTGCGGGAGACAGAAAGCGGAGGTTAGCGATCAGGAGGGGAAGGTGCCAGCGTTCAACGCCCGCTTTCACACTTGCATCCCGCTAACTTGACATTGGAATGAGCCTTTGGCTTTTCACACTTGACCACTCCTAAATGAGACACCCTGAACACTTTTACATTTGCAAGAAGCCATCCCCATGGTTAGGACTGTTCTACCTTCTACTGGTGATGCCATGACCCATCGAGCGATGGTGGATCTGCCCTAAATCCTGATAAATGTATTATGATCTCATATATGACCCAAAATTAATCATGACTAATTATAACAGAATTAAAGCTCTATGTATCAGCCTTTGTTGTTGTGCCGACCTATATAAACCTTTATAAAGGACCGTGGTAAAGTGCGAGCAATAAATAGCAGTAGCGGACAATTTTTAAGCAGGGTTGGAAAGATGGTAGCACTTTAGTCCTCAATTTATACAGCTTGGGAAAGTGGGTAGTGCTATTGCAATTAATTCATGCCTTCTATCCCCGGCGTGGAGCGGATTTTGCTTTCACATTTTCTCTCGAAAGGCCGATTGGCCACTAATTCCTGGGACTACTTGCAAGTGGGAACGGGGCTTTTTTTTTTGTCCCCAATCCAGGGTTGTAGAGGAATGATTCTGGGCAAGAAAGGGGGAAAAAAAAGAACAGAATCAATGCCGGTGGTGCGGACCAGGAGAGAGCGATGAGAGGAGACAGACCGATGCACTGCAGGGTTCTACCGCCTGGACCAACTAATGGTCTCCGAATCATAATTTATTGTCATGAACAGGACAAAAAATTTGTGGCTCGGCTTCAGCGTCTCAGTACAAACATTTATATAAACCATCTTACAAAATAAACAAAAATCGTGCGTGAAGTGTCAAGTAAGACGGTGCCTGTGTTTCATTGATCAATCAGATGGTTGAGGGAGAAGAACCCTTCCTGGTGGTAGCAGAATGAAGAGGGCATGGCCTGGGTGGTGGGGGTCTTTGAGGATACTGTCACATTTGTGGCCCGACATGTGAAGTTTTTTTTTGTTTTTTTTAAATTTTTTTATTTTTCACACCATAAATCACATTAGCCATGATATACACTTTTTCTTTTTCACACATATACAGTGACTTTTTCTTCCCCCCCCCCTCCCTCCTCCCAAGCCACCCCCCCACCCACCCATCTCATCCATTTTAGGTATACAATCTAGGTTGCATTAAACCAGTCAGACAATGTTGTCATTCAACAAAAATACGCCAGAAATTCTACTGAGTCCATTCTTTTCTTTCCTTCTCCTTCCATCAACTTAGGTAATGTTTGTCCCCGGTAGGTTTTCGCTATTGTATTTAATGTAAGGCTCCCATACTTGTTCGAATATTTCAATATTATTTCTTAAACTATATGTTATTTTTTCTAATGGAATACATTTATTCATTTCTATATACCATTGTTGTATTTTCAAATTATCTTCCAATTTCCAGGTTGACATAATACATTTTTTTGCTACGGCTAGAGCTATCTTAACAAATCTTTTTTGTGCATCCTCCAAATCAATTCCAAATTCTTTGTTTTTTATGTTACTTAGGAGAACGATCTCTGGATTCTTTGGTATATTGTTTTCTGTTATTTTATTTAATATCTCATTGAGATCTTCCCAAAATTTTTCTACTCTCTCACATGTCCAGATTGCATGAATTGTTGTTCCCATTTCTTTTTTACATCGAAAACATCTATCAGATACTGTTGGGTCCCATTTATTTAACTTTTGCGGTGTAATGTATAGTCTGTGTAACCAATTATATTGTATCATATGTAGCCTCGTATTTATTGTATTTCTCATCGTTCCAGAACATAATTTCTCCCAGGTTTCCTTTTTTATCTTTATATTTAAATCTTGTTCCCATTTTTGTTTAGTTTTACCATTTGTTTCCTCATTCTCCTTTTCTTGCAGTTTAATATACATATTTGTTATAAATCTTTTGATTAACATTGTATCTGTAATCACATATTCAAGGTTACTTCCCTCTGGTAAACTCAAATTGCTTCCTAATTAAGTAGGATCTCAGTTGGTAATATGCCAGCGCTGTATCTCCAGTTATATTGTACTTATCTCTCATTTGTTCAAAGGATAAGAATCTACTTCCTGAAAAACAATTTTCTATTCTTTTAATCCCTTTTTTTTCCCATTTTCTAAAGGAAAGGTTGTCTATTGTAAAAGGGAGTAGCTTATTTTGCGTCAATATTAGTTTTGGTATTTGATAATTTGTTTTATTTCTTTCTACATGAATCTTCTTCCATATATTGAGGAGATGGTGTAATACTGGAGAAGTTCTATGTTGTACCAATTTTTCGTCCCATTTATATAATATGTGTTCAGGTATCTTTTCCCCTATTTTATCTAATTCTAGTCTCGTCCAGTCTGGTTTTTCCCTTGTTTGATAAAAATCTGATAGGTACCTTAATTGTGCGGTTCTATAATAATTTTTGAAGTTTGGCAATTGTAAGCCTCCTTGTTTATACCATTCTGTTAATTTATCTAGTGCTATCCTCGGTTTCCCCCCTCTCCATAAATATCTCCTTATTATTTTCTTTAACTCTTTGAAGAATTTTTCTGTCAGTTGTATTGGCAATGTCTGAAATAAGTATAGTATCCTTGGAAAAATGTTCATTTTAATACAGTTTATCCTTCCTATCAGTGTTAGTGGTAGCTCTTTCCAATGCTCTAAATCGTCCTGTAATTTTTTCATTAGTGGATTGTAATTGAGTTTATATAATTGGCCTAGATTTTTGTTTATTTGCACACCTAGGTATCTTATTGCCTGCATTTGCCATCTGAATGGGGATTCCTCCTTAAATTTTGAGAAATCCGCGTTATCCATAGGCATTGCTTCACTTTTATTTACGTTTATCTTGTATCCCGACACTTCTCCATATTCCTTCAATTTCTTATATAGTTCTTTTATTGATAGTTCTGGTTCTGTTAAGTACACTATCACATCATCCGCAAATAGACTGATTTTATATTCCCTGTCTTTTATTTTTATTCCTTTTATATTATTATCTATTCTTATCGATTCTGCTAGTGGTTCTATAGCTAGCGCAAACAATAATGGTGATAGTGGGCATCCCTGCCGCGTTGACCTGCTTAAGTTAAATTGCTTTGATACATGTCCATTTACTGTCACTTTCGCTAACGGTCCCTTATATAATGCTTTAATCCAATTAATATACTTCTCCGGTAAACTGAATTTTTGCAATACTTTGAACAAGTAATTCCATTCTACTCTGTCGAAGGCCTTCTCTGCGTCTAAAGCAACTGCTACTGCCGGTGTTTTATTTCCTTCTACTGCATGAATTAAGTTAATAAATTTACAAATATTGTCTGTTGTGCGTCTTTTTTTGATAAATCCAGTTTGGTCTAAATTTACCATTTTCGGTACCTGTTCTGCTAATCTGTTTGCTAATAGTTTAGCTATTATCTTATAATCTGTGTCTAGCAGAGATATTGGTCTATATGACGCTGGTGAGAGTGGATCTTTCCCTTGTTTGAGTATCACTGTAATTATTGCTGTTTTACATGAATCTGGTAAGTTTTGTGTCTCATCAATCTGGTTGATTACATCCAGGAGGGGCGGTATTAATAAGTCTTTAAATGTTTTGTAGAATTCTATTGGAAATCCATCCTCTCCTGGTGTCTTATTATTTGGTAATTTTTTTTATTATCTCTTGTATTTCTACTGTTCCAAATGGTTCTGTTAATTTATTTTGTTCCTCTATTTGTAGTTTTGGTAGTTCAATTTTAGTCAAAAATTCATCTATTTTCCCTTCTTTCCCTTCGTTTTCAGTTTGGTATAATTGTTCATAGAATTCTCTAAAGTTTTCCTTAATTTCTTTTGGATTATATGTAATTTGTTTGTCTTTTTTCCTTGATGCCAATACCATTTCCTTAGCTTGCTGTCTTAAGCTGCCATGCTAGGATTTTGTGCGTTTTTTCACCTAGTTCATAATATTTCTGTTTTGTCTTCATTATATTCTTCTCTACCTTATATGTTTGTAATGTTTCATATTTTATTTTTTTATCCGCCAATTCTCTTCTTTTAGTTGTATCTTCCTTCATTGCTAATTTTTTTTCTATGTTTACTATTTCATCTTGGTTACATAACTTATTATTTGCCCTCTAATGAATGCTTTCATTGCGTCCCATAGTATAAACTTATCTTCCACTGTTTCCGTATTTACTTCAAAATACATTTTTAATTGTTTTTCAATAAATTCTCTAAAATCCTGTCTTTTAAGTAGCATGGGGTTTAATCTCCATCTATACATTCTTGGAGGGATGTCCTCTAGCTTTACTGTCAATATTAAGGGTGAATGGTCCGATAGCATTCTCGCTTTATATTCTGTTTTTCTTACTCTATCCTGCATACTAGCTGATAACAAAAATAGGTCTATTCTTGAGTATGTTTTATGTCTAGCCGAGTAGTATGAGTATTCCTTTTCTTTTGGGTTTTGTTTCCTCCATATATCCAAAAGTTTCATTTCTTGCATTGATTTAATTATAAATTTGGTTACTTTGTTCTTCCTGTTAATTTTTTTCCCCGTTTTATCCATTTTTGGATCCAAATTCAGGTTGAAATCCCCTCCTATTAGTATGTTCCCTTGCGTATTAGCTACCTTCAAAAAGATATCTTGCATAAACTTTTGATCTTCTTCGTTAGGTGAATATACATTAAGTAGATTCCAAAACTCCGAATATATCTGACATATTATCATAACATATCTCCCTGCTGGTTCTATTATTTCCTCTTCTATTTTAAATGGCACATTTTTACTAATTAATATAGCCACTCCTCTTGCTTTTGAATTATACGATGCTGCTGTTACATGTCCTACCCAATCTCTCTTTAATTTCTTGTGCTCCAATTCAGTTAAGTGTGTTTCTTGGACAAATGCTATATCAATTTTTTCCTTCTTCAGTAAATTTAGTAGTTTCTTCCTTTTGATTTGGTTATGTATTCCATTAATATTTAAAGTCATATAGTTCAGTGTAGCCATTTTATATTTTGTTTATCTTCTCTTTCTGTTTTTCCATCATTACCTTTCCTCCTTGTCCATTTCTGTTTTCTTATTTTCAACTCTTTATAAGACAACATTCCTACAACATCCAACATTTTCCTTATTCTCCTATTTCTATCTTCTTTATCCCCAATCTCCCCTTCCCCTCCTGAGTTGTCCTTTATCCCTTGTCAGACAACCACATCTCCCCTCTCCATTTGGATTTGCGAATCCACTCGCAAGCGTCAACTGATTTTGCAGTGACCGCTATTTCCCCCACCCAGCCCCCCCCCAGAAAAGATTTCACTTTTCATATGTAACAAAGGTCACTCTTTTAATTCCCTCCTTATTCTCTCTATTCCATTACCTTCCCTTATTAATTCTTGTCTATACTATCTATATTTTCCTCTAAGTACAGATACATTTATGTATGCCCATTGTCTCTATTCACTCTTATACCTCTTTACTCGCATACATATCAATCGTGATCATTTTTACTCTCATTACCCGTCTTCATCCCTCAGTCTATTTTTGTCTTTACCCACATACATATCAATCGTGATCATTTTAACTCTCATTACCCGTCTTCATCCCTCAGTCTATTTTTGTAATTGTTCTGCAAATTTTCGTGCTTCTTCTGGATCTGAGAATAGTCTGTTTTGTTGTCCTGGAATAAATATTTTCAATACCGCTGGATGCTTTAGTATAAATTTATACCCTTTCTTCCATAAAATCGCCTTTGCTGTATTGAACTCTTTTCTCTTCTTTAGGAGTTCAAAACTTATATCTGGATAAATGAAGATTTTTTCCCCTTTATACTCCAGTGGTTTGTTGCCCTCTCTTACTTTTTCCATTGTCTTCTCCAGTACCTTTTCTCTTGTAGTATATCTTAGGAATTTTACTAAAATAGATCTTGGTTTTTGTTGTGGTTGTGGTTTAGAGGCCAATGCTCTATGTGCCCTTTCTATTTTCATTTCTTGCTGTAGTTCTGGACATCCTAGGGTCTTAGGGATACAATCTTTTATAAACTCCCTCATATTCTTGCCTTCTTCATCTTCCTTAAGGCCCACTATCTTTATGTTATTTCTTCTGTTATAATTTTCCATTATATCTATTTTTTGGGCTAGTAGTTCTTGTGTCTCTTTAGTTTTTTTATTAGATTCCTCCAATTTCTTTTTTAAGTCTTCTACCTCCATTTCTGCTGCTACTGCCCGCTCTTCCATCTTGTCCATTTTCTTTCCCATTTCTGTTAAGGTCATATCTATTTTATTCACTTTCTCTTCTGTGTTGTTTATTCTTCTTCTTAAATCATTAAATTCCTGTGTTTGCCATTCTTTAAATGACTCCATGTATCCTCTAACAAGAGAAAGTATATCCTTTACCTTGCCTTTCCCTTCTTCTATTTCACTGTATTCTTCCTCTTCTTCTTCCTCTGGGTTGGCCATCTGTTGTTTCTTTGATGTCCTTTCCTCCTCTTCTTTCTTGTTTTCATTGTCTTCTGTGGTCTCTTCTTGCTGCAGGTGTTCTGCAGCTGTCATTGCCGGCTGTGGAGATCGACTCCCCAGCTGGTCCCCCCTCCCGTCGGTGTGTTTTTTTTCATGCGCGGTTGCGCACTTTTACTCGGCTCTGCGAGCCATTTTTGTAGTCCTATTTCTACCGACCTGAGGAAGCGGGCTTCTCTCTCCACAGTGGGCCTCTTCGGACAGGTAAGGCCTTCTCCTTCTTCCTCCGTTGTCTTCTCTTCCTCTCTTCTTACCGTTGATTTTGATTTTTCTTTTTTTGTCGCCATCTTCTTTCCACCTTTATACTCACTTTTCTTTAACTTTTATTTCTGTGCCTTTGTATTTTCTCTTGTTTTTCCCGACTTTTCTGGAGAGGGCTGGAGTTCACCGTCCGGCCACTACTCCATCACGTGACTCCTCCCCGAAATGTGAAGTTGATAAAACATCAAACACAAGTTTTATCAGGTAAACTTCTCAGTGTCTTTATTTTCCAGTTTCCTTTGTTCTCCTGCTTGTGCTCTTATCTCTCTCTCTCTCTCATACCACGTGACTTCCGGTACATCTCATACATATTCATTATCATGACATCCCTCCCATAATCAGAAATAAACTTTACCTTCATTTACCAATATCCCTCGGAAACCTACAAACATCGTAACTAATGGTAATACTATAACTCAACTACGTAAAATTTACTTCCTACAGCACTCATACATGCACTTTATGATATAAGATTAAATACTGTCCCAAAATTCTTATTAAAACTATGGCACAAAGTCTTCGTATCGTTTGGGCGCTTTCCCGTTTCGTTTCGGCCTGCCTGCGATATTGTCGTCGCTTCTCGGTTGTTCACTCTCAGCGTCGGAAATACTGCTCGCCACGGCTTCGGGTGTTTCTGGCGCTCTAGTCACTTCATCAGGAGTGCTGGTAACTGCCTCTGGAACATCATCAGATCTCTCAGTTTCAGCATCTCGTATTGGCCTTTCAACCTCTTCGCTCGATGTATCTCTGGACTGGTACCTTTTTACACCTGATATATTTCTCTTATACAGGACTCCAGTTGGAGACTTGACTGTCACCATACTGCCACTTCTGGATACGACAGTATAGGGTTGATGGTAATAAGGTGTGTCTAGCTTACCACCAGTTTCATGCCTCACTAGAACATTATCTCCTGACATGATGTCTGAGTACTTGGCTCCACGTTTTGAATCTGTGTACAGCTTTGCTGCATCTTTCTTTTCAGCATCGTGGTCCCTCATCTCCTGGTCATCTCGGATTTCCTTTATTTCTGGCATTTTTGTGCGGATTTTTCTCCCAAAAAATGCTTCTGCAGGACTTTTTCCAGTGGTTGCATGAGGCATTGCTCGATAGACAGCCACATAAGATAGCAATGCTTCTCGCCAATTTTGTCCTGCGTGTGCAATCCTCAATCGTTTTTCAATGAATTGATTTTGTCTCTCTACTTCTCCATTGGCTTGCGGCCATTTCGGAGTTACTTTATGATGGTGGATACCTGTGGTCCTCATGTATTCCGCAAATGTCTCTGAAATGAATTGTGGACCAGGTAATGTAACAGGTAATCCATATCTTGTGAATATCTCTGCTAACGCTTGTATTGTTTTTTCAGTGGTTGTGGACTTCAACACCACGTACTCATAGTATCTGCTGTAGTAATCTATCACTACCATAATTGATTCACCCGTCGGTAAAGGTCCAAGAAAATCAACAGCTACGTCGATCCATGGTCCTGTCGGGAGTTGCGTACTCCGGATCGGTTCTGGCGGATTACTCCTACTTGTGATTTGACATCCATGACAAGTTTTAACAAATTTCTCTGCGTCTTTATCACAACCTGGCCACCATTCCTTGGTCCTGAGGTTTTGCTTGGTACCAACAATACCTAGGTGTCCTTCATGCGCTAAGGATACGATCTTCCGTCTCAATCTTTGCGGTATCACCAATCTGCATCCTCTCAATACACACTGTCCGATGCAACAAAGTTCGTCTCTAATGGGAATGTAAGCCTTGTGAGTACACTTGTCCCATTGTCCACTCTGTATGCATTCTCTTACTTCCCTGAGTTCTGGATCATGTTCGGATTCTCTCGACTTCCTTCGTAGTCACAGCTTTCGGTTTCGACTGAATAGCTACGAAGCGTACAAAGCTCTGTTTCTGTTCCCAATTCTGACTTGGATTGTGGACCACCATCCTTCACCAATCTGGACAGCGGATCTGCAATGTTTGTTTTCCCTGCAATGTGGATTACTTTATATTTGTAGGGTTGTAGTCTGAGTACCCATCTCTCTATTCTGGCACATGGTTTGGATCTAGGTGCATAGATCACCTCTAATGGCTTATGATCTGTGATGAGTTCAAATTCAATGCCGTATAAATATGCATGGAACCTCTCAGAGGCCCATACAAGTCCGAGTGCTTCTTTATCTGTCTGAGAGTATCTTCTTTCCACATCTGATAATGATCTGCTGGCATAGGCAATGATTCTTGGTCCTCCATCATGCATCTGGACCAACACGGCTCCTAAACCAACCGGGCTGGCATCCGCTATGACTTTGGTTGATGCCGCCGGATCGTAATATCCAAGAGTTTTTGCATCTGTTAGGCTTTGCTTCAGCGCTGTGAACGCTTTCTTCTGCTCAGATCCAAAATGAAATGGTACACCTTTCCTGGTTAGTTTCTTTAGTGGTTCTGCCACTGTAGCGAAATTAGGAATGAACTTTGCACAAAAATTGACCAATCCCAGGAAACTCCTCACCTCTGTTGCGTTCTGAGGTGCACGTGCCTCTGCAATAGCTTTCACCTTGGCCTCTGCAGGGTTTAGTCCTTCCCGTGTAAGTCTGTGTCCCATGAAGTCCATTTCTGACACACCGAACTGGCACTTGTTTCCATTCACGGTAAGGCCTGCCTCCTGTAGTCTAGATAGTACACGCCTCAACCGTTTGTCATGCTCTTCCTTCGTTGGTGCATGGACTATGATGTCGTCAGAAATGTTGGCAACTCCAGGAATGCCTTGAATCACTTGATGGATTTCATACTGGTAGATCTCCGAAGCTGCATTAATTCCAAATGATAGTCTCTTGTAACGATACAATCCACAGTGAGTCACAAATGTTGTTACATCTCGGGAACCTGGATCCAGCTCTAATTGATGATAGCCCCATTTCAGATCAATTTTTGAGAATACCTTGCTGGTAGTTAGTTCTTGAAGTATTTCCTCCACTGTTGGTATAGGGTGTCGTTCTCTAATTATAGCTTCATTGGCCATTCTCATGTCAACACATAGTCTTATGTCACCCTTTGGTTTGGGCACAATCACTACGGGACTGACCCATTGTGTCGAATGTTCCACCAGTTCAATAATGTCTTGTTCAATCAATTCTTTAATTTTGGCTTCGACTTTCCCACGAAGTCCAAACGGAGTTCGGCGCATTGGTTGTGCCTTGGGTTTGACCATTTCATCTACCGCTAGCTTCAATTGTCGACCTTTCAGCTTTCCTACTCCTTGGAAGACTGCGGGGAATTCTTGCTTCATATCCTCGTATGACTGAATTGAATTGACACAAGCTCCAATATGAAGTATTGCCAGGTCTTGCGCTGTGCTTCTACTCAGCAATGGTTCTCCCCTCTCTTCTATGACCATAAACTCTGCTTCGGTGTACTTATCTCCAGCTTCAAAAGTTGCAGTAAAACATCCAATGGTCTGCAATGGCTTGGTTGCTGTGTATGGATACAATTTCTTGGAACACTTCTTTGAGGTACAAATGATCTTTTTCCTTTTCAACTTCTCCCATAAATGTCGATCAATCACATTACTGCCTGAGTCTACTATGACCTGCACTGTCACTCCACCAATGATCACTGGGACCTTCTCATGATGTACTTCATTCAACGTAAATTGGTAACAACTCTGTTCCTCCTGGGTATCATCATCATCACCGTCTATCTGGCGAATGGTATCTTTCTTTCCAGGATACTTTCCTTTCCCCCAGGCTTTGCCTTTGGAAGTTGTACTCTTCCTCTGCTGGTCTGCATTGGACTTGCTTTTGCACTTCTTTGCAAAGTGGTCCTTACCTCCACACTTTCTGCAAACTTTGTCTTTGGCCGGGAAATATGGGTCTTTTCCAAAGTGACCTCGGTTTCCACATCTATAACACTCCACGTCCTGTGTCGACGTATATCTTGGCTGATTATGGCGATGTGAGAGCCTCTTAATTTGCTGGCTTGAGTTGTCTTTCAGGGTCATGGTATGAAATTGCCCTTCAACAGCCTCTAATGCAGCAGCAATGGTTAAATCATCGGTGAGTTCCAACTCACTCCCTCTTTCCAGTAGACGTCTTCTGAGTTTATCTGATCTGCAGTGCTGTACGACTTGATCCAATAATTGGTTGTCCAAATCAGCTGGCATGTAATTGCATCCAACAGCTAGCTGGCGTAGTCTCGTCACATACTGAGCAATTGTCTGGCCATCTTCTTGTCTCGTTCTCCGAAACAAATGGCGTTGAAATGTAGCATTCGGTGTCACTACATAGTGTGCATTCTTCCAGTATTCAAAAGTGTCTTAAATGTTTCCCGAACTGCGGGTCCAGGAGTGAAAAGAAGTAACGCCCTTCTCTGCGCTTTTTGTTCAACTGTACCGGTATCTAGAAATAGGCCACGACTGTCGGCGTACGATTCAAATTCTTCCAGCCATGCCTTCCACTTCACACTTACAGTGCTTGCATCACCAGTCGGGTCAAAATGAGCAATTCCACTATGTGTTAGAAAGTCACCGTCTGCCCCAGCCATGAGGATATATTCCAGCCCCAAAAGTACTGAGTCAAAGAGAAAATTCTTATCACCTTGAAGTTCTCTGTAATCCTCTGTAATCTTCTTTAGTCTTTAATTTTCTTCAAGCTTCTTTCATCCTCGTCGCCAATGTCACATTTGTGGCCCGAAATGTGAAGTTGATAAAACATCAAACACAAGTTTTATCAGGTAAACTTCTCAGTGTCTTTATTTTCCAGTTTCCTTTGTTCTCCTGCTTGTGCTCTTATCTCTCTCTCTCATACCACGTGACTTCCGGTACATCTCATACATATTCATTATCATGACAGATACAGGCTGCTCTCTTAAGACATTGATGTCCTCGATGGAGTGAAGGCTGATGCCCATGATGGCACAATTCGGATTCACAACCGTCTGGAGTTTTCTCCTGTCCTGACAGTGATGCAACCAATCAGAATGCTCCACATGGTACGCCTATAGATGTTTTCGAGAGACTCTGGGGACTGTACCCACAAACTCCTCAATGTATAGACACTGGCGACCCTTCTTCACGATTGCATTGACTTGGAAGCCCCTCGGGGGTTTTAAACAGCCCATTAAAGGGACAGGGGCCAAGATGGGGGTGCTTGTGTTCGGCCTTGAAAAGTTGGAGGCTCCGGGGAAGGAGAGGGCTGGGGCAGGGACCAGGAAGTGGGGAGACCAACCACCACCCCACCCCTGTTTGAGGAGAAGCAGAGGAGATGACCCATAGGATGGTGACCACAGACCAGCGAGGGGCTCTGCAGCTGAAGAACGCACACAGGTGGGCACACGGGGCTGTTGACGACTCGAGGCGAGGCTGCGGGTGGCTGACAACTGAGGGATGCACCCCAGGCTGTGGACTGCTGGAGACTGGATACCAGGTATTGGAACCGGGAGGGAGGTTTCGACCTGGAGATCTGATTACCAGTGGCTTGAACTGAAGTCTGTGAGACCATGGAGGTTTTGAGAGCTCTGGAGGTGAATCCAGACACTCAATGACTCTGGGGCAGATTCTCTTTTCCTTCCCTTTCCCTGACTGTAAGGGGCACTGGACAATTTCTCCCGATGGCAAAACTTTGTCTTCCTTCTGGTAGAGGAAAGGAAATCTTGTGTATTATTAGATTTTTAATACCTGGCAATAAAAGAATCTCAAATCATACAAGGAGCATTTGACAGGTCTTGGCCTGTACTCATTGGAATTTAGGAGAATAAGGGAGGGGATCTCATTGAAACATCTCAAATGTTGAAAGGTGTAGAAAGGTCATTTCCCACAGTGAGGGAGTCTAGGATGAGAGGGCACAACATCAGGACTGAAGGGCATCCACTTGGAGCAGAGTTGCTGAGGGATTTCTTTAGCCAGAGGGCATGTGGGATTTGTTGTGGAGGCCGGGTCATTGGGTGTATTTAAGGCAGAGATTGATAGGTTCGTGATTAACCAGGGCATCAAATGGGGAGGAGGCCAGGCACTGGGGCTGAGTAGGGAAATGGATCAACTCATGATTGAATGGTGGGGCAGACTTGATGGGCTGAATGGCCTATTTCTTCTCCTATGTCTTATGGTCTTCTCCTTCTATACCTTTGCTATTCATCTACCTGTCTGCATAAATTTGTCCTTGCATCTACCATTTCCTTCACACACACACACACACACACACACACACACACACACACACACACACACACACACACACACACACACACACACACACACACACAGACACCCCATGTTTGAAAATGATCCCCTTGGGATTCAATCCGTACATCTCTCAAGTTTGTTGTACAGGTGGATAGAACAACACTTAAGATGCTGGGCTTCATCATGAGGTGGGGGTGGTAGGAATAATGCAGATTTCACAAAGTTTAAGAAAGAATCACCATTTAAATGGCGAACACAAGCAATCCAATACCTAGGTATACAACTAGATAATAATCTAGGCCATCTATACAAACTAAATTATCAGCCATAAATGAAGAAATTACAAGATGACTTAGAACATTGGAAAGACTTACCACTAACACTGCTAGGAAGGGTAAAATGAATATCTTCTCAAGGATACAATACCTATTTCAATCATTACCAATTCACCTAACAGAGAAATTCTTCAAGGAGCTAAAGAAAGTAATAAGGAAATTCTTATGGAAAGGGGGGAAACCGAGGATTTTTTTCTTCTTTGGCTTGGCTTCACGGATGAAGATTTATGGAGGGGTATGTCCACGTCTGCTGCAGGCTCGTTGGTGACTGACAAGTCCGATGCGGGACAGGCAGGCATGGTTGCAGCGGTTGCAAGGGAAAATTAGTTGGTTGGGGTTGGGTGTTGGGTTTTCCTCCTTTGTCTTTTGTCAGTGAGGTGGGCTCTACGATCTTCTTCAAAGGAGGTTGCCCGAACTGTGAGGCGCCAAGATGCATGGTTGGAGACGATATCAGCCCACTGGCGGTGGTCAATGTGGCAGGCACCAAGAGATTTCTTTAAGCAATCCTTGTACCTCTTCTTTGGTGCACCTCTGTCTAGGTGGCCAGTGGAGAGCTCACCATAGAACATGATCTTGGGAAGGCGATGGTCCTCCATTCTGGAGACGTAACCCACCCAGCGCAGTTGGGTCTTCTGCGCCAAGGATAGCGCTAGATAAATTAACAAGGGGGCTTACAGCTACCAAACTTTAAGAATTATCATAGAGCAGCACAATTAAGATACCTATCAGATTTTTATCAAACAAGGGAAAAACCAGATTGGACCAGATTAGAGCTAGATAAAATAGGGGAGACATTACCCGAACATATACTATATAAGTGGGATGAAAAGCTGGTGCAACATAGGAATTCACCAGTACTGCACCATCTGCTCAACATTTGGAAGAAGATTCATGTAGAAAGGAATAAAACAAATTATCAACTACCAAAATTAATATTGACGCAAAATCAACTAATCCCTTTCACAATAGATAACCTTTCCTTTAGAGAATGGGAGAGAAAAAGGATCAAAAGAATAGAAAATTGTTTATCGGGAAATAAATTATTATCTTTTGAACAAATGAAGTGCAAAAATGGTATAACTCACGGTACAATGTTTTCATGCCACCAACTGAAAACCTACTTGAAGGACAAATTGGGAAGCAGGCTGAGGTTACCAGAAGGAAGCAATTTTGAATATGTGATTACAGACACAATGATAATTAAAAGATTTATAACAAACATGTACATCAAACTGCAAGAGAACGAGGAAACAAGCTGTAAACCCAAATAAAAATGGGAACAAGATCTAAATAAAGATAAAGAATGAAACATGGGAAAAGCTGTGCTCCGGAACTATGAGAAATACAATAAATACGAGGTTACGCATGATACAATATAATTGGTTACACAGGCTATACATCACGCCCCAAAAGTTAAATAAATGGGACCCAATTGTATCAGAGAGATGTTTTCGCTGTAAGAAGGAAACAGGAACAACAGTACATGCAATTTGGGCATGTGAGAAAGTGGAAAAGTTTTGGGAAGATCTATACCAGGTATTAAATAAAATCACAAAAAGCAACATACCAAAAAACCCAGAGATCTTTCTTTTAAGTAATATAAAAAGTAAAGAACTTGGACTCAATTTGGATAGAACACAAAAAAGATTTATTATGATAGCCTTACCTGTAGCAAAAAAATGTATTATGTCAACCTGGAAATCAGAAGAGAGCCTGAGAGTACAGCAATGGTACATAGAAATGAATAAATGTATTCCATTGGAAAAAATAACATATAATTTAAGAAATTTAAGAAATAAGAAATAACAGTATTCGAACAAATTTGGGAACCGTACATGGAACACAACAGAGAAGTCCTACCGCGGACCTCCACCACCTAAAATGACAGAAGGAGAAGACGAAATGAATTGACCCAGTGTGTAAAAGTAGATGACATAAATTTCTTGCTTATTTTCATTGTGTGATGACATTGTTTAATGGGTTTAATGTATCATATAGGTTGTATGTTGAGTGGGTGTGATGGGGGGGTGAAGGAGGGAGGGGGGGAAAGGGGAGAAAATGACACTGTGTATATTCAAGAGGGAAATGTTTGTGTGTATTTTGGTTAGTATGGTTCATAGAGTGAAAAATAAAAAATTTAAAAAAAATGTGGGGGGGGGGATTAAGTTCAGATGTCGCGAGGTGATGTTGCAGCTCTACAAATCTCTGGCCACACCACACTTGGAATATGGTGTTTAGTTCTGGTCACCTCATTACAGGAAGGATGTGGAAGCCATGGAGAGGGTGCAGAGGAGATTCGCCAGGACATTGCCTGGACTGAAAAATGTGAGGCAAGGTTAGCAGAGCTTGGACCTTTCCCTTTGGAGTGAAGAAGATGTGACTTAAGAGGTCGACAAGGTTCTGAGGGGCATAGATAAGGCGGTCAGCCAACGCCTTTTCCCCAGGGTGGGAGTGGCAAACATTAGAGGACATCTGTACAAAGTGAAGAGAGGGGCGTTCAGGGGTAAGTTTTTTCTACACTGAGAGTTGTGGGGCCTGGAATGCATTTCCAGGGGTGGGGGTGGAGGCTGGAACATTAGGGGCATTTCAGAGACTCTTACACAGGCACATGGATAAATGAAAAATAAAGGGTTAAGGGGTAGGGAGGCTTTAGTATTTTTTTTGGAAGATATATATGGGTTTGCACAAGATTAAGGGCCAAAGAGCCTGTACTGTGCTGTAGTGTTCTACATTCTGTATTTCCCCTTCTCATCTAAAAATCTCTAGGCTATGGAAATTAACATTGATTATTCACCCTGTTTATGCCCCTCAAGATTTTAGAAGCGAATGTATAATTTTATAAAATTATCCCTTATCCACTTGCACTCCGAAGAAATCAATCTCAGTCATTGCAACCTCTCCTCTGCCCACCCACCCCACTCACCCACCGTTCCCCAGTCCTCGTGAATCTTGGCTGCAACTTTTCCACATTAATGATATCTTCCTACAGCTAGGCTCACTGGTGTCATGAGGGGCGTGCAGACCGCAGCGGGTGACACCATCAGAGGGGGTCTATAATATTTTTGTGGAGTGTTTCAGCTGAAATTTATTATCTTTTATAAAAAATATCCCTGTCGTCTGTTATAACAAAACACATTTTTCATAAGCCCAGCTTCCATGTATCAATACACCTCTGAGGCTAAAACTCAACGCTCATTTACATTTTGACCCTTCTAACACACTCCGGCGTGTCACCCAATGACAACGACGCTCCAAATCGTGGGGGAGTTTCATCTGCACCAGCAAGTGTTGTTGGTTTTGTTGCTGCCGGTGTTTTTAAGAGTCAAAATTTCTGGAGTTTTAGCAACAGTATCACAGAGATTAGAATTTGTGAACTGAGATCAATAAACCTATTTCGACAATGAAGTGGCCCATTAAAGGAAAAGGAGAGAGAAAATCAAAAAATGGTTTCCGCTCAGTGACTAATAATGTTATCATTCAATGTTGAAAGATTTTACCAGACAATTTTTTGTTGCTGGTATTCGTAGAATCTAAAAAATATTACATTTAAGCAATTTACAACTGTTGCCATTACATTCAGTGATTTACGGGAATTAGGATTTACGAGTAAAATCATTGCTAAGGATTCTGTCTGGTCTGATACAGGAGGAGGGACGGGGGACGGGGGTGGTGGGTAATGCCATGAGTTACCACATTGGGTGACACCAACCCTAGTGACGCCAATGGCTGGGCGACCAGAGTAGTACACAATCCTCCCAGTGTGGTCTCTCCAATGTCTCATGCAGTTGTAAAGTTCCATCTCAGCCTCTGGAGAAACTCAACATATTCAAGGTATCTGCAGAATTTCCTGTTTAATCTCTGTACTCAATGGCCTGATTGATGAAGGCCAGCCTGCCAAACGTCTTCTTATCTGCAGTGTGGAACTGCATCACCATTTTACAGGAACGACTGCAGGGTTTGGTTCAGGATTAAGCACGCAAATGACAATAAAAGTTAACTTAAAGTTTCTCCAACTTCCTACGTGATACAGCAAATCTGAAGTTGTTCACCATAATCCCCAATTTTTGTTCAGGAGGGAAACCTCCTGTTGTCCAGTGTTGCTGTCGGCAGGACCACAAACGGCAGTGAGGGAGCATACAGGGGGGAAGGTCGATCAGTTTGTTGAGCAGTCTCACACCAACAACCTCGTGCTCAACATTAGCAAAACCAAAGAGATGATTGTGGACTTCAGGAGGAAGTCAGGGAAGCAAGACCCAGTCCTCATCGAGGGGGTCAGCAGTGGAGAGGGTCAAGAACTTCAAATTCCTGGGTGTCAACATCTCTGAGGATCTGTCCTGGGGGCCTCTGTGCCAATGAATCACGAAGAAGGCTCGCCAGCGGCCAGACATTGTGAGGAGTTGATGAGATTCGGTCTGTCACTGAAGACTCTCGAAAATATCTACAGATGTACCGTGGAGAGCATTCTGGCTACACCAGCAAGACCTCCCCCCACCTCCCAACTCTTCCTCTGGGATATTGACGACTACATGGGGTGGCCTCATGCACCCTTGATGAGCTTGTCAACTTCGTCCACTTCACGACCAACTTCCACCCTGATCTCAGCTGGTTCATCTACGACAACACTCTCCCCTTCCTAGATCTCTCCCTGTCTCGAGAGACAAGCTTTCCACTGACCTATAAACCCTCCAATTCCCACCACTACCTGGACTACACTTCCTCACATCCTGTCCCTTGCAAGGACTCCATCCCCTTCTCCCAATTTCTCCATCTCTGCTCCCAAGATGAGGTCTTCTGGTCCAGAGCTTCCAAAATATCTACCTTCTTCCACCAACGTGGCTTCCCCTCCACCGCCATTAACTCAGCCCCTCACCCTCAATCCTCCATTTCCCACTCATCTGCCCCCAGATGCAACAAACTCAGAATCCCTCCTCGTCCTCACCTACCACCTCACCAGCCTCCGCAACCAACACATTATCCTCTAGAACTTCCGGCAGGATCCCACCACCAGATACATCTTCCTCTCTCCTCCCCTTCTCTGCCTTCCACAGGGACCTCTCCCTCATGCACTCTTTCCCTCCCCACCCATCGCCTCCAACCCCAGCACCTTCCCTTGTGCCCACAGGAGGTGCAACACTTGTGCCGACATCTCCTCCCTCACCAAAATCCAGGGGCCCAAACAGGTCCTTCAAGATTGGAGGACTGGTCTGCCTCCAGCCAGATGGCATTGGCCTCTTTTAAAGTGCAGCCCTCCTAGGATCCGGGTGTGATTCCTGGGGCAAAGGTGCTGGAAACACCTTTCAAATTGCAGGGGGATTGACCCATTAAAATCTCCATCCTGACGATTTTATGGGGGAATTCCCACCCCCACAAAGATGTGTCACGCACTCACCGGAAGAACTGCCGGAAGTTCGGAAGCCAGCTGCCCGGTGATAAATGCACGCAAGCGCTGACGTCACCAGGATAAAGCAGATCAGCAACTTTTGTTTTCAAATCACCTGCGGACATGACCTAGGTCAGTTTGACTGGGTTCCCTAACTACCTCTGAGGTAGGTCGGGGATCCTGTTGGTTTCCAATGGGGTTGACTGGGTTGGACCTTTTCTAACTGCTGCGTATCTAGGGCAAATTGTCCTGTTAACCCCATTTTACACGGCAGTTTGAAAGGGCCTATTGACATCGACCTCTGCTTTCTGCTAACCTGCTCGCCTTTTCTCCCCTCCCCTTTCTAGCCATCCCTCCCCATCACTGCTGTCCCCTCCCTCCCTTCTCCACCTATCACCTCCTGCCTTTGACCCCACTTTCCCCCCCCCCCATCCTTTTGTTCGGGCACCTGCCGACATTTGTCCACACCTTGACAAAGAGCTTGAGCCCTAAACGTTGATTATGTATCTTTATCTTTGCTACTGTGACAGAGTATATAGATATATTTTTGGGAGATAAATTGGAAAAAGTTTGTTAGTGTAGGTCACATACAAACACTTTAAAACAGATCTTATTTAAAATACTGGAGCTCTGCCCCATGCTAGATATATTGGCTCCACAGCCTTTGCAAGAGCTTTAGAGAGTATCCAAGAGACTTCACTAATGGAGTGTTGTTTACAAAAGGCAAATGATTGTCTGGAAGAGAGCTTGCTGTTGTAAGAGGGTCATGTGGTTTTGCAAGCAGAGAGAGACAAACAGGCTTTCTCTCAGAGAGAGAGAAAGAGGGAGAGAGATTGAGATCACTTGTACAGTGTTCCAGCAAACAGAAGTAGCTGGGACTGGAACAGGACAAGCTGGCAAGCTTGTGGACAGCCCCATTTGGGAGACAGCCTGGTTGAAGCCCTTGCGGTTTATGCAAGAGGAGAGGACTGGCTGTCTAATGTTTTACTTGGAATAAGGGAAACAAAAAGGAACCCTGTGGTGGCCTGAAAGAAAGAGGTTATCATCTGGAGAACCCGGAAGGGTGCAAGTTTCATCAGCGAGACACTGAAGTGGCTGCTTAAAAAGGAATCAGTTGTGGGTGTCCTGGAACAACAAATCTCTCTGAAAACTGACAAGAACCTTCCTGAGCATTAACCCTCAGGCACCAAAGCACCAAAGCCTGGTGAACCTTATACATGTTAAATTCTGTGCACAATATAAGAATTGCCTGCAACCAGTGAACTTGGAGGAATGAGAAGTGAGATTGGGCGGTGAACCAAAGAACTTCTCTGAAATTACACACACATTACACAAACGTGCACTTAGAATTAGAAGGGGATTGTTAGGTTAGTTAAGTTAAAGTGTGATTCTATTATCATGTTTAAAGATAATTAAAAGCAAATTTTGTTTAAGTAACCATTTGTCTTGGTGAATATCTATTGCTGCCGGGTTTATGGGTCCTCTGGGCTCCTAACACTACATAAAGGACACTGACCTGCTGAGTTATTCCAGCATTGTGCTTTTACTTGAACCATGGTGTCAGCGGACTTTCGTGATTTGCGGATGTCAGAATAAGGGGGGGGGGGGGGAGAGAGAGAGAGAGAATGGGAAGTGGAGAAGTCCAGACCAACAGACAAAAGGTATGAACTGTGTTATAGATAGAGAATTTTGGTTAAAAAGGGTTTAAGTTAAAATGTGATGATTAGTCATAAAAGGGGAAGCAAGAGTAGACAGGGAGCTAACCACAAGAGTTTAGCTGGAAAATGTTACAACAGACTTGCAACAGATTTAACTACAGAGAGACATGCAGGAGCCAAAGATTGATAAAGAGTGAAAAACAGGATTTGGTGTGAGCAGAGGTCATGAATGATCGTGGTGTGCTTGACTAACAGTAATCAGGATGATTCTGCAAAAACTAACCAATTAAAGCAGTGTAGTGGAGATGCCGAAGGACAAGCAAATTGTATAAAAAACAATGCACTGTATGTATCAGGGCTTGACTTGGCAAGAAGCCGGTTGAGTCCAACTCTGCAGACTTGTGAATAAAGCTGGTCGTGTCACCTATCTTAAAGAGACTCATTTGTGAGAATTTGTGTTTCTGACAAACTGGATATCATGAGAGGTGAGAATTAATTATGGCTCTGTGGAAGGACACAGAGGGAAAAGGGAAGAGAGCGAGCGAGAGGCAGAGCCAAAGAGGCGGGATGGCGAGGGGAGGGTTTTTAAAATGGAAACTGGAGAGATCGGTGTTAATGCAGTCCAGCTGGAGGGTTCCCAGATGGAAGATGAGATGTTGTTCCTCCAATTTGCAGGTGGTCTCAGTCTGGGCAGTGCCCGAGACCAAATTGCAGCAAGGGAATGGGATGGGTGGGGGAATGGGATTTGAACTGGGCGACCGCTGGTAGATCCAGGCTTTTTACGGCGGACAGAGCCAAGGTGCTCAACGGAGCGATCTCCCAGTCTGCGTCAGGTCTTCCTGACATATAGGATCCCACAGCTGGAGAAACGGATACAGTGGGCGACCCCCGCCCATTTACAAGTGCAGTGTTGCTCATTTTAACGTCCAACTGGACGGCATTACTATGGACGTCTCCAGTTTCTATTAAAACACTCCCCTCATTCCCCTCCATCCCATTTCCTCTAGTTTTTTTTCTCTCTCTCTCTCCTTTTACGGAGCCAAAATCAATTCTCACCTCTTCTCTTATCATCTCCAGTTCACACTTTTTATCTGTTGGTCTGGACACCTCCCCCTCCTATATTCCCCCCCTCCACGCCCCCTCCCCGCGTCTTTATTCAGACACCCATCCGCCTTGAAGAGGGGCTCAGGCCCGAAACGTCGGCGATACATCGTTACCTCCCATGGATGCTGCGACACTGGCCGAGTCCGTGTGTGCCTTTAGAAATTGTGAGGACTCCGTCCGGACTCTGCACCAAGGGCGATCTGCTGTAAGGGCGGCGAGAAAAAATATAAATAATTCCTGAAGCCACTGGCCAAAAATAAACCTTTCATCAAAGGGATCAAGCCACTTTGAACCGACATCCTGTCTTAAAACAGGGACTGACCGCAAGTGTTGCTTCACCAGTTCCCTGCACAACTATAACAATGGTCTCTTATCTCTCAAATCAAACCCAGATTCCCTAAGCGCTTGCTGTACCTGCCTGCCAACATTTTTGTGAGCCTTGCACAATCACACCTTGGCCTGTCTGTCTGCTGAAGGCTAATCTTTGGGCCATTCCACAAAGTGCAAACTCCTAACCCCACCTGAAAGAGCCCCGCCTTCCCACCTTTCTATCCTCAATGAAATAGTCCTAGCTCTGCAATCGGAGAAATTGGGAGATCGCTTCGCTCCGTCCGCCTCAGTGGCCGATCGCTTCCATTCTGCTCCCCACACCACACACACACACCCACCCCGGTACTTCTGTCCGTGGCCCAACAAAGAACACTGGAGGAGTAACGCCAAATTTTTCGTCTCCAGCTGGGTGCCGTTAACGTCGACTTCTCCGGTGTCTGCGAACCTGCTCTCTGTTCGTCCCCCTCCCTCTGTCTTCTCTACTCCAGCTCTCCACCCCCTTCCCCCTCCATTCACAGAGCCATCCCACCCCCACTGTTTGCTGGTGTGTCCTCCCTCCCCTCTCCACCGATTAATTCCTGCCTGTGGCCCTGCCCCCTGCCCTCCCCCCCCCCCCCCCCCATAATGTTCTGGCGCCTAGATTTTGCTCAGCCCAAAAACGTTGGTTATACTTCTTTATATTTGCTACATAAAGTACGTTGCTTGACCTGCGGGGGAGAGAGGGAGGAGAAACGGGGGGGGGGGGGGGGGGGGGGCGGGAAAGAGAGACAGAGGGGGAGAATATTGTGCCAAGGGGTATTTAGAACAGATTCTTGTCCTCCCTGTACACAGCTTACCGACACCCTCTACAATTGCCGTTGACCCACGGTAACTGTTCGCGTCTCCATTCACTAACCCACGAACGTCGCTCCCTCAATGCACGATCATGTGCTCCCCTTCCACCTCCACCCCAGTACCAGAAACATCATCCACTAAAATAAAAGTAGAATATCACCTCTGGTTTCCCTTTGGGCAACACTTTATTATTGTTAGAAATAAACGTACCTTAACAGAAATTGCTGGAGACAAAAATTGAGAACAAAGAACATTTATCACAACAACAATGCAAAGTTGGGTGCTTCCCCTTACCCTGGGAATACACACATACACTGGGGCTCACCCAACTTTTATACAGTGAATTTCAGTATCAGAATACCCTCCCCCTTACATTCTTCTGCCCCCTGGATGGGTTTGGCATAGGCAATCCTTCCTGCCTACGTGCAGCTTCAGTGGACTTGGAGGACCAGGGGGTATCCTGTCGGTGTCTTCTCATGTCATTATCCCCATTGTCCTTATTCACAACCTTGCCCTTGTCCCCATTCACACCTTTCCAACTCTCAGTCCCTTCATATGCAGAGTTCGCTAATCCTGTCTAGGGTTTACTAATTAAATATGGCTAACTTGATAAATCTGTGTATGGCTTACTAATTATATATGTAGAACTTGGTACTTCTGTCTAGGGCTAGGAGACCCTTATCTCATCCAGACTATCTCAACTTCCTACATTCTATTATTCCTTACCTCTCCTTATCTTATTCATACGGTGGGCTCACTGATCCTGTCGAAAGGACTAGAAGGTTCTTATCTTATAGAGGCTGACTGCTTCCTGCATTCTAATTTTCATGCTTAGCCTGTTCATACTGGTTTAATCCATCACTCCACGTGTCTGCACTAGTTTCCCCATCTTTCATATTTTTATGTCAAGTTTACTCATCTCTCACATTATGATCGCTGTTTCCTTGTTGCTCCCCCTGACTAAAACCTGCCAACCATCCTGAGTTCCAGGAAAGTTCAGCAATGCAGCTTTACTGGTTGGATCAGAAACAGACTGATGCAGAATGTATCCAGAAACATCTGCCTGCACCAGTCTCATCTCCCTTTCCCCTCCACTGCAATTCCCGCTAACCCTCTGCAAATCCCCTCCAAGTTAATGTCGCCTACTTGATGAGGTGGTGAGCTGGGCAGCGGCGGTTCAGCCAACCCTACTCCACCTCCATTTCACACAGTCTGACTCTGCACGGAATTGCAGCTTCAATTCTGTATGACCTACTGCTTCCTTCCAGAAAATTCTCTTTCTCTCTCGCTATGCTCGATTGTGTCCTGCTTCATTCTGGGGTATTGCTATATGCTTCGTTATCTACATCACCATTCCTCTTCCGACACCTCCCTAGTCTTCCCATTCACAAAGGGGAGAGACAGAGTGTGGGGGGGGGGAGAGACAAAGTGGGGGAGGGTGGAGAGAGAGAGAGGGAGAGACAGAGAGGGGGGAAAGAGAGGGGGAGAGAGAAAAGGCGGAGGGGGGGAGAGACAGAGGGAGAGAATATTGTGCTAAGGGGTATTTAGAACAGATTCTTGCCCTCCCTGTACACAGGTTACTGACACCCTCTACAATGGCCGTTGATCCACGGTAACTGTTCGCGACTCCATTCACTAACCCACGAACGGCGCTCCCTCATCGCCGACCTTTCCAGGCTCCCTCGCTGCTGTGGCGACCCGGAACTGGCTGCCCGTGGCGCTCCTCCGCGCTGGAGTCGATCGATCCCTCAGCGCCTCACCAAGTGGGAAGGACCGCGTGGTGGACGGGGTTGCGGCGGCGGGCGGCTCCTTCCAGGCTCCGCTCCTCTTGCCAGCGGCCAAAAACCTGTCGGGCTGTTTCGCCGAAACTCGCGGAACTGACCAGAAACCTGGCTGCGGGAAAAGACTCTCTGTCCTCTTCTTACCATCTCCTCTCCCCTCAATCTCTCCTCCCCGTCCTCCTCCCCTTCCCCTTCCCCATCCCCTCCCTCCCCTCCCCTTCCCCCAAACTCCTCCCTCCCCTCCCCTTCCCAATCTCCCCTCTCCCCACCCTTTCCCTCAATCTCCCCTCTCCTTTCCTCAATCTCCCCTCTTCCCCCTCAATCTCCCCTCTCCTTCCCTCAATCTCCCCTCCCCTTTCCTCAATCTCTCATCTCCCCTTCCCTCAATATCTCTCTTCTCTCCCCTCGCCTCTCCTCGCCTTCCCACAATCTACCCCCTCTTCTCCCCTCCTCCCACTTTCCCTTCCCTTCCCTCCCATTTCTGAACTGAGACTGGGACCCAGCTTCAGAGACAAGCGAGGCCAAGACAAGAACATTTAAAGCGACAGGTGTGTTCGGGGAAAGCACGGACAAAAAGGGGAAAGTAAAACACGAAACTCTGCAGACACAAACGAGAGTTGAAGCTCACAGTGGGGAAAGGACGGACCAGGAGATGGGCTGAGCGGCAGAGCTGTCATTGCTTTACAGTACATGCTGTACCTGTCACCACAGAGTGGTGTGTTTATTATTAAATAAAAATTTTAAATCCTGGCAAAGAATCTTGTGCATCTCAGCAAATCAGGTGAAGACCCCAGCTCAGTGTACGTTTGGCTTTGGAGACTGTTCAGCGGAGGTTAATTCTGAAAATGAGAGCCATTGGAATCATAGAACATTATAGTATAGAAACAGGCCTTTCAGCCCTTCTAGTATGTTCTGAACTATTATTCTGCTTTGTCCCACTGTCCATTGCTCTCCAAACACCTCCCATCCACGTACCTATCTAAATTCTTCTTCAATGTGAAAACAGCCCGCATACACCTTGTCCACTCTCCCACCGATCTCCCTGTGAAGAAGTTCCCCCTAATCCTTTCCCCTTTCACCCTCAACCCATGTCCTCTGGTCTCTATCTCACCCAACCTCAGTGGGAAAATCCTACCTCCGTTTACTCTGTGTCAACCCCCTCGTCATTTTAAATACCTCGATCAAATCTCCCCTCATTCTTCTACGCTCTGAGGAATAACCTCTCCCTGTAACTCAGTTCCTGAAACTCTTCAACCTATTTTTTTTGGCTATGGTAAATCCCCACTCCCCACCCTTAAGACTCTGCTCAAAGTTTACGGAGCCCACCCTGCGAAGCAGCCAAGATTAGTGGGTTTCTTCTCTCCTCCCAGCTAAATATATTACGTGGGTTGAAAAGAAGACAAGGCAGTTACTTAAACGTGCTGTCACCTGGGACTCTACCCACTGGAGTTTAGAAGAATCCGAGCTGATTGTTGGACGTGACATCACGTACAGCCCTGAGATTCTTCCTGTGGACGTGGCAGAATTACCACTGATTGCAAAAAATAAACTGTACACAGTGTAAACATGTAAACATAGAAACATAGAAACATAGAAGATAGGACCAGGAGTAGGTCATTCGATCCTTCGAGCCTGCTCCGCCATTCAACAAGATCATGGCTGATCTTAAAGTTCAGTACCCCGTCCCCGCCTTCTCTCCGTAAGCTTTAATACCCTTATACTGAAGAAATATATCTAATTCCCTCTTAAATATTTAATGAACCTGCCTCTACTGCCCTCTGTGGCAATGAATTCCACAGATTCACCACCCTCTGGATATAGAAATTCCTCCTCATCTCGGTCCTAAATGGTTTGCCTATTATCCTCAAACCATGGCCCCGGGTTCTGGATTTTCCCATCACTGGAAACATCCCATCTGCATCCATTCTGTCCAGTCCTGCCAGAATTTTATGTCTCTATGAGATCCCCTCTCAATCTTCTAAACTCCAGCGAGTACAATCCCAATTTGCGCAATCTTTCCTCATAAGTCATTCCTGCCATTCCAGGTATCAGCCTGGTGAATCGCCTCTGCACTCCCTCCATTGCAAGAACATCCTTCCTTAGATAAGGTGACCAAAACTGCACACAATACTCCAGGTGGGGTCTCACCAAGGCCCTGTACAGCTGCAGTAAGGTATCCTTGTTCCTATACTCAAACCCTCTTGATATGAAGGCCAACATACCATTTGCCTTTTTAACTGCCTGCTGTACCTGCATGCTCGACTTCAGAGACTGGTGTACAAGTACCCCTAGGTCTCTTTGCACTTCCCCATCTCTTAATCTATTGCCATTCAAATAGTAATCTGCCCTCCAGTTTGTATTACCAAAGTGGATAACCTCACATTTATCTACATTGTCGTGCATTTGCCATGTATCTGCCCAGTCCTAAACAGACAACTGTGAACCGATAATGAAAGCAAAGAAACTGTGCTATACAGAGAGAAAAAAAATAAGTTAAATGCACAAGTAAGATCCTTGAATGGCCCCCTGGTTGAGTCTGTCATTGAGGAGTCTGACAGTGGAGGGGGAGCAGTCCGTTCCTGAGCCTGGTGGTTGCGCATCCTGTGGCACCGACACCTCTTTCCTGATGGCAGCAGCATGTGCCAGGTGGGGTGGGGGTCCTCGATGACCGCTGCTGTTCTCATGGCGGCCGCGCTCCCCATAGATCGATGGGGAGGGTTTTATCCTGAGCTGTGTTCACTGCCTCTTGTGGGGGTTTGTGCTCAGGGGGTATTGGTGTCCCCTGAAGCAGACCATGATGCAGCTGGTCAGCACCCCACCTCTGTAGAAATTTGCCAGGGTTTCCGGTGTCGGACCAAACCTCCACAAACTCCCGAGGAAGTTGAGGCACTGTCTTCACGATGCCATTGGTGTGTTGGGCCCAGGAAAGATCCTCCAAGATATTGACTCCCAAGAACTTAAATTTGCTCGCCCTCTCCACCTCTGATCCCCCAGTGATGACTGGATCGTACATCTCTAGCTTTCCCTTCCTGAAGTCCTTGGTTTTGGTGACCTTGAATGCAAGGATGTTGTTGGTGCACCATTCGGCCAAGTTTTCAATCTCCTTCCTGTATGCCGACTCATCCCCTTCCTTTATGCCCCATCCTTACAGAAAATTATGAAATGAATAGATAAATTCGAAGCAGTGCAAGTGTGAGGTGATGCATTTTGGAAGGTCAAACTTGAAGGCAGAGTGCATGGTTAATAGTCAGACCCTTGGGTCCAAATCCCTACATCTCTCATAGTTGCTGTGCAGGTTTTTTTAAAATTTTTTTATTTTTCACACTATGAACATACATATCAAGATACATACATTTTCCTTTTCAAATATATACAGTGTCATTTTCTCCCCCCCCTTCCCATCCCACCCTCCCTACCTCCCCTCCCATTCATTTAAAGTACAGAATATAAGATACATTAAACCCGTTAAACAATGTTGTCACTCAATAAAAATAAACAAGAAATTCCACTGAGTCAATTCTTTTCATTCTCTTCTCCTTCTGTCATTTTAGGTGGTAGATGTCCCCGGTAGGTTTTCTCTATTGTGTTTCATGTATGGCTCCCATATTTGTTCAAATATTGTAATATTATTTTTTAAACTATATGTTATTTTTTCTAATGGAATACATTTATTCATTTCTATATACCATTGTTGTATTCTCAAATTATCTTCTAATTTGCAGGCTGACATATTACATTTTTTTGCTACAGCTTGGGCTATCCTAACAAATCTTTTTTGTGCACCATCCAAATCAAGTCCAAATTCTTTGTTTTTTATGTTACTTAGGAGGAAGATCTCTGGGTTTTTTGGTATATTCCTTTTTGTGATTTTATTTAATATCTGGTTTAGATCTTCCCAAAATGTTTCCACTTTCTCACATGTCCAGGTTGCATGAATTGTTGTTCCCATTTCCTTTTTACAGCAAAAACATCTGTCAGATACTGTTGGGTCCCATTTATTTAACTTTTGAGGTGTAATGTATAGCCTGTGTATCCAGTTATATTGTATCATATGTAACCTCGTATTTATTGTATTTCTCATCGTTCCAGAACATAACTTCTCTCATGTTTCCTTTTTTATCTTTATATTTAAATCTTGTTCCCATTTTTGTTTAGTTTTACCATTTGTTTCCTCATTCTCCTTTTCTTGCAGTTTAATATACCTATTTGTTATAAATCTTTTGATTATCATTGTATCTGTAATCACATATTCAAAGTTACTTCCCTCTGGTAAACTCAGACTGCTTCCCAATTTATACTTCAAGTAGGATCTCAGTTGGTAGTATGCCAACACTGTATCTTGAGTTATATTATATTTATCCTTCATTTGTTCAAAGGATAATAATTTATTTCCCGAAAAGCAATTTTCTATTCTTTTGATCCCTTTTTTCTCCCATTCTCTAAAGGAAAGGTTATCTATTGTAAAAGGGATTAACTGATTTTGCGTCAGTATTAGTTTTGGTAATTGGTAATTTGTTTTATTCCTTTCTACATGAAGCTTCTTCCAAATATTGAGCAGATGATGTAATACTGGAGAACTCCTACATTGTACCAATTTTTCATCCCATTTATATATGTTCGGGTATCTTCTCCCCTATTTTATCTAGTTCTAATCTAGTCCAACCTGGCTTTTCCCTTGTTTGATAAAAATCTGATAGGTATCTTAATTGTGCGGCTCTATAATAATTTTTAAAGTTTCGCAGTTGTAAGCCTCCTTGTTTATACCATTCTGTTAATTTATCTAGTGCTATACTCAGTTTCCCTCCTTTCCATAAAAATTTCCTTATTATTTTCTTTAACTCCTTGAAGAATTTCTCCGTCATGTGTACTGGCAATGCCTGAAATAGGTATTGTATCCTTGGGAAAATGTTCATTTTAATACAGTTTATCCTTTCTATTAGTGTTAGTGGTAAATCTTTCCAATGCTCTAAGTCGTCCTGTAATTTTTTCATTAGTGGATAATAATTAAAGCCCTGGGACATAGTTCCAAAATTCGAGGGAATGGACTTTGGACCCTGCTTCTCCCGAGAGGAGTCAATTCATGGAATTCATTCAGCCCATCGAGTTGTTGCGAGCTCCATCAATCTCGCCCCCACTTATTTGACTTCACATTCCCACAGCCAACATGTCTGTGGGGGTGTAATGGGCCCTGGTGACAGTGATGATCAGGTTTATTGTCACATACAGTGTTCAATGTACATAGAACATTCAGCACAGTACAGACCCTTCAGCCCTCGTCATATATACTTGCCAAAGAATACTAATCTCCTCCCTACCCAGTAACCCTCTATTTATCTTCCATCTAATGTGCCTGGAAAGAGGCTCTTAAGTGCCCCTTAATGTTTCAGCCTCTACCCCCAGCCAGGCCCTCACAACAGCACAGTACAGGCCTTTTGGCCCGCGATGTTGTGCTGACCCATGTAAACCTACCCTACATCAATCTAACCCATTCTCACATCACACCCTTAGCACGCTGCTGACTTGTGATGTGATAAACAAACCCCCCCCACCCCAGGCCAAGCATTCCTGACACCCACAACTATGTAAAACAAAAACATACCCCTGATGTCTCCCCTCAGCATTCCTCCCTTCGCTCTGTCCTCTGGCGTCTGCTACTCCTGCCCCGGGAAAAAGGCGCTGGCTGCCTCCCTTATCTATGCCTCTCGGAATCTTCTAGACCCACACACTGAAATTCTAACTTGCCGCAGCCAAACAGGTACCTGTATAGAAAAACTGGTGGAATTCTTTCTGGAATGGGGCCAAGGTTGGTGGTTGAGCCTGGTACAAAAGGCACATTGAAAAGACTGGGCATTGTCGGGGGTGTGGGGGTGGGCAGGATTGAGTTCATGAGATCACTTTGCAGCTCTACAAATCTCTGGCGAGACTACACTTGGAGTATTGTATTTGGCTCTGGTCATCTCATTACAGGAGGGGTGTGGAGAGGGTGCAGGGGAGATGTTGCCTGGATTGGAAAATGGGTCTTTAGAGGCGAGGTTCGCAGAGCTAGGACTCTTTGGAGCGTAGAAGGATGAGAGGAGACTGAATAGAGGTCTCCAAGATTCTGAGGCCTAGCTAAGCCGGGATCAGGGGACACCTGTACCAATTTAAAGGAGGGAAGTTTAGGGGAGATGTCAGGGGTTAAGTTTTATTACACAGAGAGATGTGGGTGCCTGGAATTCATTGCCAGGTGTGGGGGTGGAGGCTGGGACAATGGAGGCATTTAAGACAGGCACGTGGATGAAAGAAAACCAGAGGGTCCAGAGGTTCCTTTTATTGTCGTGTAATAATACATTAAAAAATATAATGTACATGATATACTTCAACCTTTTCCGGTCGTAAGGCTAAGAGTCTCCAGAAGCATTGCCTGGCGCCCCTAACAACAGGAGAAAGACACGGAGTGTCAAAAGATTTGCCTCCAGCGGTCTCATGGACTCATGTGCAATCCATCGGCCACTCGAGCTCCAGATTCGATCTTCCAACACGATCAGGGAGCCCTTCAGTGCCTGAGGCCCCTGCGGGAGTGTTCCACCCCCCACCCCGACCCCTCTTGCCCTCAGCGCCCTCTCGAGTCCCGGTTCCCATAAGCCAGTCTGCCAACAGCCCATGTGAATTGTTCGAGTAGGTCGATAAAGGTCGGCACAAAATCATGGGCCGAACGGACTGTAATAAACAAATTGAATTGACCCTTTAGACCCTGGCTATTTTTAACCTTTCATAATTTACACTCTGGACTGGGTCCATGGGTAAACCATGGTATGAACACCAGTACGAACCAGCTGGTGGTTGGGTATAAAACCAGTCCCTGTAAATAGGGACACGGAGTATACGTGCTTTTTGGTAGGGTCCCTGTAAACGGGAACATGGAGAAAACGTGCTTGTTGGCATAGTCCCTGTAAACGGGGATGCGGAGTATACGCACTTTTTGGTAGTGTCCCTGTAAATAGGATTACGGAGTATATGTGCTGGGTTTCGTTGTAATATTTTATTTATAATTTTAAATATATTTAACAATCAAAAGTCATACCATACAAAACATTGAGAGCCCCTCCCTCCACCCCCTCCCTCCACCCCCTCCCCTCTATACATTCTATTAAACAGAGAAAAGAAATGAAGAAAAAGAAATAAAAGATCATCCCATTGTCCATGCGTCAGTAAAACATCTGGAGACAGGATAATACCACAGGGTTAAAATCTTTCCAGAGGTCCACTGGGTGGCCAGTTGCGATCGTAACCCAATATTGACACCAGTGGGGTACTGAAATGCTCTAAGTAAGGCTGCCAGAGATTTAGGAAGGTGTTCTATCCCTTCCTGAGTTTGGATGTGACCTTTTCAGGTGGGATGCAACTATTCCGCTCTGAAG